>NC_135666.1:600000-900000 GCF_964188315.1 Podarcis muralis | reverse complement strand
GGGTTGGCCTCTCTTTGATGGGGTGGGCTCAGGGGCACCCATGCCCGGGGACTGAGGGGTCGTGTCCCTCCGGCAGGTACCCCTTAGCAGTGACCCAGCATCACGACAACGAGGACACCAGCAGCAGCCTCTACATCCAGAACGACCCCTGGAGCCCCACGGTCAGCTTTGAGAACTTCCTCCAGAACGACGAGAGCCTGGAGAACCAGGTGAGGGTGGCCTGGGCTTGGGGGGCAGGAAGAGGAGCAGCAGGGCGGCTCACTTGGGGTTTTGGGGGGAGCACACACGGAGATCCAGGCCAGGGCAGGCAGGTTCATGCTCTAAACGGTCCTAAAAGGCCTCGGTCCAGTATACTTAAACAAGCGTCTCCACCACCACCGTCCAGCTCTGAGGGTCTTCTGACGGTTCCCTCACTGCGAGAAGTGACATTACAGGGAACCAGGCAGAGGGCCTTCTTGGTGGTGGCACCCGCCCTGTGGGACACCCTCCCACCAGATGAACAACTATCAGACTTTTAGAAGACATCTGAAGGCAGCCCTGTTTAGGGAAGCTTTTAATGTTTATAACAGGTTATTGTATTTTAGTGTTTTGTTGGAAGCCGCCCAGAGTGTCTGGGGAAGCCCAGCCAGATGGGCAGGGTATAAATAATAAATTATTACAATTATTATTCTCCCTCCGGCAGGACCTGGTGGCCTGGGTGACGGTGGGCTTCCTCCACATCCCCCACTCGGAGGACATCCCCAACACGTCCACGCCGGGCAACGTGGTGGGCTTCTACCTGCGACCCTTCAACTTCTTTGACGAAGACCCCTCTGTGGCCTCCCGACGCACTGTCATTGTGCGCCCCTCTGAGCCTGGGGGCAGGTCTGGGGTGCATGTCCAGCGCTGGACCCCGGCCGACCCCATGCCCTGCGTCTCCCAAGAGCCCTTCAGCTACAATGGCACCTACTGGCAGGTGTAGCCCAGCCCCAGGCAGGATTGGCCCCATCTTCTTCCTCTCCACCCCTCAAATCCCAACCCCAGACATTGACCTCTCCTCCTCGGCAGCAGGTGTGCCAGCAGCTATTACTCACAGGAGCAAAGTAGAACCTCCATGTGCCGAGAGGGTCTACCACTGAGCACTGTCCTCTGGGGACACAGAGCAGGGAGGAGGACCTGATGCCCACAGGCCTAGCTTGTGGGGCTCCCCAGAGCACTGGACGCTGGACTCAAGTGAGTTTTCCTGCTCCAAATGTCCACTTAGTCATATGTAAAGGTCATAAAATAACTAGTTGACTAAGAGCATGAGAAGAGCATGTGCTGGATGAGGCCCGTGGCCCATCTAGTCCTGCACCCTGTTCTCCCAGTGGCCAACCAGGTGCCCCCAAAGGGAAGCCCACTAGCAGGTTTCGAACTCAAGACCCTCTCCCCTCTTGTGGCTTCCGGCGACTGCTGTTCAGAAGCGTTGCTGCCTCTGAGTGTGGAGGGCAGAGCAGAGCCCTCCATGAATTTCTCTGACCCCCTTTTAAAGCCATCCAGCCCCCACGGTCTCCTGCCGGAGGGAGTCCCACAGTTTAACTTCTTGGATCCATCCTGATAACTATTTAATTAAAAGTCTTACGGTGACTCCAGTGGTTTTCTGTACCAGCTTCACACATCTGGAAGAGGGGGAGTGAAATCCCTTTCCTGTCTCCTCCTTCCTCCGCGAAGGAAGAAGTGACGTCCCTGCCAGGGATTCTTGAGTTGCCATTCCTGCCCTGCAGGGGGTTGGACTAGATGACCCTTTGGTTCTATGACCCTACGATGCTCTTATTCCCTGGGGTCTGCCCTTTCTTAGGAGTCCCCTGAGGAAGGGGACCCTCCACCGTCCTGGGCAAGATCCAAACCACGGGAGAGAGGAGACCCAGCTGCCCTGGGAGGCCACCCTCTTGCTGCTGCTGCTGCTGCTGCCGCTGCTGACCCACCCTCGCGGGCGGGGGGGGGCTCTCCTTTTTCTCCTCGCCCCCCTTTCAGGTCCAAAACATTTTTCCAGGGTGGATCCTGAGCCCTGGATCACAGGAGGCATTGAAAAGAACTTTTGAGCAGCTTTTTTGCCAGGCCTGGGTGCCTGCCCTGGCTCTCTGACCTTTTGCCATGCCTGTGTGGAGTCTTGGTTGACCACAAACTTGACAGGAGCCAAGAGTGTGACGCGGCAGCTAAAAAAGCCAATGCAATTCTGGGCTGCATCAATAGGAGTATAGCATCTAGATCAAGGGAAGTAATAGTGCCACTGTATTCTGCTCTGGTCAGACCTCACCTGGAGTACTGTGTCCAGTTCTGGGCACCACAGTTCAAGAAGGACACTGACAAACTGGAACGTGTCCAGAGGGGGGCAACCAAAATGGTCAAAGGCCTGGAAACGATGCCTTATGAGGAACGGCTAAGGGAGCTGGGCATGTTTAGCCTGGAGAAGAGGAGGTTAAGGGGTGATATGATAGCTATGTTCAAATATATAAAAGGATGTCACATAGAGGAGGGAGAAAGGTTGTTTTCTGCTGCTCCAGAGAAGCGGACACGGAGCAATGGATCCAAACTACAAGAAAGAAGATTCCACCTAAACATTAGGAAGAACTTCCTGACAGTAAGAGCTGTTCGACAGTGGAATTTGCTGCCAAGGAGTGTGGTGGAGTCTCCTTCTTTGGAGGTCTTTAAGCAGAGGCTTGACAACCATATGTCAGGAGTGCTCTGATGGTGTTTCCTGCTTGGCAGGGGGTTGGACTCGATGGCCCTTGTGGTCTCTTCCAACTCTAGGATTCTATGGTTCTATGTGCGCCCGCCCTGCACCCTGCCAGCTCCCAGGAGCTCTGGGAGCAGCCCCCCCGCCCACCTCCAGGCACCTGCTACTCAGCCCCACCCACTGCCCAGCAGCAGCCAATCGCTGCCTCTCTCGGCCAGCCTTCCCGTCCCCTCCCTCCTTCTCCCAGGTATGATAGCTCAGGGCTGCGCGCAGGAGCACCCAGCCTAAGCAGCCCTGAGAGGAGAGCAGAGCCCAGGAGCTGGACAGGTAAGGGGCACCTCTAGGGAGGGGGCTCCGGGGATCCAACTCAGAGCCAGGGCTGCACCCCTGCTCCAGAGGTGCCCCCACCCTGGGCAGCACAGAGGGGCAAGGAGGGTCAAAGCTCCAGGGAGGGCATTTGTCTGGTATCCTCAGGAAGGAGACCAGGGAACGAGGGCACCTTCCCTCCTGCCAAGTCCACGATGCCCCACATGGCACGGGAGTCTGTGGATTTCTGTCCCAGAGGGGGCTCATTCCTGAGATGCAAGCAGACAGGTTTTCTCTAATATGCTAGTGCTGCCCTGTTAACACTGGGATTTGCAGGCCCTTCCAAAACCCAGCTGGGCCTCCCCCTCCCGTCTTTGTCCCTCTGCTGTCACCCCGTTTCTCTCCCCCCACCCCGCTGGTCTGACCCTGGAGGCATCTGAGGGGGACATGGTCTGGGGATCCCACTTGCTTCGGAGTCACGCTTTCTGGTTCAAAGACTTCCAGCTATTACTCAGGGCTGAGAAAAAGGCACTCTGCACGTGCTCAGGGGGGGGGGACCCCTTCCTGGATATATTTGTTATTTCTATAGCACTTCAGAGGGTTCCGCAAAAAGCGAAGAGTCAGGCAGGCCCTTCAAAAATATCTCGTGGCCCGTTGCAAAGTGGCGACCCTGCCGTCAGAGCGGATTCTTGGCAGCCGCTCTACGAGGCTGGAAGAGGGAGAGGCGAGGCATTGCGTGGCCGGGGGGGTGGGGGGTGAGCTAGATGGCCCTTGGGGTCCCTTCCGACTCTATGATTCCCTGAGCCCCTCCAGGCCTCCTCTTCCCATTACGACCCTCCCCAAGAACTCCGTTTCATCCGCTATTAAAGCAAAGCAAGAAAACAAGGGAGATGTTGCAATATCTGAATTCAGATAAGTTGTCTAAAAGATGAAAACAAAACCCTCGTTCTGCGCTTTACAGCAGATTGAAGTCCACAGACTTTTACCCCGGGAGATTCCGGCCGCAGCGGCTCAGCTGTGATCAGGAGGCGCTGCCAGGCAGTTGACATTCAGCAAAGCGGGCGAGGAGGTCTTGCAAAGCCTTGCGCTCGGCTCCGTCGGGGCGGCCCCAAAGCTGAGCTTCCCTGTCGAGCAAAGCGCCTGGCCGAACTGCTCAGCTCTGCTTCGCGGTGCCACCAGTGGGAGAATTTCTCCCACCGCCAGTAGCGGGGGTGGGTCTGATCCAGACTTGGGGTGGCAGCATGCAAGGCAGGGAAGGGTTAAAGACTCTCTAGCCCTCCCTTTGTGGCCGCTGCTCCCCCCCCCCCGCCCAAAAACCCCCATTCCTACGATAGCTACTTGTAGGGAGGTTTCCATGTCCAAACTGGATCGGATTAAAACCAGAGTTTTCTACTGGCTCTTGACGACTTCGAGTGGGACAGGGCGGAAAGAATATCCAGGGTTCACTCGACAAGGACATCTCCAACTTAGGATGAGCAAGACCCTTGCTTGATGCGGGGCAGGTTTTAATAGGTAGGAGACGATATACAAATTCGATTTATCCCTCCAGGCACCCACATTTGTGGGCTGAGTAGCGGTAAACACCCCACTCTCAGCAGCAGAATTGAAGAAGGTCGTCTGTTTAGCCGGCTAGGATGCGAGCTGGCTCTCCCTTTTCCTTTACCCGACTCTACCAATTACGTTTTCTATAGTCTGAGTCTCTGCTAAGTAGCAAGAACATCCTTGCTGGACTTGACTGCCATCTCCCACTCTTGGGACCCCGAGAGCTGCGGCTGCCACTCAGTGTAGCCAAGACTAAGGAAGACAAGATGGAAGAAGAAAAAATATTGAGATCACACATGGGTGAAGGGGAGTGGGGAGTATAGGGGAATTTATTTAAAACATCTAATATTTCTAATTGCGTTACACTTATATATAGCAAAAGGGAAGTCTATAGCAGAAAGATATATTTTAATCTAGTCAACTATGTAATAGGCTTATGTTACAAAACGAATATGGCTATTGAATTTGATGTTTGTAATTCTTTTTCGGTTTTGGAATAAAGTTTTTAAAAAAGAAGAAGAGTCAGACTCTGGAGAAAGACTGGGTCCCCGGATCCTGCCCCGACCCCACTTGCGTGACGCCTCCCCCCTTTCTGACGCCTTCCTCTTTCTCCCGCAGGGCGAGATGTGGTCCTCTGCTTTAGCCGTCTTCGGCCTCCTGGCCGCGGCCGCCTCCGGCCAAGCCCCGCAGCGCCACGAGGGGGTCTCCATCTTCTCCGACTTGACTCCGGAGGAGCTGCGGGCCGTCCGCGACTTTCTGCTGGGCCGGCCTGAGCTGGGCCTCCAGGCGGATCCAGCCCCCTCCCTGGCCAAGAACAGGCTCTTCCTGGTGGAGCTCTTGACCCCGAAGAAAGGGCGCGCCTTGCAGTACCTGGAGTCCGGGGGGCGCCGCCCTCGACGCCAGGCCAGAGCCGTGGTCTTCTTCGGGGCCGAGGCGCAGCCCAATGTCACCGAGTACGTGGTGTGGCCCCTGCCCGCGCCCACCTCCTACCGGCCCTGGGGGAAGCCGGCGCCCTTCGCGGCGCGGCCGATGTCGCAGCTGGAGTTCGGGCTGCTCTCGCAGAGGCTGGCGGAGAGCCTGGCTCCGCTGCAGCAGTTCCTGCTGGACGCCTCGGGCTTCGGCTTCGGGAACTGCGGCGACCGGTGCCTGACCCTGACGGAGGTGGCCCCGCGGGGCCTGGCCTCGGGCGAGCGCCGCACCTGGCTGATGCTCCAGCGCTTCGTGGAGGGCTTCTTCCTGCACCCGGTGGGCCTGGAGGTCCTGCTCGACCACCGGGAGCTCGACCCGCGCCTCTGGCAGGTGCAGAAGCTGTGGTACAACGGGCGCTACTTCAGCAGCGCCGAGGAGCTGGCCCAGCTCCACGCCTCGGGCGCCGTGCCCGTCGTGCCTCTGCCGCCGCACCCGGACGAGAGCCTCTTCTCCACCTTCGTGCCGCGGGGGAGCTTCTCGGCCGGGCCCCCGACAGACGCGCATGGCGCCAAGGTGTGCGAGCCGCAGGGCCGCCGCTACTGGGTGGAAGGCAACCTGGTGGAGTACAGCGGCTGGAGCCTGGCCTTCCGCCTGCGCACGTCCACGGGGCTGCAGCTCTTCGACGTGCGCTTCAACGGGGAGCGCGTGGCCTATGAGGTGAGCGTGCAGGAAGCCATCGCCATCTACGGGGGGAACACGCCGGCCGCCATGCAGACCAAGTACATCGACGTGGGCTGGGGCATGGGCTCCGTGACGCACGAGCTGGCGCCCGGCGTCGACTGCCCCGAGGGGGCCACCTTCCTGGACGCCCACCACCTGTACGACGCCCCGGGCCCCGTGCGCTTCCCGCGCGCCCTCTGCGTCTTCGAGCTGCCCACGGGGGTCCCTCTGCGCCGCCACTTCGACAGCGACTTCCGCGGCGGCTCCCACTTCTACGCGGGCCTCGAGGGCGCCGCGCTGGTCCTGCGCACCATCTCCACCGTCTACAACTACGACTACATCTGGGACTTCCTGCTCTACCCCAACGGGGTGCTGGAGACCAAGGTGCACGCCACGGGCTACGTGCACGCCTCCTTCTACACGCCCGAGGGGCTCCGCTACGGGAACCGCCTGCAGGAACACGTGCTGGGCAACATCCACACGCACCTGGTGCACTACAAGGTCGACCTGGACGTCGCAGGTGGGACCCTCGCTCGCTCGCTCCCGGAAAGGGGCGCGGGGGGAGTCGGGGAGGCCCTAAGCCCAGTCCATCCTCAGTCGCAAGAGTCCCCCTTCCCCCTTTCCAGCTACGGAACAGGCCGAGCTCCGAGGAATTGCGCCCGTTTGCAGCTGTGGCTGCTTTTATAGCATCGTAGAGGCGGAAGGGACCCCCAGGGTCATGTAGTCCGACCCCCTGCAATGCAGGAATCACAGAACCCTCGGCAGGGGGTGACTCCACGCCTCCCACGAAGGAGAGCCCGCCGCCTCCCAAGGGTGTCCGTTCTGCTGTCGAGCATCCTTTGCCATCAGGGTCACGTCTGAAGAAGAGCCAGGCGGCCCCCCCATCGGGGAAAGGGAGGGGCGGCTGTGATGTTCTGGCAAGCCGCTCTCCTCGCCCCTCGCCCAGAGTCTCAGGGGGCAAGAGGCGCCTCGTTCTGTCCTCAGGCAACCCCGGGAGATAACGCTGGACTCTCGAAGGCCAAGCGGGGAGGGGAGGGGGCTCTGTGGCCAAGCCCCGTCCTTGACCCCCGGCAGAGGAGCTCGAAGGCAGGCAGGCAGCTTTTCCAAGCCTGGTCGTTTGCACCTGCAGCGCCCCCTGCCCCGTTGCGCCCCCAAGGATTCGCGCTTCCCCCTTTGGCAACCCTTGTTGTGAGAGGGGAACCTTTTCCTGTCAAATTATTACTCCTCCCTCCCTCCCTCCTGCTGCTGGAGCTGCCCCGCCGGCTCTCCTGGCCCCGCTGCAAAGTGCATGCCCCTTGGGGCAGAGGAGGAACCCTGGGGCTTTTGCCGTGCCAGGCGCCCTCCTTGGCCTTAGCGAGCCCCCTCCCCTGCCGGTTCTCCTGACCCCCGTCCCCCCTGCTCTCCCCCCTGCAGGCCTGGAGAACAGCTTCGAGACGCTGGACGTGGCTCTGGAGAACATCTCTCTGCCCTGGGAGCCGAGCCGGCCGCTGGTGCAGCCGCGCCTGGAGCCTCAGCCGCGGCTCCGCGAGCGCCAGGCCGCCTTCCCCTTCGGCAAGCCGCTGCCCCGCTACCTGCTCTTCGGCAACCCGGCGAAGCCCAACCGCTGGGGCCACCGGCGCAGCTACCGCCTGCAGCTCAGCTCGCACGCCGACCGCGTCCTGCCCCGCGGCTGGCAGGAGGAGCGCGGCATCACCTGGAGCAGGTGAGCCCGGCAGGGAGGGCGGGCGGGGCAGGCAGGCGGGCGGGAGGGCAGCCCCCACCCCACTTCCCAGCCGAAGGGAGCGGCGGGTCGCCCACGCCTGGAGATTCTCCGGAGTGGACGGGACGGTTTCACTCCCGCCGTCGGGGTCTGGCCAGAAAGAAGGCAGGTGGGAGGCAGGAATTGCTCGCGAGGAGCCGCTGCTGGACAGCCCCGTGGGGACGGTGCTGCTCTGGCGCTGGGCTCCTGCTTCATAGAAGCATGGGATTCTAGCGTTGGAAGGGACCCCGAAGGTCAACTAGTCCAACCCCCAGCAAGGCAGGAATATGAAGCTGCCCCATATCAGGATGGAACCTGCAACCTTGGAATTATCAGCCCCACTCTCTAACCAAGGCAGCTATTCAGGATTATGTTTTATTGTAATTTTATTGGTGTTAGCCACCCTGAGCCCGGCTCTGGCCGGGGAGGGCGGGGTATAAATAAAAAAGTATTATTATTACTATTAACCTGTAACCCCAAAAGTTTGCATCTCCTCCAAACTGGTGCCAAAGGTTTGTGTTCATTTTGTGCCCCTTTGGACCGCAAATTCTGCATTTTGTACTCCCCCCCCCAAACTGAGTAATTAACATAGCAAACGGGGGTTCCAGGTTCACATCCCAAAATCCAGCGTGGTCTGATTCCCCCCAAACACACACCCCAGTATAGTTCAGTCCCCCACAAGGTCTGAGGGACAGTGGACTGGCTCTCTGCTGAAAAAGTTTGCTGACCCCTGATCCAGCGGGCAGGAGGTGTTGGGCGCCTGGGTGTGGGTTGGCCTCTCTTTGATGGGGTGGGCTCAGGGGCACCCATGCCCGGGGACTGAGGGGTCGTGTCCCTCCGGCAGGTACCCCTTAGCAGTGACCCAGCATCACGACAACGAGGACACCAGCAGCAGCCTCTACATCCAGAACGACCCCTGGAGCCCCACGGTCAGCTTTGAGAACTTCCTCCAGAACGACGAGAGCCTGGAGAACCAGGTGAGGGCGGCCTGGGCTTGGGGGGCAGGAAGAGGAGCAGCAGGGCAGCTCACTTGGGGTTTTGGGGGGAGCACACACGGAGATCCAGGCCAGGGCAGGCAGGTTCATGCTCTAAACGGTCCTAAAAGGCCTCGGTCCAGTATACTTAAACAAGCGTCTCCACCACCACCGTCCAGCTCTGAGGGTCTTCTGACGGTTCCCTCACTGCGAGAAGTGACATTACAGGGAACCAGGCAGAGGGCCTTCTTGGTGGTGGCACCCGCCCTGTGGGACACCCTCCCACCAGATGAACAACTATCAGACTTTTAGAAGACATCTGAAGGCAGCCCTGTTTAGGGAAGCTTTTAATGTTTATAACAGGTTATTGTATTTTAGTGTTTTGTTGGAAGCCGCCCAGAGTGGCTGGGGAAGCCCAGCCAGATGGGCAGGGTATAAATAATAAATTATTACGATTATTATTCTCCCTCCGGCAGGACCTGGTGGCCTGGGTGACGGTGGGCTTCCTCCACATCCCCCACTCGGAGGACATCCCCAACACGTCCACGCCGGGCAACGTGGTGGGCTTCTACCTGCGACCCTTCAACTTCTTTGACGAAGACCCCTCTGTGGCCTCCCGACGCACTGTCATTGTGCGCCCCTCTGAGCCTGGGGGCAGGTCTGGGGTGCATGTCCAGCGCTGGACCCCGGCCGACCCCATGCCCTGCGTCTCCCAAGAGCCCTTCAGCTACAATGGCACCTACTGGCAGGTGTAGCCCAGCCCCAGGCAGGATTGGCCCCATCTTCTTCCTCTCCACCCCTCAAATCCCAACCCCAGACATTGACCTCTCCTCCTCGGCAGCAGGTGTGCCAGCAGCTATTACTCACAGGAGCAAAGTAGAACCTCCATGTGCAGAGAGGGTCTACCACTGAGCACTGTCCTCTGGGGACACAGAGCAGGGAGGAGGACCTGATGCCCACAGGCCTAGCTTGTGGGGCTCCCCAGAGCACTGGACGCTGGACTCAAGTGAGTTTTCCTGCTCCAAATGTCCACTTAGTCATATGTAAAGGTCATAAAATAACTAGTTGACTAAGAGCATGAGAAGAGCATGTGCTGGATGAGGCCCGTGGCCCATCTAGTCCTGCACCCTGTTCTCCCAATGGCCAACCAGGTGCCCCGAAAGGGAAGCCCACTAGCAGGTTTCGAACTCAAGACCCTCTCCCCTCTTGTGGCTTCCGGCGACTGCTGTTCAGAAGCGTTGCTGCCTCTGAGTGTGGAGGGCAGAGCAGAGCCCTCCATGAATTTCTCTGACCCCCTTTTAAAGCCATCCAGCCCCCACGGTCTCCTGCCGGAGGGAGTCCCACAGTTTAACTTCTTGGATCCATCCTGATAACTATTTAATTAAAAGTCTTACGGTGACTCCAGTGGTTTTCTGTACCAGCTTCACACATCTGGAAGAGGGGGAGTGAAATCCCTATCCTGTCTCCTCCTTCCTCCACGAAGGAAGAAGTGACGTCCCTGCCAGGGATTCTTGAGTTGCCATTCCTGCCCTGCAGGGGGTTGGACTAGATGACCCTTTGGTTCTATGACCCTACGATGCTCTTATTCCCTGGGGTCTGCCCTTTCCTAGGAGTCCCCTGAGGAAGGGGACCCTCCACCGCCCTGGGCAAGATCCAAACCACGGGAGAGAGGAGACCCAGCTGCCCTGGGAGGCCACCCTCTTGCTGCTGCTGCTGCTGCTGCCGCTGCTGACCCACCCTCGCGGGGGGGGGGCTCTCCTTTTTCTCCTCGCCCCCCTTTCAGGTCCAAAACATTTTTCCAGGGTGGATCCTGAGCCCTGGATCACAGGAGGCATTGAAAAGAACTTTTGAGCAGCTTTTTTGCCAGGCCTGGGTGCCTGCCCTGGCTCTATGACCTTTTGCCATGCCTGTGTGGAGTCTTGGTTGACCACAAACTTGACAGGAGCCAACAGTGTGACGCGGCAGCTAAAAAAGCCAATGCAATTCTGGGCCTCATCAATAGGAGTATAGCATCTAGATCAAGGGAAGTAATAGTGCCACTGTATTCTGCTCTGGTCAGACCTCACCTGGAGTACTGTGTCCAGTTCTGGGCACCACAGTTCAAGAAGGACACTGACAAACTGGAACGTGTCCAGAGGGGGGCAACCAAAATGGTCAAAGGCCTGGAAACGATGCCTTATGAGGAACGGCTAAGGGAGCTGGGCATGTTTAGCCTGGAGAAGAGGAGGTTAAGGTGTGATATGATAGCCATGTTCAAATATATAAAAGGATGTCACATAGAGGAGGGAGAAAGGTTGTTTTCTGCTGCTCCAGAGAAGCGGACACGGAGCAATGGATCCAAACTACAAGAAAGAAGATTCCACCTGAACATTAGGAAGAACTTCCTGACAGTAAGAGCTGTTTGACAGTGGAATTTGCTGCCAAGGAGTGTGGTGGAGTCTCCTTCTTTGGAGGTCTTTAAGCAGAGGCTTGACAACCATATGTCAGGAGTGCTCTGATGGTGTTTCCTGCTTGGCAGGGGGTTGGACTCGATGACCCTTGTGGTCTATTCCAACTCTAGGATTCTATGGTTCTATGTGTGCCCGCCCTGCACCCTGCCAGCTCCCAGGAGCTCTGGGAGCAGCCCCCCCCCGCCCACCTCCAGGCACCTGCTACTCAGCCCCACCCACTGCCCAGCAGCAGCCAATCGCTGCCTCTCTCGGCCAGCCTTCCCCGCCCCTCCCTCCTTCTCCCAGGTATGATAGCTCAGGGCTGCGCACAGGAGCTCCCAGCCTAAGCAGCCCTGAGAGGAGAGCAGAGCCCAGGAGCTGGACAGGTAAGGGGCACCTCTAGGGAGGGGGCTCCGGGGATCCAACTCAGAGCCAGGGCTGCACCCGTGCTCCAGAGGTGCCCCCACCCTGGGCAGCACAGAGGGGCAAGGAGGGTCAAAGCTCCAGGGAGGGCATTTGTCTGGTATCCTCAGGAAGGAGACCAGGGAACGAGGGCACCTTCCCTCCTGCCAAGTCCACGATGCCCCACATGGCACGGGAGTCTGTGGTTTTCTGTCCCAGAGGGGGCTCATTCCTGAGATGCAAGCAGACAGGTTTTCTCTAATATGCTAGTGCTGCCCTGTTAACACTGGGATTTGCAGGCCCTTCCAAAACCCAGCTGGGCCTCCCCCTCCCGTCTTTGTCCCTCTGCTGTCACCCCGTTTCTCTCCCGCCACCCCGCTGGTCTGACCCTGGAGGCATCTGAGGGGGACATGGTCTGGGGATCCCACTTGCTTCGGAGTCACGCTTTCTGGTTCAAAGACTTCCAGCTATTACTCAGGGCTGAGAAAAAGGCACTCTGCACGTGCTCAGGGGGGGGGGGGGGAGACCCCTTCCTGGATATATTTGTTATTTCTATAGCACTTCAGAGGGTTCCGCAAAAAGCGAAGAGTCAGGCAGGCCCTCCAAAAATATCTCGTGGCCCGTTGCAAAGTGGCGACCCTGCCGTCAGAGCGGATTCTTGGCAGCCGCTCTACGAGGCTGGAAGAGGGAGAGGCGAGGCATTGCGTGGCCGGGGGGGGTGGGGGGTGAGCTAGATGGCCCTTGGGGTCCCTTCCGACTCTATGATTCCCTGAGCCCCTCCAGGCCTCCTCTTCCCATTACGACCCTCCCCAAGAACTCCGTTTCATCCGCTATTAAAGCAAAGCAAGAAAACAAGGGAGATGTTGCAATATCTGAATTCAGATAAGTTGTCTAAAAGATGAAAACAAAACCCTCGTTCTGCGCTTTACAGCAGATTGAAGTCCACAGACTTTTACCCCGGGAGATTCCGGCCGCAGCGGCTCAGCTGTGATCAGGAGGCGCTGCCAGGCAGTTGACATTCAGCAAAGCGGGCGAGGAGGTCTTGCAAAGCCTTGCGCTCGGCTCCGTCGGGGCGGCCCCAAAGCTGAGCTTCCCTGTCGAGCAAAGCGCCTGGCCGAACTGCTCAGCTCTGCTTCGCGGTGCCACCAGTGGGAGAATTTCTCCCACCGCCAGTAGCGGGGGTGGGGCTGATCCAGACTTGGGGTGGCAGCATGCAAGGCAGGGAAGGGTTAAAGACTCTCTAGCCCTCCCTTTGTGGCCGCTGCTCCCCCCCCGCCCAAAAACCCCCATTCCTACGATAGCTACTTGTAGGGAGGTTTCCATGTCCAAACTGGATCGGATTAAAACCAGAGTTTTCTACTGGCTCTTGACGACTTCGAGTGGGACAGGGCGGAAAGAACATCCCGGGTTCACTCGACAAGGACATCTCCAACTTAGGATGAGCAAGACCCTTGCTTGATGCGGGGCAGGTTTTAATAGGTAGGAGACGATATACAAATTCGATTTATCCCTCCAGGCACCCACATTTGTGGGCTGAGTAGCGGTAAACACCCCACTCTCAGCAGCAGAATTGAAGAAGGTCGTCTGTTTAGCCGGCTAGGATGCGAGCTGGCTCTCCCTTTTCCTTTACCCGACTCTACCAATTACGTTTTCTATAGTCTGAGTCTCTGCTAAGTAGCAAGAACATCCTTGCTGGACTTGACTGCCATCTCCCACACTTGGGACCCCGAGAGCTGCGGCTGCCACTCAGTGTAGCCAAGACTAAGGAAGACAAGATGGAAGAAGAAAAAATATTGAGATCACACATGGGTGAAGGGGAGTGGGGAGTATAGGGGAATTTATTTAAAAAATCTAATATTTCTAATTGCGTTACACTTATATATAGCAAAAGGGAAGTCTATAGCAGAAAGATATATTTTAATCTAGTCAACTATGTACTAGGCTTATGTTACAAAACGAATATGGCTATTGAATTTGATGTTTGTAATTCTTTTTCGGTTTTGGAATAAAGTTTTTAAAAAAGAAGAAGAGTCAGACTCTGGAGAAAGACTGGGTCCCCGGATCCTGCCCCGACCCCACTTGCGTGACGCCTCCCCCCTTTCTGACGCCTTCCTCTTTCTCCCGCAGGGCGAGATGTGGTCCTCTGCTTTAGCCGTCTTCGGCCTCCTGGCCGGAGCCGCCTCCGGCCAACCCCCGCAGCGCCACGAGGGGGTCTCCATCTTCTCCGACTTGACTCCGGCGGAGCTGCGGGCCGTCCGCGACTTTCTGCTGGGCCGGCCCGAGCTGGGCCTCCAGGCGGATCCAGACCCCTCCCTGGCCAAGAACAGGCTCTTCCTGGTGGAGCTCTTGACCCCGAAGAAAGGGCGCGCCTTGCAGTACCTGGAGTCCGGGGGGCGCCGCCCTCGACGCCAGGCCAGAGCCGTGGTCTTCTTCGGGGCCGAGGCGCAGCCCAATGTCACCGAGTACGTGGTGTGGCCCCTGCCCGCGCCCACCTCCTACCGGCCCTGGGGGAAGCCGGCGCCCTTCGCGGCGCGGCCGATGTCGCAGCTGGAGTTTGTGCTGCTCTCGCAGAGGCTGGCGGAGAGCCTGGCTCCGCTGCAGCAGTTCCTGCTGGACGCCTCGGGCTTCGGCTTCGGGAACTGCGGCGACCGGTGCCTGACCCTGACGGAGGTGGCCCCGCGGGGCCTGGCCTCGGGCGAGCGCCGCACCTGGCTGATGCTCCAGCGCTTCGTGGAGGGCTTCTTCCTGCACCCGGTGGGCCTGGAGGTCCTGCTCGACCACCGGGAGCTCGACCCGCGCCTCTGGCAGGTGCAGAAGCTGTGGTACAACGGGCGCTACTTCAGCAGCGCCGAGGAGCTGGCCCAGCTCCACGCCTCGGGCGCCGTGCCCGTCGTGCCTCTGCCGCCGCACCCGGACGAGAGCCTCTTCTCCACCTTCGTGCCGCGGGGGAGCTTCTCGGCCGGGCCCCCGACAGACGCGCATGGCGCCAAGGTGTGCGAGCCGCAGGGCCGCCGCTACTGGGTGGAAGGCAACCTGGTGGAGTACAGCGGCTGGAGCCTGGCCTTCCGCCTGCGCACGTCCACGGGGCTGCAGCTCTTCGACGTGCGCTTCAACGGGGAGCGCGTGGCCTATGAGGTGAGCGTGCAGGAAGCCATCGCCATCTACGGGGGGAACACGCCGGCCGCCATGCAGACCAAGTACATCGACGTGGGCTGGGGCATGGGCTCCGTGACGCACGAGCTGGCGCCCGGCGTCGACTGCCCCGAGGGGGCCACCTTCCTGGACGCCCACCACCTGTACGACGCCCCGGGCCCCGTGCGCTTCCCGCGCGCCCTCTGCGTCTTCGAGCTGCCCACGGGGGTCCCTCTGCGCCGCCACTTCGACAGCGACTTCCGCGGCGGCTCCCACTTCTACGCGGGCCTCGAGGGCGCCGCGCTGGTCCTGCGCACCATCTCCACCGTCTACAACTACGACTACATCTGGGACTTCCTGCTCTACCCCAACGGGGTGCTGGAGACCAAGGTGCACGCCACGGGCTACGTGCACGCCTCCTTCTACACGCCCGAGGGGCTCCGCTACGGGAACCGCCTGCAGGAACACGTGCTGGGCAACATCCACACACACCTGGTGCACTACAAGGTCGACCTGGACGTCGCAGGTGGGACCCTCGCTCGCTCCCGGAAGGGGGCGCGGGGGGAGTCGGGGAGGCCCTAAGCCCAGTCCATCCTCAGTCGCAAGAGTCCCCCTTCCCCCTTTCCAGCTACGGAACAGGCCCAGCTCCGAGGAATTGCGCCCGTTTGCAGCTGTGGCTGCTTTTATAGCATCGTAGAGGCGGAAGGGACCCCCAGGGTCATGTAGTCCGACCCCCTGCAATGCAGGAATCACAGAACCCTCGGCAGGGGGTGACTCCACGCCTCCCACGAAGGAGAGCCCGCCGCCTCCCAAGGGTGTCCGTTCTGCTGTCGAGCATCCCTTGCCATCAGGGTCACGTCTGAAGAAGAGCCAGGCGGCCCCCCCATCGGGGAAAGGGAGGGGGCGGCTGTGATGTTCTGGCAAGCCGCTCTCCTCGCCCCTCGCCCAGAGTCTCAGGGGGCAAGAGGCGCCTCGTTCTGTCCTCAGGCAACCCCGGGAGATAACGCTGGACTCTCGAAGGCCAAGCGGGGAGGGGAGGGGGCTCTGTGGCCAAGCCCCGTCCTTGACCCCCGGCAGAGGAGCTCGAAGGCAGGCAGGCAGCTTTTCCAAGCCTGGTCGTTTGCACCTGCAGCGCCCCCTGCCCCGTTGCGCCCCCAAGGATTCGCGCTTCCCCCTTTGGCAACCCTTGTTGTGAGAGGGGAACCTTTTCCTGTCAAATTATTACTCCTCCCTCCCTCCCTCCCTTCCTCCTGCTGCTGGAGCTGCCCCGCCGGCTCTCCTGGCCCCGCTGCAAAGTGCATGCCCCTCGGGGCAGAGGAGGAACCCTGGGGCTGGCCCCTTTTGCCGTGCCAGGCGCCCTCCTTGGCCTTAGCGAGCCCTCTCCCCTGCCGGTTCTCCTGACCCCCGTCCCCCCTGCTCTCCCCCCTGCAGGCCGGGAGAACAGCTTCGAGACGCTGGACGTGGCTCTGGAGAACATCTCTCTGCCCTGGGAGCCGAGCCGGCCGCTGGTGCAGCCGCGCCTGGAGCCTCAGCCGCGGCTCCGCGAGCGCCAGGCCGCCTTCCCCTTCGGCAAGCCGCTGCCCCGCTACCTGCTCTTCGGCAACCCGGCGAAGCCCAACCGCTGGGGCCACCGGCGCAGCTACCGCCTGCAGCTCAGCTCGCACGCCGACCGCGTCCTGCCCCGCGGCTGGCAGGAGGAGCGCGGCATCACCTGGAGCAGGTGAGCCCGGCAGGGAGGGCGGGCGGGGCAGGCAGGCGGGCGGGAGGGCAGCCCCCACCCCTCTTCCCAGCCGAAGGGAGCGGCGGGTCGCCCACGCCTGGAGATTCTCCGGAGTGGACGGGACGGTTTCACTCCCGCCGTTGGGCGAGGGAGCGGCAGGCGGATCTGGTCTCCTGCTTCATGGAATCATGGAACTCTAGAGTTGGAAGGGACCCCGAAGGTCAACTAGTCCAACCCCCAGCAAGGCAGGAATATGCAGCTGCCCCACATCAGGATGGAAGCTGCAACCTTGGAATTATCAGCCCCACTCTCTAACCAAGGGAGCTATTCAGGATTGAGCTTCATTAACCAGTAACCCCAAAATTTAGGATCTCCTCCAAACTGGTGCCAAAGGTATGTATTCGTTTTGTGCCCATTTGGAACGGAAATTCTGCATTTTGTACTCCCCCCCCCCCAAACTGAGTAATTAACATAGCAAACGGGGGTTCCAGGCTAACATCCCAAAATCCAGCATGGTCTGATCCGCCCAAAAATTCAGGGTTACATTTTATTGAAGCTTGCAGCTTGCCTGTGGGGTTAAGAACCTAAGGAGAGCCTGCTGGATGAGGCCAAGGGGGACCCATCCGCTCCAGCCCCCTGTTCTCACCGTGACCGGCCAGATACCCCAATGGGGAACCTGCAGAGAGCCTCTCTCCCCTCCTGCCATTCAGAATCATCTCTGCCTCTGAGTGTGGAGGGCAGAGGCGAGCCCCCCTGGCTGGGAGCCAGCACTAGATCTCTCCTCCATGAGCTCAAGAATCCCTGATTAAATATCTGCTTAAAATCCTCCAAGGAAGGAGAGCCCCCCACTTTCGAGGGAGCCTGCCCCCCTGTGGAACCGATGGGGAGAAGGGAGCCTCCTTGATCCGGCCCAATCGCCTTCTAAATCCAGTCTGCAGATGGTCCAGGAATCAGAGTGTTTTAACATGAGTAGAATGTGTCCTTGCATTTAAAATGCACCTCTGGGTTATTTGTGGGGCATAGGAATTCCTTCACACACACCCCAGTATAGTTCAGTCATCCCAAAAGGTCTGAGGGACAGTGGACTGGCTCTCTGCTGAAAAAGTTTGCTGACCCCTGATCCAGTGGGCAGGAGGTGTTGGGCGCCTGGGTGTGGGTTGGCCTCTCTTTGATGGGGTGGGCTCAGGGGCACCCATGCCCCGGGACTGAGGGGTCGTGTCCCTCTGGCAGGTACCCCTTAGCAGTGACCCAGCATCACAACAACGAGGACACCAGCAGCAGCCTCTACATCCAGAACGACCCCTGGAGCCCCACGGTCAGCTTTGAGAACTTCCTCCAGAACGACGAGAGCCTGGAGAACCAGGTGAGGGCGGCCTGGGCTTGGGGGGCAGGAAGAGGAGCAGCAGGGCGGCTCACTTGGGGTTTTGGGGGGAGCACACACGGAGATCCAGGCCAGGGCAGGCAGATTCATGCTCCGTGATGCTCCCAGGACGTTTCCGAGCACAATTCAAAGTGTTGGTGCTGACCTTGAAAGCCCTCAACGGCCTCGGTCCAGTATACCTGAAGAAGCGTCTCCACCCCCATCGTTCTGCCCGGACACTGAAGTCCAGCGCCGAGGGCCTTCTGGCGGTTCCCTCCCTGCGAGAAGCAAAGCTACAGGGAACCAGGCAGAGGGCCTTCTCGGTGGTGGCGCCCGCCCTGTGGAATGCCCTCCCGTCAGATGTCAAAGAGAAAAATAACCACCAAACTTTTAGAAGACATCTGAAGGCAGCCCTGTTTAGGGAAGTTTTTAATGTTTGATGCATTACTGTATTTTAATATTTTGTTGGAAGCCAGCCAGAGTGTCTGGGGAAGCCCAGCCAGATGGGCAGGGTATAAATAATAAATTATTACGATTATTATTCTCCCTCCGGCAGGACCTGGTGGCCTGGGTGACGGTGGGCTTCCTCCACATCCCCCACTCGGAGGACATCCCCAACACGTCCACGCCGGGCAACGTGGTGGGCTTCTACCTGCGACCCTTCAACTTCTTTGACGAAGACCCCTCTGTGGCCTCGCGACGCACCGTCATCGTGCGCCCCTCTGAGCCTGGGGGCAGGTCTGGGGTGCATGTCCAGCGCTGGACCCCGGCCGACCCCATGCTCTGCATCTCCCAGGAGCCCTTCAGCTACAATGGCACCTACTGGCAGGTGTAGCCCAGGCAGGATTGGCCCCATCTTCTTCCTCTCCACCCCTCAAACCCCAACCCCAGACATTGACCTCTCCTCCTCGGCACTCCTGGCTTGCTCCAAAGCCCACCCCCCAGATCCAACCCCCCCCCCCCGACTTCAGGCTTCCTGTGCACCTCAGACCTCAGATGAGGCAACTGATTTCCTCGGGCACAAAATCAGTTTCATATTAGGAGATTTTTTGAGGGGGGGTCATCCTCCCCCACCACACACCTGTTTGAGAGTAAAGACAGCCAGCAGGAAGGACTTCTCCAGATGAGAAGGATGCAGGAAGGGCATGTGCTGGATCAGGCCCATTTAGCTAAGCACCTTGTCCTCACAGGCCCTGACCAGATGCACGGGACGTGGTGTAGCAGGAAACCCCCCCCCCCCAATCATTCAGTTTGTACAAACTTGTACTACATGCGCTACGCTTCTGTTATAAATTAATAGAAAATCAACCATACATCGGATTTGCACTGTTTCACTTTTATTTTACTCCATGAAGGAAGGACTACAAAATGGGGAAGGTTTGATACAGGGCACCCATAATCCCTTGAGCATACCAGCACATCCACAGGAGCCCTGCCCAGTTGCTATGCCAACCCTGATGGTCCCAGACAGAAGACCATCAAGATCACAAAGAACTTGCATATGGGAGTGGATTCAGCACGGACAGGAACAAAGGACAATAATCAGCTCTTCCCTCTGGGGGCAGGAAACTGCAAACTCCCCTTTGTCTCCTGGAAGTGACTCATGGGGAGGGGGAAAGGGGGAACCAGCCAGGTGACAGGACACTCAGGTTACCACCACAACTCCTCCCTCATCACCTCCTTTCTGTGATGTATGCATGATGTTTCTGGGGCTGGTCTTGATCCACAGGAGGGGAATTTCAAAAGTCTTTATAAGCCCTTGAACAGCATTCATTTTTCTCTGTCTTTCCTCTCTCCTGCAAGTGAGGGGAGCACCCTGTTGCAACAGATCAATAAAGGCCAAGCCTACAGGCTGCTGTTTTGCTCCAAGATATCCTGGTTGGTGTCTTTGTTTTTGTCCAAGGGAGCCCTCGGATTTTCCGTTAACAGTTGGCAATACCGTGTGTGTCAGTGGCTTGAGCAAATTGCTAGAGAGTAGGAGGGGGGCAGGTGTGCCAGCAGCTATTACTCACAGGAGCAAAGTAGAACCTCCATGTGCAGAGAGGGTCTACCACTGAGCACTGTCCTCTGGGGACACAGAGCAGGGAGGAGGACCTGATGCCCACAGGCCCAGCTTGTGGGGCTCCCCAGAGCACTGGGCGCTGGACTCAAGTGATTTTTCCTGCTCCAAATGTCCACTTAGTCATATGTAAGGGTCATAAAATAACTAGTTGACTAAGAGCATGAGAAGAGCATGTGCTGGATTAGGCCCGTGGCCCATCTAGTCCTGCACCCTGTTCTCCCAGTGGCCAACCAGGTGCCCCCAAAGGGAAGCTCACTAGCAGGTTTCGAACTCAAGACCCTCTCCCCTCTTGTGGCTTCCGGCGACTGCTGTTCAGAAGCGTTGCTGCCTCTGAGTGTGGAGGGCAGAGCAGAGCCCTCCATGAATTTCTCTGACCCCCTTTTAAAGCCATCCAGCCCCCACGGTCTCCTGCCGGAGGGAGTCCCACAGTTTAACTTCTTGGATCCATCCTGATAACTATTTAATTAAAAGTCTTACAGTGACTCCAGTGGTTTTCTTCACCAGCTTCACACATCTGGAAGGGGGGAGCGAAATCCCTTTCCTGTCTCCTCCTTCTCCTGTTTGCCAAGTTCGCAGAAGAGTCCACCTCAGAGTCTTTCCCAAGCAGACGATGGATTTTAACTCTCAGAAGAGAGTCTTGCAATCCATCTGGGCAGTCCCTACCTCAGACACCTGGGGGCGCTCAATAATCTCCCAGAAGAATCCCTATGGGGCAGTGGCTGATCTACATTTTAATAATAATAATAATAATAATAATAATAATAATAATAATAATAATAATAATATTTATACCCCGTCCTCCCTGGCCAGAGCTGGGCTCAGGGCGGCTAACACCAATAAAATTACAGTAAAAACATAATGGGGGGGGGACCCAATTTACTTATTGCTTATTGCTGTACGAACCCCCGGGAAAGCAGGAATCTGCGTGAAATGAATCCAACCTCTGCTTATAAACCCTCGAGGAAGGAGGGTCCACCCCCTGCCAAGGGAGACCGTTCTGACTGCCATAACTTGAGGCCATGGGTTCGAGTCCTACCCTCTGGAGCAGAAAACAAGCTTGCTCCATCTGCCATGTGGCAGCCCTTGAGATATGGGAAGGTGGCTCTCCTGTCTCCTCTCAGTCTCCTCTTCTGCAGGCTAAACATCCTCAGCTCCTTCAACCACTCCTCATCAGGCTTAGTTGCCAGACCCTTCATCATCTTGGTTGCCCTCCCTCACCCACCTTCCAGCTTGTCAACATCCTTCTTAAATTCTGAGCCCAGAACTGGACACAGGATTCCAGGCGTGGTCTGACCAGGGCAGAAGAGGGAGGGCGGACTATGACCTCGCTTGACCCGGACACAAGACCTCTCTTGATGCAGCAGAGAAAAGCATTCACCTTTTTTTGGGCAAATTTGATGAGCATCTCCTCAATTCCTTCATCCAAATCATTTATAAAGACGTTGAACAACAATGGACCCAGGACAGAACTTTCACCCCCCCCCACCAATTTGTCACTTTTTCCAGGATGGAGGGCAGAGCATTGGGCTGTTAGCCCTCCCTAGCCCCTTCCTCCACAAATTCTCTTTTAACCCTTTCCTAGCGTTCCTGCTTAAAGGTAAAGGGAGCCCTGACCATTAGGCCCAGTCGTGGCCCACTCTGGGGTTGCGGCGCTCATCTCGCTTTATTGGCAGAGGGAGCCGGCGTACAGCTTCCGGGTCATGTGGCCAGCAGGACTAAGCCGCTTCTGGCGAACCAGAGCAGCGCACGGAAACGCCGTTTACCTTCCCGCCAGAGTGGTACCTATTGATCTACTTGCACTTCATGCTTTCGAACTGCTAGGTTGGCAGGAGCAGGGACTGAGCAACGGGAGCTCACCCCATCGCGGGGATTCGAACTGCCGACCTTCTGATCAGCAAGTCCTAGGCTCTGTGTTTTAACCCACAGCGCCACCCGCGTCCCCTGCGTTCCTGCTTAGCATGAAACAAATCTGGTCTCAAAGGAACCCCTTGGAGTTTGCATTGCATGGCTGGTCCTACTCCCCCCCACCAATCCGAGTGCCATTTGCAGAACTCAAGGCTTGCCTCCTCTTTGAGGCTGCCAAATCCCAAGCCCCCCTGCCCCCCTCCCTGTGCAGGTGGATCAAACACACAGAAAGCGTGGCAGGGCAGGCATCCAGCTTGAAGTTTATTGGGCATCGGTTCCTAATGCTGAGTACAGCATGCAGGTGTGTGTGGGGGGGGGAGATGGGGGTGTCACGTGCATGTAGACAGGAGGGTCCAGGAGGGCAGGAGGGCGCAGGGCCCTTGGGAGCACCCGTGGCGTTCAAGGAAATGGGCCCCCCACTGATGGAAAAAGAAACGCCTCTGCCCCCACTTTGGAAGACAGTGTCTTGTTTGTGGGGAAGAATTTAACCAATGCTTCCCCCTCTCAGAGTGGGGTGGGAGACGCAGCCAGCACAACCTCCTTGCCCCAACTCCTACTTCCAGGGGGCTGTGGATTTTATTGGGGGGGGGCAGAGAGACAGGTAGGGGTCACTCAGATGAGATGCAGCCCTGCTCCCTATATGCAGTGAAATGAAAGGACAGGAAGATCAGGAAGTTTTCCCACAGGGGGAGGGAGAGGAAATCAGCCGGGGGGGGGGGCGGGGCGGGGGAGAAGCCCTTTCAGACAACCAAACCTGGGAACTGTGCACAAGCCCCCACTTGCCTTTAGAGAGGGGCTGCCCCACAGCTTAAGCTTCTCCTGTGGGGATCTCACCTCTGGTGGGGAGCCTATGGGGGGAGGACTACTCACTTTCCTTTGACTCCTGTCGGGTAGGGGGGGTCACTTTCTCTTCCAGGTCCTCCCCCAGCCTCTCCCTCTCTCCTGCCCCCCCATCTCCTTCCTAGCTCTGTGGGGCCCCCTGCAGCCCCACACTGCACTGGAAGAGGGGCTGGTGAGAGCCCACAGCTCAAAACCTACCTGCTGTGGCCCTCCTCCCCATCGCCCCACATGGAAGATGGACCCACTGGGATGACTGGTGAGACTGGGGGTCAATGGGAAGGGCTGGCGTCTGAAGTGGGGCTTCATGGGGGCCACCCACCCTCCCTCCAGAGGGCTGGCTCTAGGTGTCCCCCCCCCAAGGGTCAATGGCTATGAGTGGGCACCCACAGCGGCAGATGGGGGCTGGGAGTGGGGCAGACCCCCTCCCCATTATTTCAAGGGGTTGGACTAGCAGTTTGCTCCTTACCTTCCTCACCCTGATCTGGCCACTGTGATCCACGCGACAGTCACCTCCAGACTGAATTATTGTAACTCGCTCTACGTGGGGCTGCCCTTGAGACTGACCCAGAAACTCCAGCGGGTGCAGAATGCTGCAGCGAGACTCCTTACGGGGTCTTCGCTGCGAGATCACATTCACCCGGTGCTATACCAGCTGCACTGGCTCCCGGTGGAGTACAGGATCAGGTTCAAGGTGCTGGTTTTAACCTTTAAAGCCCTATATGGCCTAGGACCCTCGTACCTACGTAACCGCCTCTCCTGGTATGTCCCACAGAGGAACATACGGTCTGCAAATATAAACATCCTCTAAGGTCCCAGGCCACAGAGAAGTTAGGCTGGCCTCAACTAGACCCAGGGCTTTTTCAGCTGTGACTCCGATCTGGTGGAACGCTCTGTCCCAAGAGACCAGGGCCCTGCAGGATTTGACATCTTTCCGCAGGGCCTGCAAGACAGAGCTGTTCTGCCTGGCCTTTGCTCAAGGCACAGCCTGACCCCCTCCTTTGGTGATCCTCACAGAACTCTAGCCCAATGATTGCCATCAATATAATTTGAACTGATTTTATAATGAATTGATTTTAGAATGCTGTATCATTTTACTGTTGTTAGCCGCTCTGAGCCCGGCTTTGACTGGGGAGGGCGGGATATAAATAAAATTTTAATATTATTATTATTGGATGACCCTGGGGGATCCCTCCTGACCCTACTGTTCTGTGCTTCTAAGCTAAGAGAGACCCCAGAAGGACCCACCTGGGCCAAACAGGGGGAGCCTCCCTCTTCTTGCCCCCCAATGAAGCCTCACCTTCTCCCTGGACCCCTTGGGTGCCCCCGGCTTCCTCCCTCCCCCCCGGCCCCTCCTTGGACCCACGGGTGGCTCTGCATGTCCTGCTGGTCTGATATGTTTGGGGATCACAAGGGAGGGGATTCTAACCCTTATCAGTATTATTAATAATAGTTGTTATGAGTCATTATTACAACCGCTATTCCTGCAAGCAACCAGTCCGCTCGCCGCCATCCGCACCAGCCAATCGCCTGGTGGTCACCACGGCGACTGGCCCACCCCTGTTAGGCCAGCTAACATCACAGCGGGTGGGGGGGCTGCCCCTCCTCTGGCCACGCCCCCTGGGCAGCCAATCACCACCATCCTTGAGGCTCAAGGTGAGCCCCCCTCTCCGACCACGAAGGGTGGGTGGGGGGCCGCTTCCAGCTCCCAAAAAGGCCCTCCGTTGGGGCCGCCTCTGCAAAGTCCATTAACTGCCGGGGTCCGAGCAGTGTCTGTGCAAGTCCGCGGAGAGGTCCGGAGGGGTCGGCGGCCGAGGGGGGGCGGGCAGCTGCCCTGGGAGCGAAAGGCGCCGAGGGGGGGCGGGGGGCAGCGGGTCCACCAGCAGCACCACGTCCCGGGGCTGGGCTGAGTCCATGCAGGGTCCCGGGAAATGGGAAACCTGAAGGGGGGGGGGAGAGAAAAACAGGAGACAGAGTCGGTCCAGGAGGAAGAGGAGGAGGAGGAGGGACCCCTGGGGGTAGGAGGATCCTCTCCCCCAATAGCTGTCAGGGGGGCTCCAAGGGGTTGGGGGCACACACATGAGACCCCTGGAACCAAAGTCCCACGTAAGATGTGATCATCCTGCACTTAATTCAATTTTTATCTCCATTCACTTTTTTCTAACCAAAGTTTATCCTAAAATTCTCTCCCCCCCCCCCCAACACATTTTGGTGTCTTTTCAGAGCCAAGAGCTGCACTGCAAATTCCTGGGAAGTGGGGAATCCACTTAAGAACGTCAGGAGAGCCTGCTGGATCTGACCAGGATCCCGCCTAGTCTAGCATCTTGTTCCCCTGTGGGAGATTAGCAGCCTAACCTAACAAACGCATATTCTTGCTAGTTACCACGAGAAGCGGCTCAGGGTGGATCTACACACAGGAAAACCCCCATTATAAATAACTAATTGTTATGAAGGAATGGGTTTCTGTGCAGTCAGTTTGAAACTGACTCAACCCCCCCCCCCCTTTTCCTTCTTTCTCCAAGAGAGCATTTATAAAATGCATTAACATGAGCTGTTGAGCAAATGCATAACAAGAACACAGCTGTATAAACAAAGCTCTCTCCTTTATCAGTCACGGCAAAGGATGACCTTGGCTGTTCCAGTGGAGTAGGGATGACATGTCTGAGTCTTATCTTACCACACTCTGCTGCACAGACCTAGTCCGGGAACAGCGCCAGAGTGTGTTCTTGGAGTTGGTGACCTCTTGCTCCAAGATAAGAGCATAGGAACAGAAATACCCTTATATGGTCAAGAGTACAGGAAGGAACACCCTTTTATGGTTAAGAGTACCGGAGCAGGAACATCTGTGATGTCAACCTGCGTGTACAAATTGACGTGGCTGGATTCCTGGGGAAGGGGGGAGAGGGTGCCTGGAGGAGATCTATACTGCATGAAATCTCTCATTTCTTTGGACTTGCTGTGGACTGACCACGCAAGTGCCTTCTGCTATCCGGAGAGCAGAATAAACTCTTTCTCTGAACCAACCCTCAGTGTCATTTGACTTCCTTCCTCCTGCCCGGGAGCAACGCAGAGCCCACCAATCGGTAAAGTCTAATAAGGCTACAGTTATAAAAAAAGCCATGTGAAATTGCATAGAAAAGTTTTGTGCTCTACAGCGCCATCTGGTGTTGCATGTTTGTAACGCATTAAAAATGCTGTTTTTTTGACTAGCTGAGTCCTAAGTCATTTGAGCTGTATTGCTTAGGCAGAGCCTGAGACCATAGAAAGGCAACTGGTAGAGAGGGCTTTGCGTGACATCATTTCCCCTCGTCTCTGACCAGCGTGGGAGGCAGACATGCCTCTGCTTGCTCCAGCCTTGGCCAAATCCCTGGAGCTGGTCAGGCTGCAAAGACCAGTCTTTTGCCTGCCTGGCTGCCTCCCTCCCCTCACCTGAGCTGGGGTGTGGAGCGCCTGAGGCCGGGTGGGGCTGATGGGCAGGGGGGGCTCCCCTGGGGCCGGCCCGGGGCCCGGGGCCACTGGAGGCAGCGGAGAGGAGACGGCGCTGTAGGCAGGAGGCACCAGCACGGCCTGGCGCTGGAGAAGCTGCAGGATGGCCGACACGTCCGCGGTGAGGCGGCTCTCCAGCCTGGAGGGAGAAGAGAAACACAGAACTGTAGAGTTGGAAGGGGCCCCCAAGGGACATCTAGTCTAACCCCTTTGCAGGGCCGGAACCACAGCTGTCAGGGTGCTGTCAGCGGCTCCCAGCTGGTTGCCCAGGAAAGTATAAAGACAAGGAAAAGTTTCTTACCGTCCTTTTTTTATTTCACTCTTTACACACAGAGGCTATAGAACCCAGCCTCTTGGATAATGGCGTTGTCCCGAGTGAATCTCCACCTCCCCAATCTCTCCCACTTCCTCATTCATCATCATCATCACCTCCTTTATGGGTGCTGCTACATGCCCTCTGTCTTTGGGCTATTTGCTCTCCTATTTTTAAGGCACACCAGGTTCTGGTGACTGGGAGTGGCCGCGGACGCCACATAACACCAGTCCTGAAAGACCTACATTGGCTCCCAAGTTTCTGAGCACAATTCAAAGTGTTGGTGCTGAACTTGAAAGCCCTAAACGGCCTCGGTCCTGTATACCTGAAGGAGCGTCTCCACCCCCATCATTCAGCCCAGACACTGAGATCCAGCACCGAGGGCCTTCTGGCAGTTCCCTCCCTGTGAGAAGTGAGGTTACAGGGAACCAGGCAGAGGGCCTTCTTGGTAGTGGCGCCCGCCCTGTGGAACTCCATCCCACCAAATGTCAAGGAGATTAACTATATGACTTTTAGAAGACATCTGAAGGCAGCCCTGTTAGGGAAGCTTTTAATGTTTGATGTTTTCTTCTGTTTTAAATTTGTTGGGAGCCGCCCAGAGTGCCTGGGGGGAAATCTCTGCCCCCCCTCCCGAGGGAGCCCTGATGGGAGCTCCCCCCCGCCCCCCTCCAATACCTGTTGAGCTGCTTCTGGAGCAGGTCCAGGCGAGCCTCCAGCTCGCAGCGCTGCCTCCGGCCGAGGGGGGCGCTGCTGCCCAGCGGGATGTTGAGGGCGGTGTGGGCAGGGGCGGGGCAGCGGGGCAGCTCTTGGTACTGGTGCTCACGGCTCTCCCCCCAGAAGCTGAAGATATTGGAGACGCCTGAAAAGGCCCCTGCGGAGAGGAGGAGGAGGGAGAGAAGGCAGAGAGTGGGGGGGCTGGAAGGGACCCCAAAGAGTCATCGGAAGAATCCCTGGCGGGGGGCCACCCACAGCGTTCGAAACTAGCCAGGCAACCGGCCATTGGCAAGGAAGTGGAGATGTCTGGTCACCAGGCTTGGCAACTAATATCTCCAGCCAGAAATTTTACAGTTTGTTTTTAGAGTTGGGGTGCTCTGGTATTATTTTGTGTTCTGCTTCGACCTTCTTCCTGCTTTTCCTCTCTACAGTCATATCTCAGGTTACAGACGCTTCGGGTTGTGCGATTTCAGTTTGCACACCGTGCCGAACCCGGAAGTACTGGAACTGATTACTTCTGGGTTTTGGCGCTTGCGCATAAGCATCGAACCACAACCCGCGCATGCGTATACGCAGCACTGCGGGTTGCGAACGTGCTTCCTGTACGGATCACGTTCGCAACCCGAGCGTCCACTGTATTTTATTCTGAATGAACTTTCCTACTTTGAGCACCCAAGTGTGGAAAACTCTGCAGTCAAAATGGCAATTGTGTTTGCTGGCTTCCGGTTCCTGTCCTGCCTCATGGCGACGGCTCCCTCAACATCGGAGAAAGACACAGGTTGAAGAAAAGAGGGTGGAAGGGGTTCAGCCACCCCCTATAAACCCCTCAGTTAAACCACAGGTCAGCGGGGGGGGGGGGGTAAGGCAGAGGCGGTGGATGCCACACACTTCGCCTGATGCAACCCCCCCGAAATTGCCACTGGATACAGAAGTTCTCCTTATAATCAGGTTTGAATTGGCATTAAGAATAGGCACACACAACGGAGGAGACGGACGTTATAACTGCGAAAAATCCGCTGCATGAAACGGAGGTTTGAAATTGGGAGAAGATTCTTGTGCTGGAGGAGGGGGGGGGGGCCTCTCTGCTACATTTTATGGAAGTTTTTACATTTTTGATTCGGCAACCCTCTCCTAATATTGGATTTTATGATATACAAGAGAGGATGGTTTGATGTATGATGTCGCAAAGATATTTAAAAGAAGATGTAAAGCTGTGTGCGACTTGAAAGGAGTCAAGTGGGGGGTGGGGGCTGGTTCTTTTGTTTGGAAGGATGTCCCTGGGAGTTAGAGCCTACCCCACCCCCACCCCCAAAAAGAGATCATGGAGAAAAATGCTGTGGAAAGTGGCATGAAGGCTTTGGGATGTTGGAAGAGGAATGGAGTCGCCTTTCGCCTCCCTTCCTGGAACTTGTTAACTTGCCAGTGGAAGGGAATTTGGAACTGCTTAAGTATTATGGGAAGGAGCTGGAATACAACAACAGGGGGAGTAAGGAGAGGCTCACAACTGACTTTGGGATGTGGCGCATGCAGGACAAAAAGGAAAAAGCTTTGTTTCCTCACTTGAAACCTTTTTTGGGAAGTTAAATAATATAGTAACACGAAATCACTAAGAGTGCAGCTGTTAATCATGTGCTAATTTTGAAAAATGGAATGTAATAGAAATAAATAAGAATATGAAATGCCGTAATATTAGATCATAAAGATCCATCAAGAACGGTGCACGGGACGCCTCTTAACAAAATTGTATTAATTTGGAACTAATTTGTGTAATTGGGTTTATACTGGAAAAATAATTGACAATTATGTTTGCTAAACAGGCACATGAAGGGGTTAAGACCCAGAGAGTCCTTTAATTCCTAGAGGGCGTTCTGTCAAGTGACATCCTTTGTTTGCACAGGCAGGGAGAAGACAAGGGCTCTTAACCTTTTGCACTTCCACCTGAAGAACACTCTCTTTCTTGTCCTGAAGCCTGGGATCAGATGCAAGGTCTTCTCTCCCAAGCACAGGCACCATCTTTGATCTCAACCATGTACAGTGGTACCTCGCAAGACAAACGCCTCGCAAGACGAAAAACTCACTAGATGAAAGGGTTTTTTGAGCTGCTTCGCAAGACGATTTTCCCTATGGGCTTGCTTCGCAAGAGGGAAACGTCTTGCAAGTTTGTTTCCTTTTTCTTAACACCGTTAATACAGTTGCGACTTGACTTTGAGGAGCAACTCATAGAACGCAGTGTACATAGTAGCCTTTTTTGAGTTTTTAAAAGACTTTGGTGATTTTTGAAGCTTTTCCAAAACTTCTTTTGCAGCCATTTGGTAAGTTAAGCTTTTAAAACTTTTTTTTTTGGGGGGGGGGTTGGATTTTGGGTTGGGGTGTTTGGAATTCAAGGACTTGGTGTTGGGGAGGGGTTTGCAAGAATCTGGAAGCTTGTCCCCCCCCCCCCCTGCATTTTTATGATTTTCTGTGACCATTGGGCCACTCTGCTGTTTTTTTAAAAAATTCTGGATTTGAATTTCTGTGTGCTGGGTGGCTGGGGGAACAGTTGGGGAGGGGTTTGCAAGAATCTGGAAGCTTGTGTGTTTTTTTCTGAATTTTTATTATTTTCTGTGACCATTGGGCCACTCTGCTGTTTTTTTTAAAAAAATCTGGGTTTGAATTTTGAAATGGTCTTTACAGTATGTGTGACTTTAAAGAGCACTTAATAAACTCTTGTTGTACCAAATTTGGCTTTGTTTGGACTTTTTTTGACCATAGGAACGCATTAATTGATTTCCAATGCATTCCTATGGGAATTCGTGATTCGCAAGACGAAAAATTCGCTAGACGAAAAAACTCGCGGAACGAATTAATTTCGTCTTGCGAGGCACCACTGTATTTTTAGTAACTTAGAAGCAGTTTTGCCTGCCTTGTATTCATTATTGCTCTCTGCTGAATCCGGTGCAAGACTTTCAGGTAAGTAAACATTATATTTTTCATGCTTTATTTATGTCTATGTCTAGCTCTGGCTAAGATTACACAGCCTTAGTTCCTTACTTCCAGTTTAAAAGCTGTGAAGGGTGGTATATTTTTAGCTCTGCAAAACCAATACCGTATTTTTCACTCCATAAGATGCACTTTTTTCTTCCTAAAAAGTGAGGGGAAATGTCTGAGCGTCTTATGGAGCAAATGTGTGGTCCCTGGTGCCGAATTGCTCAGGGGAGAAAAGCAGATCGTGCTTTTTTTTTTTTTTTAAGAAAGAGGGAAGGGGGTGTTGAAACAAAGTCGCTGATCAGGAGAGAGATAAGGGACGCTAGAGATAAAGGAGGCTGCCTGGAAGGGGGGAGGTAAAGACAGGAAACTTGCAAAGGGGGGAAACAGGAAGACTAAATCAATTAGGAGAGAAATTAGAAGAAAAGGAGGAGCAAAAAACTGCTAAGAAAAAGACACTAAGGCAAACAAGAGGGAAGGGGGTGTTGAAAGGAAGCAGCTGAGCAGCTGGTCAGCAAGCGATCAGGAGGGAGATAAGGGACTCTAGAGATAAAGGAGGCTGCCTGGGAGAGGGGAGGTAAAAGCCCATGAATCCTCAGGATTTTTGCATTGGGCTACCCCAAACTCACCGTCAAATCACATGTCTGTGGCCACAGCATGAACCACAAAAATCATACATCCACTGTTTCGTTCAGAATATTTTTCTTCTTCTTTTCCTCCTCTAAAAACTAGGTGCATCGTATGGAGCGAAAAATACCGTACTCTGAATTTCCTCTGCTACCGAATAAAATCCATGAGGTGTGTGGGATTGCCAATCTCAGGGTTTTAGGATACCTGTATCAATGCTACTGGGAATTTAGGATCAGAGCTGTGAGAGACCAGCACCTTCCTCAGGGATCTAGGAGAGATTCAGGGAGCATCTCTTTACACTCAGAGTAACTCATACGGAAACTGCCTGGGAAATGTGGGCTGCATTGGTCTCACGAGTGCCTGGGATTAGGAAGTTTTTTTGGGGGGGGCTCTGCCAGGGAAACAAGCCATCTTTGCTTTGATCATCTGAGACTAGGAGAAGGCAGGTAGGAATCGCAACCTCTGGGCTGCTAATTTGGGGGTTGTGGCAACAGGACTTCCCCTGCCCCCTGGCCTCATCCTGTCCAGGGCCGTAGATGGGGGTGGTGAGGTGGGCCCCCACCAGGGGTGCCGGCGATGGGGTGCGTGTGCAAAATCAGCTAAAAATATGTCCATAAATATAAATATCGATTTATTGCCTCATAAGAAAAGGTTTTTAATAGAGGGTGAATTGAATGGGGGGGGGGTTGGAGGAGAGGCGGAAAGAAAAGCTAATTTGTCTGTGGCTGGGGGGGGGGGCACAATCTGGACGGTTCTGCCAGGGGCACAAGATCACGCGGCTACGGCTCTGATCCTGTCCTACCTGAGAGTGGGTTGCAGACGTTGCTGCGTTTGGGGTCCGTGGCTGCAGGGGAGTGGGGCTGGCCGGCGGGGTCCATGGGGTGGAAAGGCGACAGCTCTGGGGCGCTGGAGATGGGGACGGGGGTCTCCTCCTCGTCACTGGAGGGCGGGCTGGATGCCACCGAGCTGCTGAGGCAGGGCTCCCATTTGGGGGGTCCGCGGGGAGCCCCCGGAGCTTGGCAGTTCTGGCCGACGTGCAGCACTTTGGGCTGGGCTTTGCCTTCCCCCGGAATCTCCTCATCTGTGCGGAGAAGGAGAAAAGGTTATTGGCCGGCCAGATCCAGTGAGTGGCAGTGCAGTGCAGTGGTTAGAGTGTTAGGCACTAGGACCTGGGGAAGGCCGGGGTTCAGATCCACCTACCTGGGGGCCAGTCACAGCCTCCTCTCAGCCTGGCCTACCTCGAAGGGTCGTTGTGGGGGTTAAATGAGGAGGGGGAGAAATTTCCTCCCAGCTGAGAGACCCAGAAGTAGCCGCTGTAGGAGCATGGGAAAGGGAGCACAGTGGGTGTTGGGAGACCCCTTGAGGTCATCCAATCGAACCCCCACCTCCTCACCTTTCTCGGTGCGGCGGCGGAAGGAGAGTTTGCGTCGCCGCAGGCGGTTGAAGCCGCCGTTCATCTCGTCGCTGCTGGGCGACCCCGGAATCATGTTGGTCTGCAAGAGAAGGGGTGGCCGTGAGAAGAGTGCCGGGGGTCTCCCAGGACCCCCACCTTCCTGGCCCTGAGCTGGCTGGCCACAGAAGCCCACCCCCCTCGGGGCTCCTGGGGGCAACAACTCACGTCACGCAGGTTGAAGGTGATCTCCAGGTTGGACCAGAAGTGGTCAGAGAACTCGGGGTACATGTCCAGCACCTCCAGGAGGTCCTCGCGGTGAATCTTGTGCAGGTCGCAGTAGGTCAGGGCGCGCACGTCTGCGTTGGACTTGCCGGGCCGGGCGTACAGGTTGAGGGGCTCCCCAAAGATGTCGTTCTTCCCTGGGAGGGAGGGAGAGAAGGGGGCAAACTGAGCCCTTGCGCAGCTGGGAGAGGCGCATAGAAGGCCACACAGGAGATTGCCCTCCTCAGCAACCTCTCGCACCCAGAGCTGGCCTGCTGTTCCTCCAGAAACCTCTCTCTGCCCCTCCTTCACCTACTTCTCCCTCCGTGGCCATGATCCCAGGCTCAGCTTCAGTGGCTCCTCAGTGGCCCCGAGTGCCTTCCATCATCTTTGGCTGGTGGCCCAGCTACGCCCCTATCTGGACAGGGAGAGCCTAACCACTGTTGTCTATGCTCTGGTCACCTCAAGGTTAGATTACTGCAATGCGTTACACGTTGGGCTGCCTCTGAAGACGGTTCGGAAACTTCAGCTGGGTCAGAATTCAGCAGCCAGGTTGCTCAGCGGAGCAAGACGGTTTGAGCATATTACACCGATCCTGGTCCAACTGCACTGGCTACCAATTAGTTTCTGGGCCCAATTCAAAGTGCCGGTTTTGACCTATAAAGCCAGGGGTCAGCAACCTAAGGCCCATGGGCCGAAAGCGGCCTACGGAGGTCGTTTGACCGGCCCACAAGCTGCTCCCAAACTGAGCTGCCCACTTGCATGCTGCGCTAAACTAGCGCAGCGTGGTGACTCGCTTCTGCGGCGCCAAAAATTGTGTCTGTGCAGACACCAAAAATTGTGCCATGGGATCTCCGTGGGAATGATCCAGCCCAGGCAAGATAAACCCTGCTGACCCCTGTATAAAGCCTTAAACGGCTCAGGACCCCAATACCTCAAGAAGCGCCTCTTTCCATCTGAACCCACCCAGACCCTGAGATCACCTTCTGAGGCCCTTCTTCATGTGTCTCCTCCATGTGAAGTCCGGAGGGTGGCAACACGAGAACGGGGCCTTCTCTGCAGTGGCTCCCTCTTTGTGGAATGCTCTCCCCAGGGAGGCTTGCCTGGTGCCTTCATTATAAATCATTAGGCTGCAGGCGACAGCGTTCCTCTCCTTAGTTGGAGGCTTTGCCATCTCCCGGGGGTGCTGGAGCTGAGATTCCTGCATTGCAGGGGGTTGGGATAGATGGCCCCTGAGGGTCCCCTCCTATAATTTTATGATCCATTGGAGGTTTTTAAGCAGAGATCGGATGGTCGTTGGTTGTGGCAGCTTTGCTTGTGATTCCAGCATTGCAGAGGCTTCTTGTGGGGCTGGAAGGGACCCTGAGGGTCACCGAGCATTGGAGGGAGTTGGTCTGGAGAACCCCCTGGGGGTCCCTGCCAACTCTACACTGCTGGGGCAGCTGTGTTTGGGCCTCTTCTCTGCCCATCACCTGCTCCCGGCAAGCTTTCTTGCTGCTGGCGCTGGCTGGGGCCACAGTCCCAGCCTTCCTGTGCCCTGGCGACCACATGGCTCGTGCAGGAAAGGAGCCGTTTGGGGTCGGGGAGTTTGCCCAGCAAGTCACGAAATCATCGGACTGTACAGTTGGAAGGGACCCCAGGGGTCATCCAGTCCAACCCTCTGCAAAGTGACAGCAGTGGGGCGTGTGTCTGGCGATCTCCACCAGGCAGCAGGGACCTCCCTCCTTGCCAGCAAAGCTATTCGTGGCAGCCTAGATGCTGAGGGCGGCAGGCAGTCCTGGGTGGTGCTGAGTCTCAGGCAGGTCGCAGGGGGGCAGGAACGAGGTGGGGAGAAATGGGCAGCTTTGAGCAAGGCGGGTTCAGGGAGCCGAGAAGAGCTGCCTATAAATATCCTGGGATGCTCTGCTTCGGTCCCAGGTGAGGCAGCTGCGCCTCAGAAGGAACAGCAGAGACTCATTAAGGCGGATTTCGTCTCTGCAGGGCGAACAGGAGGCCCGATTTATTTGAGGGCGGCTTCTTCCTCCTGGGCTCCGGCCATCTTGGAAGCAGGAGCCTCCTGGGCATAGTCGGCCAATTGGTGCCAAAGAAGGATAGAACCTTTTTCATGTATGCTACAGCAGCAGCAAGAATACTCATCACGAAGCACTGGAAGACGCAAGATCTACCCACCCTGGAAGAATGGCAGATGCAAGTAATAGACTATATGGAACTGGCAGAAATGACCGGCAGAATCAGAGATCAAGGAGAGGAGCAGGTGGAAGAGGACTGGAAGAAGTTTAAAGTCTATCTACAAAAATACTGTAAAATTTATGAATGCTGAGGGCTCTGAAAATGAAATGAAGGGGTTTCTAGCGATTAAGATAAACAAGACTATAAAGGGAGGGATAAAGGTTTAAAATAAATAATGAATGATCTTGCTGAACAAATTTTTAAAGTGGAATACAAGAAGGGAAGGCGGGTGGAAGTAAAGAGAATAAGGTTTTGAAAGTTACCAATATGAAAGAGTGTTTTTTATGCTAAATTTTTTCTTTTGTATTCTCTTCTTTTCTGTTTTTCTGTTTGGACTTTTGATGTTTGTGGTCTGTTTTTGTGATTTTTGTTGACTTTCGTTGGCTGTTAATTTTTTTGAAAAAATCCTAAATAAATATTATTATAAAAAATAAAAATAAAAAAAGGAAGCAGGAGGCGGAGGAAGGAGAGGTCGCCAGGAGGCCTGGTTTCCTCTGGAGGAAACCGGGCAGAGAGACCCGCCAGGAGAGTCTTCTGCCAAGGCTTCTCACGGAAGCCAGCTCTGCTCAGGTGCCCGTCCCCTTGCAGAAGGGCATCAGAAGAGGCTGCAGGATCTGTCCTGAATCTTCCAGCTTTCATCTTCCTTGGATGCCCAGGAGTTCGAGTGTCACAAGAGGGGGAGAAAACAGTCTCTCTGTCCGCCTTCCCCACGCCTGGCTTCCTTCCTTAAACTTCTATCATTGCAACCTTTCTTCAGGCAGAGGGCCTTCTCAGTGATGGCGCCCGCCCTGTGGAATGCCCTCTCATCAGATGCCAAGGAAATAAACAACTGCAGTCATACCTCAGGTTACAGATGCTTTGGGTTGCACGATTTCAGGTTGCGCACCATGCCGAACCCGGAAGTACCAGAATAGGTTACTTCCGGGTTTGGGTGGTTGTGCATGCGCAGAAGCACTGAATCGCGACCCACGCGTGCACAGATGCGCAGATGCGGCGCTGTGGGTTGTGGATTGCGAACGTGCTGCCCACGCGGATCACGTTCACAACCCGGGCGTCCTCTGTATCTGACTTTTAGAAGACATCTGAAGGCAACCCTATTTAGGGAAGTTTTTAATGTCCAATGTTTTCTCGCTTTTTATTATTATCATCATCATTAATTCTGTTGGGAGCTGCCCAGAGTGGCTGGGGAAACCCAGCCAGATGGGTGGGGTATAAATAATAAAAATAAAATAATAAAATCATCCTTATCATCATCACCATCACCATCATCATCATCACCGGGGAGTCAGAAGCTGCTGGTCTGTTTCTCTCAGTGCGGTCTGCACTGACCGGCAGCCATGGCTCTCCAGGGATTCAGAGACGGCCGTCTCTCTGAGCCCTGCCTGGAGATCCAAAGAATTGCCAAATCACAGAATTGTAAAGAATTCTTCATTGGAAAGGTCTTTCGGATGGGGAGAGTCGTTTGACCGTGGAACAGGTGACCTCAGAAGACTCTCCTTCCTTGGAGGTTTCAAGCTGGGGTCCAGGGGTTCCTTAGCTCTCATTCCTGCATTGCAGGGGGTGGACCAGATGACCTTTGGTGGTCCCTTCCTCCTCTCTGATTCTATGAGCCCCTCACATTCTGACTCAACGAGGGCCTGAAAAATCCTGCTGGAAACATGAGGTGGGGCCATTCTGACTCAAGATAAGCCAAATAAAACGCAGCAGAATTAAAGGGTCTTCTGTTCCTGGAGCCTTCCAATCTCTCCTGTCATGTTAGGTATAACTGTTTAATTGAACATTGAAATGGAAAATAGCCCTGTATGTGTATTGCTAAAGGGAATGGAAATTTCCATTGGAGCTTGCATGGTGCCTAACAAGTTGATAATCAATTGTTGATGTATCTCTGCTAGCTCTTGCAGGAGGTGTTTAACCTCAGATCACCTGGGAAGGTTATTCAGTTACAAATCTCCATTTTGAGGGAGTTGTCTTAGTTCTCAAGCCACCATAGAAAAAAGGCAAGCAAATGAGTCTTGCATAGAATTGTAGAGTTGGAAGGGACCCCAAGGGTCATGTAGTCCACCCCCACCCCCCACCCCGAAGAGAAAGCAGCTCCAGGGGTGAGACAGACCTGCAATTCCTGGTGTGTTTGAAGTACAGTGGTGCCTTGCAAGACGAAAAGAATCCGTTCCGCAAGTCTCTTCGTCTTGCGGTTTTTTCGTCTTGCGAAGCAAGCCCATTAGCGGATTAGCAGATTAGCGGCTTAGCGGATCAGCTGATAAGCGGCTTAGCGGTTTAGCGGATCAGCTATTAAGCGGCTTAGCGGATCAGCTGATAAGTGGTTTAGCGGCTTGGGAAAAAGGGGGGGGGGGGAGGAAAAAAACCTTGCAGGAACTCGCAAGACATTTTCGTCTTGCGAAGCAAGCCCATAGGAAATTCGTTTTGTGAAGCACCTCCAAAACGGAAAACCCTTTCGACTAGCGGGTTTTCCGTCTTGCGAGGCGTTCGTCTTGCGGGGCTCCACTGTAGTTTTATATTTGTAAGTTGAGCCTATGCCTGGAGAAGCATGTAGCTCGTAGCACCCTCTTTTTCTGTGTCTGTTTGAAGAAAGTTCCGTAAGCAAAGCTTTGGGACCATATTTTGGCCTGGACAATTTTTCTTCCAAGCGGAGTCGGTTTTCCTTCATCCGATTGCTGCGTGACATTAATATCTGCCCTAGGACCCCCTCTGCGCCCCCTCACCTAGGATGGCCACGACCACGTCTCCCCGCAGGATCTCAATGGAGCCTCGGGAGATGAAGTAGAGGGCGGTGAGGACGTCTCCGGCGTGGACCAGCGTGTCTCCCGGGGGGGCGTGGGTGGTCTTGAACTTCATGGCCAGAGCCCGCAAGCACCCCTTGGTGGCTCCCTTGAAGGGCCGGCAGTTCTGCAGGAGGCTGCGGTTTAGGTGCAGGCAGATGTCCGCCTGCAGGCACTCGGGGAATCCTTTCAGCACCTGCGGGGGAGAGAGAGGCGGGTTCGAATCAGCAGAGGAAGGAGCCTCTCCGCAAAAACAGCCCTGGGCTCCAGGACGGAGGTGGAGAGAGAGGGACCTTTGCCAGCTGAGGGCCGCATTTGCTCGTGGGAAGCAGTCCGGGAGCTGTGTGACGGTGGTGGGTGGGGCTAGAGGCAAAAAATTGGGCCTATTGGACCTCTGTACCAGGCAAAAGACAAGCACACATATGTCCAGGCCCGGCCCAGCCAGGCCAAGCACCCGCTGTTCTGTTCCAACTTGGGTCCAGGGAACCTCTAGAACTGCCTGGATCCTTCTAATATCCCAGCTCCATCCCTGAGATCATCCTCAGGAGCATTGCTGGGCATTCCCCAAGTCGGTGAGGCTCATTTGAAATGGAGCCTTCAGTCCTGTGGGACTCCCTGCCACTGGAGATCCAGCAGGCGCCTTCTGTGCCAATTTATAAACTCCTGCTGAGACTTTTTCTATTCTGCCAGAACTATGCAGGCAGTGAAGAAGGCAGTCTTCCCCAGCAGCTGACCAATGCCTCTTCATAACTTCTTATTGTATGGTTTAAAAAAACATTTCATTGCAAACCACTTTGATATAATTTCAGTGACACAGAGGTGTACAAACATTTTTAGAAATAAATAAGTGCTTGCACCAAATATTTACTGTTTTACTTATTTAGTAAAATTGATATACCTCTTGATTGTAAAAATAAAATAAAAAACCCCACAAGGTGGTTTGCAAAAAAAAGATAATAAAATCAAGAAATCGGACGACCATAGTTTAAAACATACAAAAAGTTAAAATACTAAGACAGGTTAAAACTCTCACCACCTTTCTAAGCATCCCTACAGGTTTGTGGAAGCAAGAATGTTTTTAGCAAGTGCCAAAAAGAATACAGGGAAGGAGCCTGCTTGGGGTCAAGAGGCAGGGAGTTCCCAAGGACAAGTGCTGCCACACTAAATGATTTAAAGCTTACAAATGCGGAAAACAGGTATTTTGTGGCACTCACAGCGTGCCCACTCCATGGATCGGAGCGTTCAAGGGGCCGCATGTGGGACAAGGTGATCTCGCAGGTCGTAGGGAGCAAGGAAACTTGGCTGCTCTCACGATCCCAATGCTCTCCCCACCCCCAGCTGGCGCTGCGCATGGAGAGGCCCGGCCCACTCACCGCGTTCATGTCGATGCCGTTGGTGTAGGACCAGGCGTGCTGGAAGTACTCCTCCAGGCGCTGGCGAAGTGGGTTGGGGATCTGGTGGAAGCGGATGAACTCTCGCACCCGGAGCATCTGGGTGTGGTAGCGGGCCGTTCCCGAGTAGAGGCGCTGGATGATGGCCGACACGTTCCCAAAGATGCTGGCGTACATCAGGGCTGCGGAGAAGAGGGGGCGCTGCGTGAGGGTCTGTCTCCACCCCAACTCTTCCCACATGCAAGGTGCCTGCATACCTGCCCAGCAAGGCCTTCAGCCTCTCCCAAAACATCATCTGCCCCTCCCTCAGTGCCTCAAGGACCAGGTCAGGAGGGTGGCAACACAAGAACGGGGCCTTCTCTGCAGTGGCTCCCTGTCTGTGGAATGCTCTCCCAGGGAAGAACCATTCCCATTCTGAAGGAGTGTGCATGCACACGAAAGATCATACCAAGAACTAACTTAGTTGGTCTTTAAGGTGCTACTGGAAGGAATTTTTTTTGTTTTGACTATGGCAGACCAACACGGCTACCCATCTGCAACTGTCTCCCAGGGAAGTTCGCCTGGCGCCTTCATTGCACACCTTTAGGCTCCAGGTAAAAACAGTCTTTTTAAACCAGGCCTTTGGTTGATCTTATTGACATCCCATACCCTTTTTAAATGTGGCTTTTGGGGGGGGGTTGTTATTGGGTTATTGCTCTTCAGTTGATTTTATATGTTGTGGTCTTGTTGTGACCCGCCCTGAGACCTCCAGGTATAGGGCGGTGTAGAAGGCAAATTAATAATAATAAGAATAAGAATTTCAATCTCCTCCATCAAAGAGCTTCTCTCAGTCCACCAGCCTTGTGTGTCTGAGCAGAGGCTGCTTGCAGAGGTGCTTTCTGGCCCAGAACGGCAGGGAACCTCTGGAACTCTCTGCCACTTGACAATCCCAATGACTGGGCGTCTTTTAGTGCGTGTGCCAGAGGGGCCCATTGGGAAGAACTTTCTGACGGTGGAACAGGATCCCTCCGAAGGGGTTGGATTCTTGAGTTGAGATTCCGTGATCTGGAAGGGCACCCGGTTGGGGGAGGCTGATCTCTGCCGGGGAACCCATCTAGGGGCGGAGTGGGGGGGGGGCGGGACGCCCCGAGTGTGTTTGGGGGGTGGAGAAGGGCTGAGCCCAACTGCGCCTGGCCTCCAGCGCCTGCCCCCCGCCCCCGGCCCTGGCGCCCCACACTCACACCCGATGAGCATGACGCAGATGGAGAAGATCTTCTCGGAGTTCGTGTTGGGGGAGACGTTCCCGAAGCCCACGCTGGTGAGGCTGCTGAAGGTGAAGTAGAGGGCGGTGATGTACTTGTCCTTGATGGTGGGTCCCTTGTGGGGGGTGCTTGCGTTGTAGGGCTTGCCGATCTGGCTGCCCAGCGAGTGCAGCCAGCCGATGGTCTTGTCCTCCATGTTGCCGATGGCGTACCAGATGCAGGCCAGCCAGTGCGCAATCAGGGCAAAGGTGCACATCAGCAGGAAGAGGACGGCCGCCCCGTACTCCGAGTAGCGGTCCAGCTTGCGCGCCACTCGCACCAGGCGCAGCAGCCGCGCCGTCTTCAGCAGCCCAATCAGGGTGGTGGTCTGCAGGGGGGGAGGAGAGGGGCTGTGAGGGCAGGAGCAACAACAACCACCACCCCCCGCCACTCCAAATTGGGTTACGTGTCACAGAACCGTCAAATGATGTCACTGTGATCCCTGCGTTGCAGGGGGCTGGAATAGATGGCCTTTGGGGGCCCCTTCCAACCCGACAGATATGTGGGTGAGAAGAGACACGAGGGGGACGATCTGCATCAAGCTCTCTGCCTGACCGAATGCAGGATTCAGATCCTGTGGGGCAAAATGCCCCTTTGGACCCCCTCCCTTGCAAAAAACCCACACATGGGCTTTGATTCCACTGCCTTAGAAATTTTGGTTTGCTGATTCCTTAATACAGTGGTACCTCGGGTTACAGACACTTCAGGTTACAGACTCCACTAACCCAGAAATAGTACCTCGGGTTAAGAACTTTGCTTCAGGATGAGAACAGAAATTGTGCTCCGGCAGCGTGGCAGCAGCAGGAGGCCCCATAGGCTAAAGTGCTGCTTCAGGTTAAGAACAGCTTCAGGTTAAGAACGGACCTCCAGAACAAATTAAGTACTTAACCCGAGGTACCACTGTATTGTACTCTGTTGCAAATTGGGTTGCTTTCATATACTGGTTTCTTGGGGGTCCAGAAAGCAATATACAGCGGAACCTCAGTTTTCAAACATAATCTGTTCCGGAAGTCTGTTCAACTTCTGAGGCACATTCAAAAACAGAAGCATTCATTTCCGGTTTTTCAGCATTCAGCTTCCAAAACGTTCGGCAGCTGAGACGTGTGAAACCGAGGTTAAATAACTCCCGGCCCCATCCCTCTTGTTATTCCCAAGGGATCTTGCAAACTGGATTGCAAACTTCCCTTAGGAGACCTCAGGGCAAAAGGGGCTCCCCATCTCCCACCCGTCCATTTCTTCCTCTTCACTTGCTCCTTCAGAGTCATGAGCTCCCATAAGAACCTCAGAAGAGCAGCAGCAGGATCAGGCCCAAGGGGGGCCCCCCAGTCCAGCCTCCTGCCCCCCACAGGGGCCAGCTAAGTGGAGGCCCAAGCGGGATGCGAGAGCAACAGCCGTCTCCCATTCTTAGTGGCTACTATCCTCAGGTAGACTGACTCTGTCCATGGAGGCTCCATTTAGCCCACCTAGGGATGTGGGTGGCGCTGTGGGTTAAACCACAGAGCCTAGGACTTGCTGATCAGAAGGTCGGTGGTTTGAATCCCCGCAACGGGGTGAGCTCCCGTTGCTCGGTCCCTGCTCCTGCCAACCTAGCAGTTTGAAAGCACGTCAAAGTGCAAGTAGATAAATAGGTACCGCTCCGGCGGGAAGGTAAACGGCGTTTCCGTGCGCTGCTCTGGTTCGCCAGAAGCGGCTTAGTCATGCTTAGTCATCCTGTATCCCTGAAGGAGCGTCTCCACCCCCATCATTCAGCCCAGACACTGAGGTCCAGCGCCGAGGGCCTTCTGGCGGTTCCCTCTCTGCAAGAAGCCAAGTTACAGGGAACCAGGCAGAGGGCCTTCTCGGTGGTGGCGCCCGCCCTGTGGAACACCCTCCCTTCAAATGTGAATGAAATAAGCAGCTATCTTATCTTTAAAAGACATCTGAAGGCAGCCCTGTTTAGGGAAGTTTTTACTATTTAATGCTGTATTGTTTTTAACACTCGATTGGGAGCCGCCCAGAGTGGCTGGGGAAACTCAGCCAGATGGGCGGGGTATAAATAAAAAATTATTATTATTATTATTATGCTGGCCACATGACTCGGAAGCTGTAGGCCGGCTCCCTCGGCCAGTAAGGCGAGATGAGTGCTGCAACCCCAGAGTCGTCTGCGACTGGACCTAATGGTCAGGGGTCCCTTGACCTTTACCCTTTAATGGCCCACCTACTCCAGGGTCCTGTTCTTTCTGTGGCCAATGGAATGATCCACGGGGAATCCTGGATGGTGACCCACCCTGGGTCCAAATGTGATCCAGCCCTGTTTGGAGGACTCACAGCCCAGGCTGCCCTGAGTCTTCCCACCCCCAGGAGCGGAAAGAGCAGACCCCCCCCCAGGTGCGCTTCTCCCTGGGTCCAGAGACGCCCCCCCATCTCCGCAGCCAGGAGCAGACGGGTGCCCCCCCCCAGCTGCCCCTCTGAGGCAGCCGCCATCTCGGCTGGCGCACCTGAGCCTCACAAATTCTCCTCCGCCTCCCCCCCCCCATGCACCTGGCGCACAGGATGGGGGGGCCTCCCTGGGGGCCAGACCCAGTTTCCTCGCCGGCTCCTGCCTCTCCAGCTGCCCTGTGAGCATGTGCAGGAACCGTGAAGTGGGGGGGGGGGGCGAGAGACGTTCTTTGGGGTGCCAAGATTGCAGCCTCGCATCCGAAGCAAAATCCCTCCCGGTCCTGGCCGATGGAGGGCATGAACTCCCCACACAGACGGGGATGGGGGGGGCGGGTTGAGCTGAGAGGGCAGGGGGTGTAAAGGACAGACACCCCCCTCCAGTCACCCCTTCCTTAGGCTCCTGTGGCCACCACTTCCCTGCCTCCTGGGCAGGGAAGCTGAGATAGGAAACCGAATGGCCAAACGGCACCATAACTCTTTTTGTTCCCCACAAGTGGATGCCTAGATGCCCCACGGATTAGCTGATCACGGGGCAGCGCAGCAGCAAAAGAGGCGTTTGGCGCCCTGAGACCCCACAAGCCAGCTGACGGCCACGGCAGCAGTATCTGCCGGCCAGGTGGAGATGTTAGTGGCCAAACCTGGTGGCCAGACATCTCTCGCAAAAGGCCGGTTCCCTGTGCGAGTGGCGCCCAGGACAGAAGGACATGTCTCAAAACTGCATCCTACCACACAGCCCATCCGGCTGCTCCGGGTCGCCTACACTGACTGCCAGCAATGCCCCTCCAGGGTTTAGGCAGGGGATAATAAGAACCTGAGAAGAGCCTGCTGGATCCGGCCAACTGCCCATCAGGTCCAGCACCCTGTTCTCACAGTGGTCAGGATCTGAGCCCCAGAGCCCTCTTCCCTCCAGTGGTTTCCAGCAACTAGGATTCAGAAGCATTGGGGCCTCCAGCCATGATGGGCTGGTAGCCATTGACGACCCTCTCCTCCTCCATGAATTTGTCCAATCCTCTTTCAAAGCCATCCACATTGGTGGCCATCCCTGCCTCCAGTGGCAGAGAGTTCCATAGTTTACACTGCATGAAGGACTTTCTTTCATCTGCCATGAACCCTGAGGCCATTGGGGACTGAGCCTGGGACTTGTCCTTCTCTCCTTCTCCATCCACAGCTACCTGGAGGGGCTACCTGCCATCTGCCCCCCACCCTCTGCAGCCCCCACTTCCAAACTTTCTATGTAGACAAGAGTTCAGGCCCTTTCCATGACAGAGATCTGACAGTTGGATGTCTACACAATAGGGAAAGTCTGCATCTGTTGAATTCCTGCCTGTCCTGCAGCCACCGAAGGCACTGCCCATCCTTTTCACAGAAACCAAACCCTCCGCTTTCTATTGCCCTCGCCTTCCCCCGGAGCAGGAAGAGTGTTTGGGCACATTCCGTGACCTGGCGGCTGCTCAAAGGGCCCTTGCAAAGAGGAGCGGCGCCAAAACGCCGGGCTTTTTGCGACTCTACCTCCTCGGAGCCGGAGCCGAAGATGAGCAGGTCAAAGGGGATGGCGGCCACCATGTCGATGAGGAACCAGCCCTTGAAGTAGTGGATGGCGATCTTGGCCGGGTGGCTGACCACCTCCTCGTTGCAGTTGACGTAGGTGGTGCGGAAGTTGATGAGGATGTCGATGATGAACATGATGTCCACAATGAGGTCGACCACGTTGAGGGGGCTGCAGGAGTAGCCGCAGAAGCGCCGCGCCTGCTCGTCCCGGTCGTGCAGCAGGAAGGCGGCCGAGTAGGGCGTGAAGATGGCCGTGTAGATGACCAGCAGCAGGATCAGCCAATCCCAGACCGCCTTGAAGGGGCTGTAGTGCAGGATGGTCCACTTGTGGATGCGCGGCGCCTGCAGCTTGTACTCCGGGAGGACGTCAGCGCCCAGAGACAGGACCTGGGGACGGAGGGAAGGGACACGGGGGCCATCAGAGAGAGAGGCAGAATCACACCCCCCCCCCCGGGAAAGGTGCCACCCAGTGACCCCAGCAGAGTCAGCTTCCATGCCCATCCGTCAGGAACGCTTCGGTTGCCATTCATGCGCCGCAGGGGTTGGACTGGATGACCTTTGGCGGACCCTTCCAACCCTACAGTTCTGTGATTCTCCCATCAGGCCCTGCTCTCACGATAAGATGTGACAGAGGCCGTGGCCTGGCTGCAGGGGAGGGACCGCACTAGTGCTGGATCCAGGCCCCGGGAGGCCGGAACAGCACCCCCCCCCCCGAGAAACTGAAGGAGAAAAGTCACCAGCTCAGTAAAGCGCTCATGGCTTGGCTGGTTGGGCGGCCGCGTGCCAGGGATCCTTGAGCTGCCCAGGGGTTGGGCTGGATGGCCCCTGGAGTTCCCTCAAAGCTCTGCGATTTTGCCCTCCTTGGCAGCCCCTGCTCCTTCTCCTCACCCCAGGATGGCCTCTGTGGAAAAAGGAGGGGTCCCCCCACCCATGTCCAGTCTCCGTGGGCGATGCAGCCGTGGGCCTCAGTCCCCATTCAAGGAATGGCAGGCTTTGCAAGGGACCCCTAAGGGCCATCTAGTCCAACCCGGGAGCTGAAGCATCGCTGGCAGATTCAGCGCCTCTTTCCTCCTCCTGCCAGCTGTCTCAGGCTAAGGTGGGGAGACACACACCACAAACGGGGGGGGGGGGGAGCCAGCTGCTTGCCCCCCCACCCAGGGAGACCCTGAGCTATTTGTTCCCAGCATGCTTTGCTGCCCCCCCCCCCTTCCCTGCTGCTGCTGCTGCCTCCGATTCCCCAGCCGGCTGCCCCAGGAGCACCTTCTATTTATAACCTTCCTGCCCATCCCATGCCAGGGTGCCCTCCAGACAGGCAGGACAGCTAATTCCTCCTGGCTCTGAAGGCGGGGGGGGGGATGTCAGCAGCTGGAGGGGGGGCAGCAGCTGCACAGCCACCTCTGGCCCCTCTGCCAAAAGTCCCAGGAATGGAGCGTCCTGAAAACGAGCCTTTTGCCCCCCGCCCCTCAAGATGCCACCCCCCAGGGGCACCTCACCTGACCCTGGCAGACTCCCCACAAAAGACTCCAGATCATGCTGCTTAGCTAAAGGGTGCTGAGCACCACCCTCTTGGGGGGGGGGGGCAAGGTTGAATTTGGCTCTGGTCACGACATGGTGACAACGAAGCACTCTGCACATCCTCAGGGGAACCTACAAATTCAGTATGGCTGCCTTGACATGGGTGGTTGTCCGACTCAGAGTAGACCCACTGGAAATCATGAGCAGGAGCCTTTGGGGGTGCTGCCCAAAATTCAAAAATCGGTTCCGCCACTGCATCCCCCCATTCCCTGGCCCGGCTTTGGCTCACGAAATGGGCAGACCACTGGCCACCCAGTTCAAACTGGGTCACTGGCATGTGGAAACTGGCTGGGTTCTTGCCCGCAAGGAGCCCCCCCACAATTTCTGCTCTGGGGAGTCCCTTTCCCTGCATTGTTCTGTCACTTCAGGTGAGCCCAAGACACCCTCCTTGCAATGCTCTCAGTCAGAGCAGGAACATGGGACACAGCAAGAGTGCCTCTGAGCACAGGCAGAGTGTCTTCCTCTCTCTGCAGTGCAACCCATCACACACAACAGCGCCCCCCACTCTTCTCAGGGAGACATCAAAGCAGCCCAGAAGCCCCCTAACCTCTCTGGTGGGGAACTGCTAAGACCCCAAGCTGGGGACCTCCGTCCACTGCCTCCCCCTCCCCCCTGAAGCCCCTCCCCAACCACAAGGCCGCACCTGCCTCCCCCTCGGAATGGGATCCCAGCCAGAGACGTCCTCAGGGCCACAGCACAGACCTAAACCACAGCGACATTTTAAAAATCACAAAAAAAACATCCAGCAAGTGCCTCTGAGCACACACAGAGCGCCTTTCCCACGTGACGGTGCAACCTCGGAAGACTTACGTAAGCTCAAAGCTCCCCGGAGGAAGGATCTGCAACCAAAGAGCTTTGCCCCACCTGACCCTCTGCTCCACGAAGCGCCAGAGCGGGTGCCCCCCCGGCCCCCCAACCACCAGGAACGAGGAAGGGCTGAAGGTGGGGTGTGTGTGTGTGTGTGACTCTGCTCCCTTTCACCCTCAGGCCCACACCCAAGCCCCTCTCCCCAGCGAACCCTGAGAGGCGCAGTGGGATGTTGGGGGACCCTCGCAAATCCACCTTCCTGAACAGCAGCTCCAAGCGGCTTTCAAACTCGGCTCCCTCGGCGTCTGGCCACCTCACTCTCCCCTAGCTCAGCCCCAAAGCTGAGTCCACACTGCAGCCAAGAGTGCCTCTGAGCATATAAAGAGTGAGCATCCCTCTATGCAGCCGTAAGAACTACAAAAGAGACTGCTCATAGCTGTCAACGTTTCCCTGTTTCAAAGGGAAATTCCCTTATTCTGAATAGGATTCCTCGCAAGAAAAGGGAAAAGATGACAGCTATGAGCCTGCTGGATCAGGCCAGTGGGGGACCATTCAGCCCAGCCTCCTGCCCTCCCAGGGGCCCACCAGATGCCCCAATGGGGAAACAGCAAGGAGGATCCAAGCCCAGAGCCCTCTCCCCTTCCGGCAGCTGGGATGCAGACGCCATCCTGGCTGGATCCGTCCAACCCTCCCATCTGTATGCTTTACTTGAGATTCCTGCCTTGCAGGGGGTGGACTAGAGGACCCTCAGGGGTCCCTTCCAACTCTATGGCTCCAAAGCCACCCACCCCTCTTGTGGGAGGGAGTTCCACCGTTTAACTATTTGCTGCCTGAAGAAGTCTGCTGCCCCATTCATCCCAGTTTAGTGATAACTCAGCCCCCCAGCACCTATTCCTTCCATAAATAAACCAGAGAGCGGACCCCACCCTCCTGCTTCTGCCCCACGGAGGACAAATGGAGACCCTCCCCTCCTCCCACCCCCCGGGGGGAAAGCGCCTACCTTGTCTCCCTGCTCACCATCCTGGGCCCTGGCTCTGGCATGGGCACCGCTGCCGCTGTCCAGGCAGAGGCAGGTGCCACACAGGGAAGCCCCAGGCATGGGGGGCGCTCCGGGCTGGGGGGCAGCGGTGGCAGCGGCAGGGGGGCCCGAGAAATCCTGGAGCAGCTGCAGGAGGGAAGCCAGCATCCTCTCGCGAAGGCACTGCCGCCCGCATGGTGCTCAGCCCCAGCTGCGTGCCCGGTGGGGGCCACCCAGAGGGCAGGGGGCGGGCGACCCTCTGGTGCCTGGGGCACTGGGCATGCTGCCGGCCTGAGGAGGAGCCCCTTGCGGAGGGGGCGCAGGGAGCGGGCAAAGCAGCCACCCAGAGCGGCTGCCAGGCTCAGATGGGCAAGGCGGCAGCGAGAGAGAGAGAGAGAGAGAGAGAGAGAGGCAGGCAGGCTGGAAAATTATTGGGGCGGAAATTTTACCCAGCCTGCCCTGCTCTCTGTCTCCCAGCGCCAGAAGGAGCCAGGCTGGTCAGCCTCCCCAGCCGTTAACCCTTCGCCGGGGCGGACGGGTTGGTAGATGCCCCCCTGGCACTGCCAAGGCACCAGAGAAGCCTGGCCCCCGGGGGAGAGGAGGAGGGTGGCAGCCCTGGCAGCTGCGTGGGCATCCTCTCTCCCCTCCCCAAAACAGGCCCCCTTGGCGGGGCAAGAGAAAGCCCTCCCCGTCAGGCAAGACATGCCAAGCCTCGCTCCCCACCCACCTTGCGTGTGCTTGCGCACAGTTATTTTGGTACCAGACAGGCTGGCGTGTGTGTGAAAGAGTTCTAATGCTAAGGGGGGGCGGGGGGGACACAAAAAAGATTTTTGAGCCGGGCTTACAGGAGCTGAGCAGGCCACAAAGAAGCCCCTCCCCTGCAGAAATGTGATGCTGTTTGATCGCTCAAGCAAGCGAGTCAAGGTATATCCTGCAGGGGAAGAAATTTGCCTCCCCACTTCCTGGGCCACTTGGCCTGGTCCCTCCTAACTATAGAATCATAAGAGTTGTGGGAAGGGGACCTGGGGGTCATCTAGCCCAACCCCCTGAAGGGCAGGAATCGCAGCGGAAGAATCCCAACTGACCTAATGAAGGAGACTCCACCGCCTTCTGGAAAGAGAGACGGATCAAATGATATAACTGTTGACTGGGAAGGTTCCCCCAGGGGCCATCTAGTCCCCCCCCCCCCCCCCCGCGCGATGCAGGAACTGCAACTAAAGAATCAGACACACACACACATCTCCCCCTTCCCAAGGGAGTCAAACTGCTCTTCCCATCAGAAACAGGATCTGCAGCTGGCCTACCTGGCAGGCAGGGTGTACAGAGAAACCTCTCCACCGCAAAGGCACTTTGCACATGCTTGTTGCTGCTTGTTGCTTTAGCTTTCATGTATATTTTAATAACGTTGTTGTTGGCATTCTGACTCAACCTCAGGAAGGACTTGCCAGCAGGAATTGCTGCTCAACAACGGTGGGATGGAAGGTTGGAGGTTGGATGGCAGCCTGTCATGGAGGCTTTCAATGAGATTCCTGCACTGAGAGGGTTGGACTGGATGGCCACCAGGGGTCCCATCCAACTCTACCATTCTATGATCCATCTGCCTCCAGAGACAATGGAGCGTGCTTCCAGGGGTGAAGCCAAACCGCTGTGTGAGCAGCCGAGAGTGATCTCCCTGGGCGCAAGGCTGGGCCGTGTGGGGGGGGGTCCCGGGCTGCCCAGACTAGAAGAGTGACTAGTGGGGTGCCACAGGGTTCTGTCTTGGGCCCGGTCTTATTCAACATCTCTATCAACGACTTGGATGATGGACTCAAGGGCATCCTGATCAAATTTGCAGATGACACCAAACTGGGAGGGGTGGCTAACACCCCAGAGGACAGGATCACACTTCAAAACGACCTTGACAGATTAGAGAACTGGGCCAAAACAAACAAGATGAACTTTAACAGGGAGAAATGTAAAGTATTGCACTTGGGCAAAAAAAATGAGAGGCACAAATACAAGATGGGGGACACCTGGCTTGAGAGCAGTACATGTGAAAAGGATCTAGGAGTCTTGGTTGACCACAAACTTGACATGAGCCAACAGTGTGACGCGGCAGCTAAAAAAGCCAATGCAATTCTGGGCCGCATCAATAGGAGTATAGCATCTAGATCAAGGGAAGTAATAGTGCCACTGTATTCTGCTCTGGTCAGACCTCACCTGGAGTACTGTGTCCAGTTCTGGGCACCACAGTTCAAGAAGGACACTGACAAACTGGAACATGTCCAGAAGAGGGCAACCAAAATGGTCAAAGGCCTGGAAACGATGCCTTATGAGGAACGGCTAAGGGAGCTGGGCATGTTTAGCCTGGAGAAGAGGAGGTTAAGGGGTGATATGATAGCCATGTTCAAATATATAAAAGGATGTCACATAGAGGAGGGAGAAAGGCTGTTTTCTGCTGCTCCAGAGAAGCGGACACGGAGCAATGGATCCAAACTACAAGAAAGAAGATTCCACCTAAACATTAGGAAGAACTTCCTGACAGTAAGAGCTGTTCGACAGTGGAATTTGCTGCCAAGGAGTGTGGTGGAGTCTCCTTCTTTGGAGGTCTTTAAGCAGAGGCTTGACAACCATATGTCAGGAGTGCTCTGATGGTGTTTCCTGCTTGGCAGGGGGTTGGACTCAATGGCCCTTGTGGTCTCTTCCAACTCTAGGATTCTATGATTCTATTCTATGATAAGACGACAAGAACCCCGTTCTCAGCCTCACTGATGTGGCCCAAAGGAACGCCGAGCCAGATGTGGGACTCTGGATTTCTGTAGGGCTTTCTCGTGAGCCTTCTCTTCTCCCCCCAGGACAGTGGAGGTTCAGGGTCAGAGTTTTCCTTCTCTGACTGAGATGGGCTCGCTTCCCATTTGCCCCTGATATTTTAACACTTGAGTTTATAGGTAGTTAACAGTTTAGTGTTGTTACTTTATTCTGCAAAACACTTTGGAATCCTTGGACAGAAAGCGACCCCTAAATGGTTTTAATAAGCAAATAATAAATAGAGGATAGCATCTTAAAAAGCAGAGACATCACCTTGCCGACAAAGGTCCACATAGTTAAAGCTATGGTTTTCCCAGTAGTGATGTATGGAAGTGAGAGCTGGACCATCAAGAAGGCTGATCGCCGAAGAATTGATGCTTTTGAATTCTGGTGCTGGAGGAGACTCTTGAGAGTCCCATGGACTGCAAGAAGATCCAACCTCTCCATTCTGAAGGAAATCAGCCCTGAGTGCTCACTGGAAGGACAGATCCTGAAGCTGAGGCTCCAAGACTTTGGCCACCTCATGAGAAGAGAAGACTCCCTGGAAAAGACCCTGATGTTGGGAAAGATGGAGGGCGCAAGGAGAAGGGGACGACAGAGGACGAGATGGTGGGACAGTGTTCTCAAAGCTATTAACATGTGTTTGACCAAACTGTGGGAGGCAGTGGAAGACAGGAGGGCCTGGCATGCTCTGGTCCAGGGGGTCACGAAGAGGCAGAAACGACAAAACAACAACAACAAATAGAGGAACGGATGGGTGGAACATCGTGGTTCCTGCTTCCACCTGCTCAGGTCTGCTTTCAGCAGCAGGGAAACTGAGGCGGGAGGGGTGGCAGGTGCCAAGGAGGAGGATGTGGAAGGGTGCCTTGTTGTTGTTATTATTATTTATCTTTATATGCCACCTTTACCTTCAAAGGATCTCCAGGGGGTGCAAATGGCTCCCCTTCTCCCCATTCCACCCTCACAACAACCCTAAGAGATGGCGACTGACTCCAAGGTCACCCCGGGGGGATTCGAACCCTCCTCTCCCAGGTCCCAGCCCAGCACTCTAACCATTAGACCCCATTGCCAGTGCCTGGTTGGGGGTGACTGGCCTGTGGGCTCGGCCGAGGGGGTCTCAGCTGTGGGTCTCAGCTGCGGACCCCGTGGGTTGCTTTCTAGACCTAGCATTTTTATCAAATCTCCAAAAAGATTCCAAAACATTGTCCTGTGCAATTTCCCTTCTTCTTGACTTCCCAGGCCTCATTTCCTGATGTTTATTTTAAACTTCTTTTTATGAGCTACCTTACGGCACATATGCTTTTATTATCTGAACTTCGCTGTCATTAGTTCTTTCGAAAACCCACGGCTTATATTCCAAATCCAATGGGATGGCGTTCAAATCGTCTGATGCGGACGCGATACTTTTCCAAGAGGGCACTTTCGAAAGCCTCCCATGAATAAATAAGTGTTCCTGAGTGTGCGAGGAACGGCCGGCGGACAAATGGTGAAAATGGCCCATCTGGCCCTGCCTCCTCTTCTCATCTGGGCTGGCCCATTACGAAGAAACCCAGGATCCGACCCCCAGAGCCACCCTCCCCTCAGCCCTGCCCTGCTGAGCGCCACAGAGGGGGCAGGTAAGACTAAGAAGAGCCCTCCTGGCTCAGACTCACAGCTGGGCCCTTGGCTCAATGCAACAGACTCTTACAGAATCACAGAGTTGGAAGGGACCCCAGGGGTCATCCAGACCAACCCCCTGAAAGGCGTCCAGGGCCGATGGCCATCCAGCCTCTGCTCAAAAACTGCAAGGAAGGAGCGTCCACCCCATTCATCCTGCACTGGAACAGCTCTTGCGGCCTGAAGCTTCTTCCCGATGTTCTTAATGGCTTGCCAGTGGTTCTTCCGAGGTTCTTAATGGCTCCCCAAGCCCACCATCCTCTTCTCGCAGAGGCCAACCAGAGGCCCCGTCCGGGAAGCAGCCACAGGAACAGCTCTCCCCTCCTGCGGTTTCCATAAGAGCCTAAGTACAGTGGGCGCTCGGGTTGCGATTCGGCGCTTCTGCGCATGCGCAAAGTGTGATCGCTGAAACCCGGAAGTAACCCGTTCCAGTACTTCCGGGTTTCGGCAGTCCGCAACCCCAAAAAACACAACCTGAAGCGTCTGTAACCCGAGGTATGACTGTACCCCCTGAAGAACCGGCTGGATGGGGTCAGCAGTGGGTCCTTTTAGTCCGGCATCCTGTTCTCACAGTGCCAAGCGGATCCTTTTGAGAAGCCTCCAGGCAGGATCCAAGCATGAGAGCCACGCTCTCCCCTCCTGTGGTTTCCAGCCACCACCATCCAGAAGCAGAGTAGAGCCATCCTGGCTAGCAGGCCTTGAAAGCTGCCTCCTCGTCCATGAACTTAAAATCATGGAATTGTAGCGTTGGGAAGGACCCCAAAGGTCATCCAGCCCAACCCCCTGCCATGCAGGAATCTTCTTGAACCCTCCTTCCAATCCATCCAGGTTGGTGCCTCTTGTGGCAGGGAGTTCCATAGTTAAACTCAGAGGGAAGGAGGGCTTTCTTTTATTGGTGATGGATTTTCTCACGTTCAGTTTCATGGGGTGCCCACAAAATGTGGTCTGATGAGGGAGGGGGTGGGCTTGGCACATTCAGTGATATGGTGCCCCCCTCACCCCCTCCAGTCAGTCTAAAACAGCCTTTCTCAACCTGTGGGTCCCCAGATGTTGTTGGACTACAACTCCCACCACCCCTAGCTAGCAAGGCCAGAGCTCAGGGATGATGGGAGTTGTAGTCCAACAACATCTGGGGACCCACAGGTGGAGAACCGCTGGTCTAAAAGGATGTAGGAACAAGGGGGGCAGGCATGGGGTGTGGAGCAAGGCCCCCTTGGCTCTCCAGGGTTTCAGGCAGGGGGGGTCACCCAGATCTTTTCTCAGGGGTGTGGGGCCCACTTGTAGGATGAAGCTGGGGGCCCCTCTTGGTGGGGGGGGTCCTTTCCTGGGCTGAGCTGCCTCTTCAAGAGCTGGCAAAATGTTCCCTGTCTGCTCCTGTTCCATTTTTAGCGAGGGAGGGGGGCAGAGGTCCAAGGGGGAGGGGGCCACCCAGGCTGAGGAGAGATGTGCTAAAATTAACTGGCCTCCTTTGGGCACCAAATTGGGACAAACTATTGGCCTTTGCTGGGAAAGCAAGGCAAAGCTGGACAGGGGGAATGTGGGGGGGGGGGTGAGGGGGGAGGAAGGAGCAATCTCTCCTCCCCACAAGGGAGACAAAGGGAGAGGGGGGAGCCATGACACTGTGTGTGTGTGTGTGTGTGTGTGTGTGTGTGTGTTGCATCTCTTTTCCCAGGTCTTCCACATAACTCATTTTTGGAAATGGCCTTTTTTTGGGGGGGGGGGTCCCTCCAGAGCCCCCTCCAGACCGGAAGGCAGCTCAGAGAGGGGTCAGCACCTCCAGGCGTCTTAGCAGGGGGCTCTGCTTGGCTATGGCTGGAGGGGGCATGTTCCTTGAAAGCAAGTTCTCTGAATCAAACTCACTCACGGAAGGTTTGCAGGACACCCCTCTCACCCCCCCCCCCAACAACCTGGCAGAGTCCAGTTCACCAGGTCTCTTTCTCCATGGCTTAGAGACACCCCCCCCCCCGCAGACTCAGGTTGCCCACTCCAGAGTCTCTCCCCCCCCAATACAATCAAAGAGGGCTCATCCATCCCAACCCCTGCAGTGCCGGAATTGCAGCTGAAGAATCCCTGACAGGGGGATCTGCCATTCGACAGGATTCAGCAGCCTGGGGAAAAGCGCCAGCTGTATTTGATTAAAAATGCACATTTCCAGACCCCAAGGCACCGTCGGGCATTCTTGCTGCAGAATTCCTGATCAATTAATTAGGAATATCTTGATGGGGGGGACAGTCAAAGGGGCGCCCTGGGAAGGCCCTCTCTCTGTCCGGGGGGCTGGGCTAGATGACCCTTGCCAGCCCCTCTACAACTCTACGGCTGATTTCCTGAGTGCCTGAGCCAGGGAGATGGCAGTAAGATGGAGGAATGCAGGAGTTGCAAGACGCACTTGTGGGTGGCGCAAAATTGGCACTAACCCGATCTAGCCCTCCCTGAGAATATGAGGACTGGAATGGCATCCATCCTCTTGTACCTCTTGAACCTGCAGCCTTGGTCAGGCTCTCCCTGGCGACACGGGGCTCCTCTTCCCATTTCACAGAAGTGGAGACTGAGGGCGGCTGCCTTGCCCAGGGGGGTTCAGGGGGGTCCTTGGCACGGCTTGCGCCAGGGGAACAGACTTCCATGGCGGGATCTCCAGGGCACTCATTCTCCTCCCTCCTGAACATGCAGGCCTTTCGCCAGCTCACCAGACCATTTGGCTGTGCTCAAGCCTTCCTGACAGACCCTCTTGATCAGTGGGGCTGGGTCCTTCTTGGAGGTTCCACTGACCACTGGGTGGTGGCCATTCTCCGTGGGATCCCCCCCCCCGGCATCGTTCACTTCCACTGCATTGCTTCCTCTGTGCTGAAGAGGCTCCTCCGAACCCAGTGCTTTTCCCCCCTAAAAAAATGTTGAGAGGTGCTCTCATTTTCCTACTCATATTGAAATACTGCCCCTCAGTGAGGCCAAACTTACGATTCATAAAATGTTTAGGGGTATGAGTACCCCAGCGTCCCCCCCCAGGAAAAAACCACAGTCCGTACCTGACATTTAGCACCAGATAGATAGATAGATATAGGGACCCACCCAATTTACTTGGCCTGGTTTAGAAACTGAAGGCAGTCAAAATGACCCACACTTTGGGGGGGGGGCTCCTCTGAACGAGCCCCCTGGCGTCCTCTGCCCCCTTTCTGCCTGTTCTGTTGCTCCTTGTCTGCTGTGGGCACAGCAAAACTTTATTTATTTCTTGCATTTCACACTGGGTTGGACTAGATGGCCCCTGAGGGTCCCTTCCAGCTCTACAACTCTATGGTTTTTTTTATATCCCGCCTTACCTGCAAGGAAGCTCAAGGTGGCCAGTGTGTTCCTGCTTCCTCCCTTATCCTTACAACAACCCTGTGAGGTAGGCTAGGCCGAGAGGCAGCGACTGCCCCCGCCAAGGTCACCCATGGCTGAGTGGGGACTTGAGCCTAGTGCTCTAACCACTAGGCGACACTGCCTCTCTCTTGAATTGCCCCACAGCTGGACATAGGAAGGAAGGGAAGATGAGGGGGGGCAGGGCAAGTGCAGGGGCACAGAGTGGTCTTTCCCAGAGTCCCCTCCTACCCACAAGCAAGCTGCCTCCCATTTCTTGCCCCCCATCCTGTGCCCCTGGCCTCACAGGGCTGGTCAAGTGGGGCCTTTGCCCTCTTCCTAACGTTGGGGGTGGTGCAGGGCTCAGCTCCAGAACCCGCTTTCCATGCAAGGGCTTGACTCGGGAAGAAAAGAGTGCCTCTGAGTGCGAGCAGAGTGGATTTAAGGCAACGCTGAGAAAGCCTAGACCTGCAGCCCAGTGAGGCCTCTTGAATTCAGCTGCAATGGTTGGTGGAGCAGCAGGGAGAAAGGGAACAGAGGACTGCCTCTGCCTGCCCATTCCAGGGCACAGAGTTCAACTACGGAACTCCCTGCCACAGGAGGCAATGATGGCGACCAAGCTGGCTGGCTTTAAAAGAGGACTGGGCCAGATCCTGGAAGACGGGCCGGCCGGGCAAAGTGCTTCCTTCTGCTTGCGCCTTTCCTTCCAGGATTCACAGTTCAGGCAAGGCAGCAGCAGGGGGCGTGCTGGAGCCTTTCTCGAACCCAGAGCCTGCGGCTGACAGAAGGGGGGTTTCCTAAGGGGCTGGAGGGCTACCTGGCTAGGCTGGGGGGCAGCACCCCACAGTCCCAGTGCCCCCCAAGGAGGGCTTTGGCCACACGGCTCCCCAGGGGAGAAGAAGCACCTTGACTGGAGCGAGAGAACAGAGGGGAGGCCCAGGGCTGAGCTCTGAGGAAACAGTGAGAAAGACAGTGTGGTGTAGGGGTTAGAGTCGTGGACTAGGTCCTGGGAGACCAGAGTTCGAATCCCGCCTCTTCTCAGCCATGAAGATCCCTGGGTGTGACCTCTCAGGCCATTATTATTATTATTATTATTATTATTATTATTATTATTATTATTATTATTATTATTATTTTACCCTACCCCACAGGGTTTCTGTGCGAAAACGTTCCTCTTCAGCCAGACCTTTGGCTGATCAACAGTCTATGTCCTTTTCAATGTCTTTGGGGGGGGGGATTATGGGTTTGTTTTGTTCTTGTTTTTATCATGTCCTTTGTGGTTTCATTCTGTGTTTTTGTGCTGTGGAGCACCCTGGAAACTCCGGACGAAAATTTAATAAATAACACCCATAATAAATTGTGGGGATTTAAATGGGGGGGGGGGGAGACCTCCTTGAACTCCTTGCAGAACGAAGAGGCAGACACAGGAACTGGCCGGTTTTTTTTGTTTTTTTAAGGAAATGAAATTCTTTTTTTCCGGGAGCCCTTTTCGGACCGGGGGGGGGGGGGTCTTTGCCTTGTGCAATGTGCCAAATCCCGAGTGGGGGGCATCTTGAAGAGGTTTGCCTGGACACATGCAAACCTCACAGAGCTTGAACTGGTTCCAACTTCAAGGTGGGAGATGGAGGGCTGGGGGCAACACCGTCCCTTCTCACCAGCCCCTCTGCCCTGCTCCTGGCCTGGGGGGCAGAGTCCACATGGGAGCAGACCAGACCCAGACCCTCCCCACACCTTGCAGAAAGACAGAGCCATAGACTTGGGAGGGACCCCAAGAGGCCATCCGGCCCCAGCAGGGCAGTAATGGCAGTTGGCAAATCCCTGACCGGTGGCCAAAGGACCTCTGTTTAAAGCTCTCCCACGAAGGAGACCCCACTGAGAGACCCCTGGAACTGGATGGGATGCCAAGGGCCACCGAGACCGAGCCCCCACCAAGGCAGGAATCGCAACAAAAGCATCCCAGACTCTGCTTGGAAACCTCCAAGGGAGGAGAGATGACCATAAGAGCAGCGGGTCCAGCTGGGACCCCAACAACAACAACAACAACTAATAATAATAATAATAATAATAATAATAATAATAATTTATTTATACCCCGCCCATCTGGCTGGGCTTCCCCAGCCACTCTGGGCAGCTTCCAACAAAATATTAAAATACAGTGATAGCTCGGGTTAACTACTTAATTCGTTCCGGAGGTCCGTTCTTAACCTGAAACTGTTCTTGACCTGAAGCACCACTTTAGCTAATGGGGCCTCCTGCTGCCGCTGCGCCGCCAGAGCACGATTTCTGTTCTCATCCTGAAGCAAAGTTCTTAACCCGAGGTACTATTTCTGGGTTAGCGGAGTCTTTAACCTGAAGCATATGTAACCTAAAGCATATGTAACCCAAGGTACCATTGTACGGTAATACATCAAACATTAAAAGCTTTCCCTAAAGAGGGCTGGCTTCAGATGTCTTCTAAAAGTCTGGTAGTTGTTGTTCTCTTTGACATCTGGTGGGAGGGCGTTCCACAGGGCGGGCGCCACCACCGAGAAGGCCCTCTGCCTGGTTCCCTGTAACTTGCCTTCTCGCAGTGAGGGAACCACCAGAAGGCCCTTGGCGCTGGACCTCAGTGTCCAGGCAGAATGATGGGGGTGGAGACGCTCCTTCAGATATACAGGACCGAGGCCGTTTAGGGCTTTCAAGGTCAGCACCAACATTTTGAATTGTGTTCAGAAACGTACTGGGAGCCAGTGTAGGTCTTTCAAGACCAGTGTTATGTGGTCTCGGCGGCCGCTCCCAGTCACTGCCTCATTCTGGATTAGTTGTAGTTTCTGGGTCACAAGCAAGCAAGCAAAGAAATCTCTGGAAAGAGCTCAAGGGCCAGAGCTCCGTGGCAGAACACCTGCTTGGCATGCAGAAGGGCCCTGGTTCAACCCAGGTAGGGCTGGGAGAGAGACCCCTGTCCAAAACCCAGGAGAGCCATTGCTGCCGGTCAGCGTAGGCGATGCTGAAGTGGACTGGCCCCAGAGCCGGACTCGGGAGAAGGCAGCTTCCTGCGCCCCTAGTTCTGAGCAGACATTTTTACGGCTATTTTTTGCTATTACGATGTTCCCAAACCAAAGTTAGTTCCGAAGTGGCTCCCAGTCAAAGGGTCCCCAAACCGCAAGGACAAGTGCCTCTCCAGACGTCTGGGGCTGCCTCTCGCAACAGCTGTGCTCCAGATGTGGACCTGGCCGGGACGGGCGGAAACTGTTTCCCAAAGCATCTGGAAGCCACCAGGTGGGGGGCGGCTACCATCAAACCCCCACAGCAAAATGCCTAGACTACTGGCAGCACACAAATTAAATACATATTTTTTTTAAAAAAAATCTTAGAATTGTAGCTTTGCAAAGGACCCCCAAGGGCCATCTAGTCCAACCCCCTGGGATCTAAAGCTGAACAGAGCTGTATTAGGAGCAGCCTAAGCATCAAGTAGTCCTATCACCATCAGTCTCCCTCCCTCCACAAAATGTATCACAATACAGCAATGTAGGTAGAGCAATGGTGGGAGGGGGCACTTTTTTCAGCCCCCTCCCCAGTAACTGCTCCCGCCGTTCCTCGCTAAACCTGCTGCTTGGTCATGTCCAAAAGATGAATGTCGGCCTCCCTGCAAGATCGTAGCCCCCGGCACAAGGCACAGTCTGCTGGAGTTGCCCATTAATCGAAGGGGGGGGGGACTCTGGAGAACCAGGGGGCAGAATCTGATCGCAAGCGGAGATCCAAAGAGCCGGGTGGCTGGAGGGGCTACATCAGGGAAAGGAAGAGAGACACTAAGGAGGAGGGGAACCAAGACTCCCCCCCCCCCAAAAAAAAGAAATTGGTTTAGCAACACTTTTGGACTGCATGGTGATGTGTGAGTGGGATCCATCGCCAGCCATGGGGGGCTAAAAGGAACTTTAATGCACAGTATCTCTGCTTCCCCTTCCAGTTTGCATGCACTGGCACTAAAAGCAACATTCAGCAAATCTCTGCTCAGAGTAGACCCATTTGAATTAATGACCATGACGAAGAGAGGTCCATTGGTTTCAATGCACCTACACTGAGTAGGATGTAGCTGAACAGCACCCAAAGATCCAGTTACAGATGGGTAGCCGTGTTGGTCTGCCATAGTCAAAACAAAAAAAATTCCTTCCAGTAGCACCTTAAAGACCAACTAAGTTAGTTCTTGGTATGAGCTTTCGTGTGCATGCACACGAAAGCTCATACCAAGAACTAACTTAGTTGGTCTTTAAGGTGCTACTGGAAGGAATTTTTTTTGTTTAGCACCCAAAGAGTCAGGGATGGTCTCGGAATACATGCCTCACCTCTGCAACAAAACAGCGCCAACGTCCCTTCTCTGTTTTTCATGGGGGGGGGGGCGGTATTTGAAGCCCCCTCCCCACCCTCATGGCATGTCCACTAATAAGACACGAATAATAACAAGGCAATAATAAATAATACCAATCAGTAATGATGAGGTAGTAATAAGACTTTCTGCTCCAGAGAATGACCTGCCCAGCTGCCCCCCCCCCCGAAAGCCTTCATCCTGAAACCTCAAACTCTTCACTCCCCCTTTCCTCTGCAACCCCCAAAGCAGTTCTTCTGTCTGGGGGGCAGCTGGGGTCCCCTCACCCAGCCCCCTCCGTGCGCATAGGGATCTATGGCTCCCTGTGGCATCGGCCGGCTGGGTCAGGCATCACTGAGTGTCCAGCTGGTGTCACATAAATATTTGGGAGCAACAGTTGGATGCAGATCAGGAAACAAGGGCAGGAAAGGGCAGGCCAGGGCCAGGGTGTCTGCAGAAGACCCGGCAGAATTCGCTCCTGGTGCCCTGAAGAGCCTCCTTCTGGGTGCCCCCCCAAGTGCAGGGGTTGGGGCACAGAACAGCACAGGGGGCTCCCCTCCCTCCCAACCCAGAACTCGCCAGAACTTCATGAGCCCCATACCTTCCCCCCAGCCTCTGAGCGTGTGCAGAGTGCTCTCCCCGCCCTCCCCTTCGGAAAGCCCCCTGGTGGGCTGCCCGCCCCGCCCCCCACAGCCCCCTACCTCCTGCGCCACCAGGCTGGAGATGCGCACCGCCCGGCGCACTCGGGTGTTCTTGCCCTCCGGCTGCCCGACGCCGCTTTCCTTCCTGCCCTGAGACATGCCCGCTGCAGCGAGGATCCTGGCTCAGGGCATGGGGCTCAGGGGGAGGGGGCTCTGGGGGGGCCCTGGCCGCCGCGCCCCCCCCCGCCGCCGTGGGGGGTGGCGAGGAGGGCGAGGAGGGCGAGAAGGAGGCAGCCAGGCACCTCACCAGCGGAGGCTGGGCAGATGGGAACAGATGCCAGGGTCTCTCTCCCTCCCTCCCTCCCTCCCTCCCTCCTTGGCCCACCCACGGGGAGGCCCCGGCTGGCCTCCGCCCACTCGCTGCCAGCCTCCCCCCCCCCCCGCTCCTCCTTGCTCTCAGAGCATCCTCACACCCAGCTCTGCTCCAAGGAGGGGAAAGTCCATCTGCTCCGGCGGCAATGAGCATTTGGAGAGGGAGACTGAGCGAGAGGGAGCGCGCCCCCAGCCCCACTCCCGGGGGAGATCTGTGCTGGGGAGGGGGCTCCTGCATGTATACCCTCCCCATCCCTCCCCTTTATCCCCCGGCTCCTGAATCAGTCCGCTCCGCAGCCCTGACTGGCTCCCGGGGTTCTCCTCCTCCCCCGAGTGCGGCCGGGGAAACTGAGGCACAAGGCAGGAGCACCCCGCCCTCCCCTATTCTCCAGAGGCACCTCCGGCCCCCGAGATCCTTCTCCGCTCCCGCTGCGCGGTCCAGTCCCCGGCCGGGGGGGGGCGCACCTCGGCCGGGCCCCCCTCTGCGGCACGGGGGTCACCTTGGAGCGCGCCGGGAGACAGAGGCGCTGCGGGCTTCCGATGCGGCTGCTTGGCGGAGACACCCCCAGCCCCCAACTCTCCCTCGCTCGCTCTCCGCCCGCCCGCCCTCCAGCCGGGACTTATGGGGCCATAAAGTCGGAGAGGGCGCGTGCGCAAGCAGCCCCCGCCCCACGGAAGAGGGGCTTCGCTCCAGCCCTTCGGGGTCTTCGCCTGACAAAGGGAGGCAGGAAGACCATCCATCCATCATCCGCGCGGCCTCGCCACATCCCCAGGGGGCGCGCACCAGCAGCCCCACATCTGGGGCCAGGCTCGCCTCAGCCCCAGCTGGACCATAGCGCAGCCCCGTCGGAGGAAGCAGCCTCAGAGCACCAGGTTGCTCTGCATTGTCCGCACACGGGCCGGCAGCAGCCCGCCGTTCTCCCCCGGGTCGGGCGTCGCTCTGCCTCCACCCTCTCCGGAGACGCCGGGCGGGGGGGGGGGGCTGAAGCTGCCCCCTTCGTCCCGCGGAGCAGGGGCTCTGCAGCCGCCAAAGGAATAAAGGAAGGCTCCAGCCCTCCTTGTTCCTGTTTCAAACAACTCAGCCGGTGTTCAGGGGCTCTTAGGGGGAGTCAGAAACTGGACTTTTCCAGCCTTCCGTGGAGTCTGGAGGTGCCAGTGGGGGTTCGGGGGGGGGGGACGGACCTTCATGTCAAGCTCGACCGCTGAGCTACGGCCTTGCCAGGCCCCGGGATGCCCACCCTCCCTCCCTCCCACCCACCATATGCACTTCGATTAAGCAAGGACAGAGGGAGGCAAATCCTGTCTGGAGGGGATTAGAGCCTGGAGAGACGCCCTGGAGCTGGGAAGCGAGGAGGGGGCTTGTTAAGCCCCTCTCCCCTTCCCTCTCCCCTCCAACTTGCTGTCCTCATTGCCACTGCTCCACCCTGAAGTGGCACAAAATCATAGGGCACCCCAAAGGCCATCTAGACCAGCCCCCCTGCAATGCAGGAGTCACGGGCCACGGCTGAATAATTCCTGTCAAAGCTCTGGCCACCCAACCTCTGCTTAAAAAGCTCCAATGAACCTTCTCGTCGTAGAACCGTAGACTCAGAAGGGACACCCCAAAGGCCATCTAGTCCAACCCCCTGCAGCGCAGGCATTGCAGCCACAAGGAATGACATGGTGCCTTTCCCATCTCAGCCGCCCCCCACCTGGAACCAGGCCGGAGACCCTTCAGAATCAGGGAAGAGCCTCGAGGCCCAGGCGTGGGGCAGGGGGCCCCTCATCCCTCTGCTCTGCCCCGCATCCTCTTCTCACAGGGGCTGAATGCCTCCAAGAACCTAGAAGTCCAGATAGACTGCCTCTGGGCCTGGAGGCTCCATAAGAGCCTAAGGAGAGCCCATGGCCTGCCCAGTCCAGCCTTCTCTTGTCCCCGGCGCCAAGCAGGTGCCCATTGTGGGCAACCCTCAAGCAGGATTTGAACACAGGACCATCGTCTCCCTTCCTGTGGCTGCCAGCAACTGTGGGAGGGAGTTCCATGGTTTAACTCCGCGTTGCATGAAGTACCGTATTTTTTGCTCTATAACTCACTTTCTCCCTCCTAAAAAGTAAGGGGAAATGTGTGTGCGTCTTACGGAGCGAATGCAGGCTGCACATCTATCCCAGAAGCCAGAACATCAAGAGCGATTGCTGCTTTCGCTGCGCAGAGATCCCTCTTGCTATCCTGGCTTCTGGGATTCAGAATATTTTTTTTCTTGTTTTCCTCCTCCAAAAACTAGGTGCGTCTTGTGGTCTGGTGCGTCTCATAGAGCGAAAAATACAGCACGTCTTCCTTTCCTCTGTCCTGGATCTCCTGGCATTCAGCTTCACAGGATGTTCAGGACTTTGGAGAGAGGGAGGGAAACGCTTCTCTCTCTGCTTCCTCCATGCCAGGCCTAATCTGAAAACCCCTCCATCAAATCCCCCTTAATCACCTTTTCCCAAATGTGCCAACCTTTCTTCGGAGGGGAGATGCTTTAATTACCAGCCTGTTTCTTTCTCTCTGCCCATCCTGAGTGCAGGTACTCAGGGGAGCTGAGCCCGCCAGGCCCTGGCAGGATGCCAGCCTCATCAGGTCAATGTGCACACCGCTCTTGATGGACCCATCGCTGGCTGCCGCGAGGGGGGGCGGCGGACGCACACTTTGGCAAGCGCAGCACAGCCCCTCCCCACCACAGGGCACAAGGAAGTGGCCTCATTCTGTCTGGACAAGTTCTGCGGGGGGGGGGGAGCCAGGACCCTGGGAGGGGCCAGAGGAAGGGTGCTGGGGGGCGGCTGGGGGGGGGGCGAGGAAGAGAGATGGCCATGGAGCTTCTGATGGGATTTTGCATCCTCTCACTCACAGCCCTATTTTTTTGGGGGGGGGGCAGCTTCCTCCTCCTCTTTGCCCTTATCAGTGTGGAAGTGGTTGGGGCAATCCAGCCAGATGGGTGGGGTAAATAATAATAATAATAATAATAATAATAATAATAATAATAATAATAATAATAATAGTGTGAGGTGGGCAACTTCCCCCTAAGTGTTTTCCTTGTTGATTAATTACAACTATTATGGTCCCAGGCCAGGTTCCAGCATTAAAAAGGGTTTTGAATGGCAGGCAGAATTAGGGCAACACAAGCTCTAGGGGCCCGTAGATCAGTGGTTAGAGCGTCTCCTTTGCATGCAAGATCTTGGGTTTGACTCCTTATGTCTTAGGGCAGGGGTCGGCAAGGCTTACCGGCCATGGGTTGGATCACTCCCACGGAGATCGTCCGTGGGCCGGACCGGCACAGCACAACACTGGAAATTGTGTCTGCGTATGTCTGCAGCGCCAGAAATCACTTCTGCGCATGCCCAGATGCCAAAAGTCGCACCTGTGCAGAAGTGATTTTCGGCATCTGAGCATGCACAGAAGCGATTTCCGGTATCTGTGTGTGCGCAGACGCAGTTTTTGGCACTGCTCGGCGAGTCCCCGTGCTGCACCGGTTTAGCGCAGCATGCGGAGGACTCACCAAGCGGCTGGCTTGGTTCAGGGGCGGCTCAGGGGCCAGTAAAATGGCCTTTGTGGGCCGCATCTGCTCCATGGGCCGCACGTTGCTGACCCCTGTGTTAGGGAATGATTCTGCAAAGAAACAAGTTGAAGTTTCTGAAAGGTTCCAGAGTTTTTTCCTTTACATTTGGGGGTGGCACTGTGACCATAATTGGTTTCAGCTGGAAGTGCTAATAAAAAGAAGACCACTCTGTTTGCAGATGCCCGATAGCAAAATGTCTGTCTGAAGAGTCGTGCCTGTGAGGCCTGTTGCTGTGATTCACGATGTGCTGGAGGAGACCAGACCCATTGAGCCAATTGCCCATCTCCTGCTGCCCTTCTAAGTAATACCCCTCCCCACTCTCCCACTATATATAAGGGTCTGGGGACTTCTGTTTCCGTGTATCTGAAGAAGTGTGCATGCACACAAAAGCACATACCCAGAACTTAGTTGGTCTATAAGGTGCTACAGGACATTTTTTTTATTTTTATTTTTAGTTTAGAAAGAAGTTTACCTAACCATCAGTATCTGCGCAGAGAAAGTGTGTGGACGGTAGCCTCTAATATTACGGCATCTTCAGGTAAGGATGGAAAAGAGGATCGTAACTTTGAGTCCAAACCTAGACAGCATCTTAAAAAGGAGACATCACCTTACCAACAAAGGTCCGTATAGTTAAAGCTATGGTTTTCCCAGTAGTAATGTATGGAAGTGAGAGCTGGACCATAAAGAAGGCTGATCGCCAAAGAATGGATGCTTTTGAATTCTGGTGCTGGAGGAGACTCTGGAGAGTCCCATGGACTGCAAGAAGATCAAACCTCTCCATTCTGAAGGAAATCAGCCCTGAGTGCTCACTGGAAGGACAGATCCTGAAGCTGAGGCTCCAAGACTTTGGCCACCTCATGAGAAGAGAAGACTCACTGGAAAAGACCCTGATGTTGGGAAAGATGGAGGGCACAAGGAGAAGGATGAGATAGTTGGACAGTGTTCTCGAAGCTACCAGCATGAGTTTGACCAAACTGTGGGAGGCAGTGGAAGACAGGAGTGCCTGGCGTGCTCTGGCCCAGGGGGTCACGAAGAGGCGGACGCGACTAAATGACTAAACAACAAGGAAACTTTGAGTCTGAATGGGACTAAATTCCCCACCCCACCCCCCAGAGCAGAAACTGCCCCCACCTGCTTCCTAGCACCTCCGATCCAGCCAGGATCCGTGCGCCGATTCACAGCCCAGAGGAGGAGGAGCCCCTTCTGCAGAGAAGCTTGAGCAAAGCTCCGTCCGGCTCTCTGGGTCACTTGCTTCGAGCGGATTCCTTTTATTTCAGATTGAGCTCCCCATCTCTCCACTAAGATGGCAGAAGAGCAGCAAGACCTGCTCTCCCTCCTTCCGCCCTCCTCGCAGCCTGGAGATTCTCACGAGGAGCCTGGCAGCCACGCGAAGGACGTGCGGGGAGAGGGAGGGTCATATTTTACGGGGAAGAGTCTTGCAAGCGAGACGGAGGGAGAAAACATCTATAAATCCCGCCAAGCATTTTAATGTGGTTCCCCCTCTCTGGCCGCAGATCTTCCCTCCATCAATTTCCTGGAAGGAGAGATGTGCACTTTCTCTGAAGGTCACTCTAATTTCCCTCATCCCACCGAAAAGCAGCGGCAAGAGGGGCACTCTGCACGTGGCCCAGAGACACCCCTGTGTTTTCGGCCCGGGAAGCAGACACCCAGGCCGAGCCCTGGCTTTGAACCTGGGACAGGAGACATCTCACCCCTGGGCAAAAGGAGCGTGCGATGACCTCACCCCTGGCAGAAGGTCTGCAAAAACTCATGCCGGAGGGTGGGGTGGAAGGCAGTGGCGCAAGGAAGAGGCAGGCGTGGGGGCTCCACGGGCTCTCCCCAATTCCGCCACACCCAGCTCCCTGCAACCAGAGAGCGGCAGGAAGGAAATCACAGAACTGTAGAGTTGGAAGGGAACCCCAGGGTCATCTAGTCCAACCCTCTGCATGGCAGGAATCCCAACTACAGCATCCGTGAGAGATTGGCCCAGTGGACCTGAAGGAGCATCTCCACCCCCATCGTTCTGCCCAGACACTGAGGTCCAGGGCCGAGGGCCTTCTGGTGGTTCCCTCCCTGTGAGAAGCCAAGTTACAAGGAACCAGGCAGAGGGCCTTCTCGGTGGTGGCACCCGCCCTGTGGAACGCCCTCCCACCAGATGTCAAAGAGAACAACAACTACCAGACTTTTAGAAGACATCTGAAGGCAGCCCTCTTTAGGGAAGTTTTTAATGTTTGATGTTTTATTCTGTTTTCAATCTGTTGGGAGCTGCCTAGAGTGGCTGGGGAAACCCAGCCAGATTGGCGGGGCATAAATAAATTATTATTATTATTATTAGCCACCGGGCCTTTGCCTGACCCTCTCAAATGGAGGAGAGTCAGCCCCCTTGTGAGGGAGTCGAATGGCTCTTGCTGTCAGAAAGTCCTTCCTGATGTTTAGTCGGAATCTCTTTTCTCGCACCTTGGAGCCATGGGTTCAGATCCTGCCCCCTGGAAAGGGCAGCAGAAAAGAAGCGAGCTCCTCCCTTCAGATATCTGAAGGTGGCTCTCATGTCTCCTCTTCTCCAGACTCAACGTTGCCAAATCCTCCGGTGGCCAGGCTTCTTCTCCCAGCTGCTCTCCACATCGTCCCCGCGAGAGCAGGGGAATCCCGGCCGTGACCTGCCCTATTTAGGGCCGACGCAGAGGGGGCTCGCCCTCTTTTCGCCGGCTCGCCCTCACGTTTTCCCACCCTCCCTCCCTTTAGGTAGGCTTTAGGTAGGTCATTGACTTTGCTATGGACTTCGGTCTGTCGCCGCAAGGGGCATGGTAGGAATTTTTCCCAATTGGCAATTTCAGCCATTTGGTTTTTCGCCTACCTCGTAGCAACTCGTCACAACTTTTCGGCATTGGTGATAGGCATTGGTAAGAAGGGGTTAAGAGGATGTGTGTGGGGGGAGGAACGCCATCACCTCCCCCCAGCGACCGAAGGGTGGTCCGTTAAAGGACTCCGGGGGGCGTGGCCCTGTCCGAAGCCTATGGAGGTGTGGGCCAAAGGCACGCCCCAGAGAGGTGACGGGGGGGAGCTCCTAGTCGATGTGCCTCGGCAGGAGACTCCCCCGATATAGTGTTAACTCTACCCTGTGTCTCCAGCAAATGGGCTGGAGCCGGATAGTCGTTAGGACCAATGCCTAAGCCAATGCCTCTCATTCCTGAATTCAATAAAGTTGTGGCCTAATTCGCCCAATTAACCTTAAACTATGGTGTCTCGTGTCTTTATTTATCCTGGTGGGGGGCGGGAACTCGCCACGCAAAGGGGGTCCATCTAGTCCTGTTTTCACAGTGGCCAACCAGATGTTCCCGCCGGGAATCTGGCCGCAGGATTCAAGCACAAGAGCAACTCTCCCCTCCTGGGTAGGAGCCCCCCATAGCCCCCCCATGGATTTAGCGAATGCTCTTTTCCAAGTTGTCCAGTTGGTGGCCATCACTGCCTCATGTGGCAGGGAGTTCCACAGGTTAACACTCAAGCGCAGAAAGGAAGAGCAGAACCTGGGAGAGAAGCCCTCCAGTGCTTGGAATGCCTTTTCTCATTGAGGATACACGAGCAAGTGCAGAGGGCATCCCATCTCCCTTCCAGACCCCCAAGGATTACTTTGAGCCCAAGGGAAGTGTCAACGCTTGGGACGCAGGGGCCCGATCCACTGAGGTGCCATGGAGACCTCAGCGTAGGCAGGGCCTGCATTCATTTTGAATTATGATTTTACTTATCTGCATTCATTGTTTTGATGAATAATTTGTTGCAGCTGTTTGCTTTGTTTTACTGCCTTTGACATTACGGTGCTCACATTCCCCCCTTTGCTGTTGTGATTATTGCGAGCTCGACGTTTGTTGCTGGAAAAGCAGAATACAAATCCTAGAATCGTCGAATAGCAGAGTCGGAAGGGGTCCCAAGCGTCATCTAGGGCAGCCCCCCAGGAGTGCAGCAATATTAAATCAAGATAAAACGTAATAAAGACTAATGATGCCTTCATCTCTTCCTCCGCAGCCTCTATGGGGCCCTAACTTAGCTACAGAATCAAAAATCATAGAGAGACCCCCCCCCCAAAGGGCCATCAAGTCCAACTGCCTGCAATGCAGAACTATTAAATCAAAATCAAATGGAATAAATAGCTGGAAGGGTCCCTGTCCCTTCTCAGAGACAGCGGCTGGGGCCTCTGGGCACCTCTGCCAGCCCATGCCAGGCCACCCCTGCCCACACCTGACCACCACCTCCAGGTCCCGCTCGGCCAGCCTACCTGGGTGACCTTCTCGGTGACGTTGTGGGTGCGATCCTTGAGCTTGCTGGAGGCAATGATCTCCTTCTCGTTGGAGGGCGAGGTCAGGAAGGCCTCCGCCTTGAAGTCCACAAAGTTGAGGGTGATCTGGGGAATCTTGCTGATGGCCCGGTAGCGGATCAGGTCCGAGTCGGAGGTGGAGTTGAGCAGGTGGCTGCGGACGTTGTTCATGGCGCCTGCCGGGGACACAGAGGCCAGGTGGGAAACCCCAGAGAGCTTGCCAGCCTCCTTCTCCGTCCCTCGGGACCCCTCTCTGCCCCCCAACACACAGGGGAGCCTCAGATCCCAGGCTCAGCAGAGCCTCCAGGGAGACGGACTAGAAGGGGCTGGATCAGGCCCAAGGGGACCCACCGAGTGCAGCCTCCTGCTCTCAGAGGGGTCACTCAGCTGCCCCCATGGGAAACCCACAAGCCGGATTTGAGCACAAGAGCGACACTCTCCCCTCCTGCGGTTTCCAGATACTGCCGTTCAGGGTCTAACAATCCTGGACAGGAGCCGCCAGCAGCCCTCTCCTCCTCTGCCCAACCCTCCTTCAGAGCCATCCCAGCTCCTATGGCAGGGAGTTCCAGAGGTTAACTGTGGCGGGGTGCTCCAACCCTTGGCCCACAATGCCTTTCTTGGCCCTTGGCAACATTTGAGCAAAACATCTTCAACTCTTTGCAATTTACTTTTTGTGCCATGCACTGCTAGCGAAAGCACAAACAACTGTTGGTGCATTAAATCTGAAGGGGCGTCTCCACCCCCATCATTCAGCCCGGACACTGAGGTCCAGCTCCGAGGGCCTTCTGGCGGTTCCCTCACAGCGAGAAGTGAGGATACAGGGAACCAGACGGAGGGCCTTCTCGGTGGTGGCGCCCACCCTGTTGAACGTCCTCCCTTCAGATGTCAAGGAAATAAGCAACTCTCTGACTTTGAGAAGACATCTGAAGGCTGCCCTGTTTAGGGAAGTTTTTAATGTTTGAAGTTGTATTCTGTTTTTAGTGTTCTTTTGGGAGCTGCCCAGAGTGGGAGCTACCCTGGGGAAACCCAGCCAGATGGGTGGGATATAAATAATAAAATTAATTATTATTATCATCATCATCATCAATCTAAATTCCTGCCTTGCAGGGGGGTGGATTAGATGACCCTTTTAGTCCTTTCCAACGCTACAGCTCTAGGATTCTACTACTTGTCCATTTAAGTATATATATATTTAATTAAATCTATTGATTGCGTTGGGGCGCCAACTTGGGCCCCAGATCATGGGTGCCCAGTGATGCTGATGTCACGTGACCTCGTGGCCCCTGGAAGTGGGGGCCCTGCGAGGCCTCAGGCGCTGCTTCCAAGGCCCCCCGAGGCCCCGCAGATGGGTGCTGAGCACCCACGACAATTTTTTTGGGTCCCCCAGGGCCGCCTGGAGTTGGCACCGGTGGATTGTGTATGTGGAACCTATTGTGAGCGCTTTAATTTGCGCTAGGGAGATTCCACGCCGAGTGTGCCGAAGGACCCACATAGTCGGAGAGACTGGAGCGCCCTGACTCTGCTGTGGGACCGAGGGGCAGGCAAGACCCTGAGCCCCCCACCTTCTCCCTACCTGTGCTGGCGTGGCGGCTGTGCCCGCGGCCCTTCTCCCCCTCGCCCTTCATGGCCTCAATGTCGTCCACGGAGGAGGCTCTGCGCACGCTGTAGAAGCTCTCCCGGGAGCGGGTGCGAGTCAGGCTGCAGTTGGAGAAGGAGGCGTCCAGGTTGAGACGGGTCTTCTCGGCCCGGGGGGAGGAGTGGGTGACAGGTGGCTCCGAGGCCCCGCCCCCCTGGCGCTCCATCAGCGCCTGCCGGTCCTCAGGCTCCCCGCACCCCAGGCAGTTGTTGTCCAGCGAGGAGGTGACCTCGTCCAGCGCCACCGACTCGCTGCTCTGCTTGCAGAAGTCCACCACCACCACCGCCTCGTCCGGGTCATCCTGCGGGAGAGACTGCTTGCTGCCCGCCAGAGCCAGCAGCGCCGGGAGCTTCAGGCGGAAGGACTTGCCCCGACCTGGAAAGGGTTAAAAGTTGGGGGGAGGTGTTAGGGGCTGGCCCCTCCCAGAGAGAAAGGGAAGCCCCCTCCCAACTCACTCTGGATGAGGCCCCATTGCAACCCTTCCCAGAGGGCACCTGAGAAATTCCCCATCAAGAGATTCTTTGGCTGGGATTCAGCCTTGCCCTGGGTTGGACTAGATGTTCTCTGGGGGTCCCTTCGACTCAACCATTCTAGATTCTAGTCCTCACCACTGAACGCTCTTTGTCCTCTGTAGGGTTCTGAGATTTCTATCATATGTGGTGGGCGTGTAAGGTAACAAAATCATTTTGGGAAATGATATATAATGAAATGAAAAAAAGAAAGTTAACATTATATGAGACAAATAATAAATGTTGGAAATGTAAAGAAAAAGAAGGAACATTTTATCATATGTGGTGGGAATGTAAAAAAGTAAAGAAACTCTGGGAAATGATATATAATGAGATGAATAAGATGTTGAAATATACATTTTTTTTTAAACCAGAAGCATTTTTACTTGGTATTATAGGTCAGGACATTAATAGGCAAGATGTTAAATTGCTTTTATATGCAACAACTGCAGCAAGAGTATTGTTAGCCCAGAAATGGAAACAAGAAGAAATTCTGGCGAAAGAAGAATGGCAGACGAAATTAATGGACTATGCAGAATTGGACAACATGACAGGAAGGATTCGAAACCTGCGGGACCAGAGATTTACAGAAGATTGGAAGAAGTATATGAATTATTTGAAGAGCAGCTGTAATCAACAAATTACACTAGTAGGACTACAAGAAGTTTTGTAAGGAGAAATATACAAAGTATTACAAAGTAGGAAAAGATAGAGATATTGGTTATGAGTTTGAAATGTAATAAGGAAAATAAGAAATGCATACGGAGAGATTAGGTTGGAAAATTTTCAGACAGGATTGATGGAAGTCAAAAAAATTGAATAAGATGTAAAAGTATGTTTAATTACTGTTGAAAATGATATGTTAAAAAACTAATAAAAATGTATATTAAAAAAGTTTTAAAAAGTTAAAATTTGTTTAAAAACCAGAAGCTTTCCTATTAGGAATTATAGGTACAGAGATTCCAAAAGACCAGAAAAGACTGTTTATGTCTGCGATAACAGCTGCATGGATGCTACTAGCTCAGAGATGGAAGTCAGAAATAATCCCGACTAAGGAAGAATCGCAAGCCGAACCGCTGGACTTTGCCAAAATGGAAAAACTAACCGAGAGAAGCAGGAATCAAGAAGGACTTTGAAAAAGAATGGGGAAAAAATGTAATTTACTTAGGAGACCATTGTAAGCAAATCAAAAGTTTAGTTGGACTCTAAGAAGCACTTGTAAAGTGACGAAGATTATGAATAATTTGAAAAATGAAAATTGTGGAGAACGTACGGATATGTAGATTTCTGTTACAAGGACCCATGTAGGGGATGGGGGGGGGGGGAGTCACGAGATTCAGAGAATCTCATGAAATGATTATATAAATTGTTTGAGTGCAAATGTGTAATGATAAAAACGAATAAAAATATTTCAAAAAGAAGGAAAGAGAAATTTGCTCTTTGTGAACCTTTGTGGGCAGTTCTAGCTCTCAGGGCCGCTTTTCAGAGCTTAGCCCCCTCGCTGCCGCTTCCCCAGGGCCAAACTCCAGAGAAACCAGCTCTGCCCATTTGCAGGAGGAAACAGCTGGGCACAGGACGGATTGGCCGGTCCTGTCACTAACCCTTCCCCTCCCCAGAGCTCCACCTCTGCTTTTTTTTCACCTGACCAAATAAATGTCATTTTCCGGCAGAGAAGCTGCCAAGGGTGGGCAGCCCCTCTGCAGCCGAGGGCAAGGAAGGGGGCAGGCAGGTTGAGACAGCATCCCTGGAGGAACTGGGCAGCCCAAGGTGGGCAAGAGCCCCAGCGGGAGGGTGCAGTGGGGGGGGGGGGCTCCTCCAAACCACCCAGGGCTGGATTGACGTATAAGCTCAACAAGCTCTAGCTTAGGGCCCCACTCTCTTGGCAGCCCCCCCCCCCAAAAAAAAATTTAAAGGGAAACACTGGATGTACATTTTCAAAATATAAGATAAATAAAACCTACATACATCAACTGTGTTTTGTGTTGTGTAGACTCCTATGATGCTAGCCTGCTCCCTAAAATATCACTGGCAATTATTTCACTATTAATATACTTCTTCTTAATTGTATTTGATAATTGTATTTGCTTTGATAAAATACACATTTTGTGATGTGCAAATGTCTTTAGATACCTATTAGGTCCATAAATTACCATATAGCAGGGGTCAGCAACCTTTTTCAGCCGTGGGCTGGTCCACCTCATACCATGTGGTGGCAGGACTATATTTTTTTTGGGGGGGATGAATTAATTCCTCTGCCCCACAAGTAACCCAGAGATGCATTTTAAATAAAAGCACACATTCTACTCATGTAAAAACATGCTGATTCGCGGACTGTCCGTGGACCGGATTTAGAAGGCGATTGGGCCAGATCCGGTAGCCTACCCCTGCCATATAGCATTTATTCAACACAAAAAACAGCGGCAATTTGTTGTGGACAAAGGACAGGTGGACATCGAAAGGGCCCCATTCCCTTCAGGGGCTGAGGGCCTCCTCAAACCTCCGTCTGGCCCTGAGACCACCCCATGTTCCACCTGTGTATGGGTTGCCTTAGAGCCTTCCGGGGTGGGGTGGGGGTTGCAGGAGGGTGACACCCCCACACACATAGGGCCCCCCCTACCTGTGGGCAGCCAGGCGGCTGGGGAGACCCAGTGGTTGGTGTTCTTGACGGGGCTGGTCAGAAGGTCCCTCTCCATCACCACCTCAAAGTTGAGGATGAACATGATGACGGAGCCATCCTCGTTCTTGACGGGCACCACGTCCACCAGGCACAGGAAGCAGCTCCCTGGGGGGGGGGGGGCAAAGGAGCAGAAGAGAAGGGGGGGGGTTAGGTTTCCGGAAGGAAGAAGCAAGAGGAGGGAAGTTTGTAAAATGCTCTGCAGCCCCGAGAAAGCAGAAAGGCAGAAAGAGAGAGCAGCTCTTCTCCCTCTCTCTCGAGACGAGAAGCAGAGGCAGACCTGGGGCCCCCTGGCATCCTTGGCATTCCCCCCCTGGTCCCTTATGTCCCTGGAGCAACATTTAGAACTACCCATATTTTTCCCTTCATAAGACACACCTAGTTTTTAGAGGAGGAAAACAAGAAAAAATAATACTCTGAACGAAACAGTGGATGTATGATTTTTGTGGTTCATGCTGTGGACACAGACATGTGATCTGATGGTGAATTTGGGGTGACCCAATGCAAAAATCCTGAGGATCCATGTGGATCTGTGCTTTGTAACCACGTTTTTGCGCCATTGCGGCCCCCTCCCAGGCAGCCTCCTTTATCTCTAGCATTCCTTATCTCTCTCCCGATCAGCAAACGATCAGCGGCTTTGTTTCAGCACTCCCTTCCCTCTTTCAAAAAAAAGAGCATGATCTGCTTTTTGCCCCTGGGCAATTCAGCTCCAGGGACCACACATTTGATCCATAAGACGCACAGACATTTCCCCTTACTTTTTAGGAAGAAAAAAGTGCATCTTATGGAGTGAAAAATACGGTAACTGGGCACCAGTCACACTGATTTTGCAACAGGCAAGCAGCCTCTCTGGGTGCTGCACTGCTTGGTGAATCAACTGATCCGCAGGGTGCCTGGGCATTCAGTTGTAGCAACCAAAACCCAAGTTTAAGGCACCCTTTGGCTCCTAGATTTTCTAGCTTGGCTTCTAACACTGCCTTGGAGAGGCCATTAAGAGACCGATATCATAATATGGACTTCAAGACGGTTTTAGATGACATATTGATATACTGCCCAGCCCTACCAAGAAGGCTTGAAAAGGAGATTAGACAAATTCAGGTTCCCAAATTCTTGGGTGGGTGTGCTTTAAATGCAACTTTCCCCTTTCTTCCAATTTACCTGTTTATTCAGATTATTCATCTGCAATCAGCCCTTTGTCACAGGGTGCTTGACAAGTGATTAAGAATCCACAAAAACCCACAAAATCATTAAAACAGCAAGAATCAATTGCCACAATCCAAACACCCTCCCAAATAGACATGTGTCTTTTAAAAAAAAAAGATTAAAATTTAAATATTTATAGTAATTGCCCGAAATGAAATGAAACTATTTTTAATTTTTTTTTTAAAGGAGCAATAAAAGCAGCCAGCTACTAGAGGATAAGGGAGAGGAAATGCAGAAAACAAAGAAATATCTTGAACACATTGGAAAATAATTGCAGAGAATATTATTAAATCTCCCGTTTAAGAGGGAGCTGTTTGGGGAGGGGAGTCTGTCCATTTTCTTTAATTTTGCTTCTAAAGGGAAATAACTGACTGATGATCCTTATTTCCGGATCCCCCTGACTGATGCTGGCATCCTGGTCCAGCCTGACAGGCAGCTTCTCACGTCTTGTGTAGAGGAAGAGGGAGAAAACTTGCTTTGCATTGCTCTGGAGGGGAGGACCCGAGTGACCAGAAAGGAGAGCTTTTGCTGTGATTTCTGCATTTCAGGGGGTTGGGCTAGATGACCCCTGAAGGCCCCTTCCAACCCTAAAAGTCAGTGATTCTGTGATTCACTGGAGGTCCTTTAGCAGAGGTCGGATGACGGCCTGTCTGTCTGTAATTCTATGATTCCAAGCGGATGCCCACAAATCCTATGGAAGGCCACCCGCTCCTGGCACCAAACCTCGCTGCGGGAGTAAGGGGGGCCACCACCGACTTGGCAGACTTGGCAGCGTCAGAGGCGAGGAATGTGCCCGCAGGGTGGCAGCGCCAGGAACCCAGCGAGTGGGCAGGGCCAGCCCTAATCCAGGCAGCGCTCTTAGCAGCTGCAGCACTAATCCCGCAGGCAGGCGTGAGGTTCTGGGCGCAGGGAGCCCCCTCCCCACTCCTCCGCTGGCTGCAGGGGGATTATCTCACACTCTCGTCACCCAGCGGCTGGGGGAAGCGGGCAGAGGGGGTGCCAGGCCCTCTTCAAGGCCCAGGTCTCGCTGCCCAGATACCCTCCCCTGCCCCTTACGTGGCAGCAGACTTGCGACGTTCCTGCCGCAAAACGTGGTCCCAAGCTGAGAGGAAAGGTGGGGTTCTCCTTCTGTGGGGGTGGGAGAATGCAGGGCTCAATCCTGCCCCCCTCCAGGGGAGGGCAGAGGCCTCCACAGGCATGGCAGGCGGGGGGGGGGAGGGAGGACAGTTGTACTGACCTCATTTCCAAGGGATTTGGAATCTTGCAATCTTCTGGGAATCTGCTTAAAGACACTCTGAGCCCAACCCCCCTCCCCGCCCAAGGAGACGGCCAGGCAGAGCAGCTCAGCCCCAGAGTCAGAACTGCAGAGCTGGAAGGGACCCCAAGGGTCATCCAAACCAACCCCTGGCAATATAACAATATTATTATCTCCCAACAGAATATTAAAAATGTGGTGCAGCCATCTTTTCCATGGGTTTGCCCAATGCTCTTTTAAAAACATCAAAGTTGGTGGCCATCCCTCATGGCCTATTGGGACATGATATATAATGAAATGAAGGGGGGGTATTAAGTGGCTTTTCCCAAGAGATCAGAAGCCTTCCTGCTGGGGATACCGGGCAGTGAAATCCCAAAGAATACGCCGACTCTATTTATGCATGTAACCACAGCAGCAAGGAATCTGCGCAGAAGGGGAAGGATGAGAGAATCCCCTCAGAGGGAGAAGGGCTGGTGGACATCATGGAAGACGGAGAGGCCAAAACTGAGGGCACCAAAAAGAAACACAAATCAAGACTCTGTCAAGGAGAATTGGGAACCTTTCCTGGTATATTTAAAAAGTAACTTTTCACATGAAAAGTCCACAGCAGAGTTTGAAATCTAAGATTTCTACCCCGGCAGGGAGTTTCCCTTCAACAATGTGTAGGATTGTGGCGATGAAAATAATAGATTTTTGGATGGGTTTCTGGAAGATGCCTGTGTGTGAATTTGCTTTATGTATGGAGATCAGGGCACGCTGACCAACACACAGTCTTCGCAGTAGGGCTTTGTTCTGATGGCATGCGTATCACAATGACCTTCACAGCGGTTGTAACATATTGCTTCTTATCATCCGCCTGTTCTGCCGCTGAGGACTTCTTGGGTCATTCTTTGTCTTTGACCTCCCCTTTGACCTTACGCCTTGGGTGACCCTGCTGGGAGTACAAGACTCCCCACAGCTTTGCTCACAAGGGTCATAGGAACGTGCAAGCCCAATCATCATCACCATTTATTATTTATACCATGCCTATCTGGCTGGATTTCCCCAGCCACTCTGGGTGGCTTCCAACAAAATATTAAAAATACAATAAAACATTAGGCATTAAAAACTTCCCTAAACAGGGCTGCCTTCAGATGTCTTCTAAAAGTCAGATACCGTAGTTATTTATTTCCTTGACATCTGGTGGGAGGGCGTTCCACAGGGAGGGTGCCACCACCGAGAAGGCCTTCTGCCTAGTTCCCTGTAACTTGGCTTCTCGCAGGGAGGGAACCGCCAGAAGGCCCTCAGAGCTGGACCTCAGTGTCCAGGCTGAACGATGGGGGTGGAGACGCTCCTTCAGGTATACTGGACCGAGGCCGTTTAGGGCTTTAAAGGTCAGCACCAACACTTTGAATTGTACTTGGAAACATACTGGGAGCCAATGTAGGTCTTTCAGGAACGGTGTTATGTGGTCCCAGCGACCGCTCCCAGTCACCAGTCTGGCTGCCGCATTCTGGATTAATTGCAGTTTCCAGGTCACCTTCAAAGGTAGCCCCACGTAGAGCGCATTGCAGTAGTCCAAGTGGGAGATAACCAGAGCATGCACCACTCTGGTGAGACAGTCCAGGGGCAGGGAGGGTCTCATCCTGCGTACCAGATGGAGCTGGCAGACAGCCACCCTGGACACAGAATTGACCTGTGCCTCCATGGACACCTGTGAGTCCAAAATGACTCCCAGACTGCACACCTGGTCCTTCAGAGGCACAGTTACCCCATTCAGGACCAGGGAGTCCCCCACACCTGCCTGCCTCCTGTCCCCCCAAAACAGTACTTCTGCCTTGCCAGGGTTCAACCTCAATCTAGGTAGTGATCATCCTGCGAGTGAGCCGACTGGTAGCCACGGATAGCATAGAAAACCCGTCCTGCACTGCAGTGGAGCAGTTCTGCACTATGGCCACAAGGTGGCGCCCCTGCCTTAGTGTTGCCATTGGCAGCCCTGAGCGCTCAGGGCAGAGAAATGCAGAATTGCTGCCTCCCTGAATTTTGGAGTCAGAGGGGGGACTTCAAGGGTCATCTAGTCCAGAAAATCGCAGCTAATCACAGTTTCATCAACTAATTGGTTTGGTCAACTGGCTGAAAACTTTTAATCATCAGAAAAGATGTTCCTTCCCCCTTCACCATTAACCAGGCAGCAGACTTGAGAAATGTTTATTTTAGGAAAAGGCAACCCCATAGAGTGTACAAAAAGTACCCCAGAGAGCAGGCCGTGGGGAAGGTTTGGTCCGCCAGATGTTTAAGAGCATCCGAAGAGCCTGCTGGATGAGGCTAAAGGGGCTCCCACCAAATCCAGCCGCCTGTTCTCACTTTGGCCAACCAGATGCCCAAATGGGAAGCTCAGAGCAACTCTCCTCTCCTGAAGTTTCCAGAAACTGGGATTCAGCAGCAGTGCTGCCTCCGAGGGTGCAGGCAGAGGGCAGCCACGCTGGCCAGGAGCCATTCTCAGCCTACTTCGGCGCTCGCTCAGTCTTGGCCTGCTCTTCCAACGGCCTACAAGGCTGTCCCCCCCCCCCCCATGAATTTCTCTAATTTGCCAAGGGCAGCGACAGCCACAGAGTAGAATGGGGGGGGGCAGTTGCCAGGGATGATGGGAGTTGTAGTTCCGGATGACCTGGAAGGCTCCCCCCGCCTCCTCTAGGGCAAACACCTCTGGTCTTCTCTGGGGATGCCAGCCTGCCACTCTGCCCAGGGCAGCATCTGGGCACCAACACCTGGGGCTTCCTGCTTCTGAATGCATCTCCACTGATGCAGATTAACTCAGATATGTACCTTTACATGCACTCCATTCATAGGCATTAAGTCTAAACTGTCCCTTTGCGATACTGGATCCACTCTATGTTCACTGAATTGTGGATCTGCTGATGGAGCAGCGTTCCTTCCTGCCCCCCCCCCCCTTCTCGCCCCTATCTGGGTGGGTGGAAGAGGCACTTGCTTGCATCCCTCTCCCACCTGGGAGCCTTCCTCGGCCGCCAGGTCTCCTCTTGGCTCACATCCAGGGAAGCACCTGGAACCTGCCGGGTTCTGGCCTCCCTCCTCCTCCTCCTTCCCCTCTGAAGTCTGGGCCCAGAGGCTCCCCGCTTCTCTCTCCAAGCCGCCCTCTGTCCCTCTGCTCCACCTCAAAGGGCGCAGAGGCTGGTGGTATTTTAGGACTTGGAAGGAGCGCCGGGTCCCCTGAGAGCCACCCAGGGCAAAATGTCAGAAGTGCTCACAACAAACAAGCCAGAGGAGAGAGGAAGGGAGAAAACAGGAGGAGGATGCCTTCGCCACAGCAGGGAGTCCAGGTGAGGCGCTCCAAGGTCCTGCTCACCTGCCAACACTTCTGCCCCTCCTGGCCTTGCCATGGAGCCCAGCAGCAGCTCCAAACATCAGCAGCGGGCAGCCTGGAGTCCGAATGAGAACTGCAAACGCAGCCCAGCAGTGGAAACAACAGCTGAGCAGCAGGCAGGCAGGCAGCCTCCCTGGGTGACTTTCCCTGGTGGCCACTGGGAACTGGTAGCTGACAGGGAGCTCCCGCCATCACCTCAAGGCTTTGGCTGCAGCCAGAAATCTAGAGCCAATCTCAAGAGCGAAAAACAAGTAGGTTACCAGCCAGTCTCAGTTGACCTTCCCTTCCTTCCTGAGTGTAAGAAGAGCCTGGCTGCTGGATCAGGCCCAGAGGATGGTCCAGCATCCTCTTCTCGCAGGGGCCAACCAGACGCCAACCAACAGGATCCGAGCACAAGAGCAGCTCTCCCCTCCTGAGACAGCCACCAACAGGTATTCAGAAGCACTGCTTGCCCCATAGCCGAGCCACCAGGTCTACTCAGAAGGGTCAGTGAGCGCCCAGCCTCCATTCCCCCACCTCCATTTAAAAACCTCCAGTAGAGGAGAGTCTACCACCTCCCAAGGGGATCTGTTCCCCGTCTAAGAGATCTTGCTCTCCGACAATTCTTCCTAATGTTGCGTCAGAAGCTCCTCTCCTGTCATTTGAATCCATAATTTCACCATGCATTAATGGTGTGACAAATTGAGCACCTAAGAAGAAGGACCCAGAATCAGGCCTGGGTCCAACTAGATGCCCATTTGGGGAGCCCCACATGCAGGATCTGGGTCCGGCAGCAACTTTCCCCTCCAGTGGTTTCCAGCAGCTGGTATTTGGAAGCAAGGCTTCTTCCGGCCAGAGAGGAGCCCCTCACAGCCGCCGCCTCCATCCCTTGGTCGAATCCAGAGTTTTACTCTGTGCAGCATAAAGGAGGACTTTAGATTCTGCCCTGATTCTTCCAACCTTCTTTTTTAAAAAATAATAATTAAATTTTCAACAAAAACAAACAACAACCACAAAAAAAGAAAAAAATTCACACAAAAGCAGTATCAAATCAATAAAATGGGATTCTGCAAATCCTGGGACTCCCCCCGCCTTCCTTAAATTTTCTTTTCAACTGCATATCATTTCTACTCCAAATTATTATTATTTCACCTCAGATTTCCTGTGCTATTTCTAAAATTACAAGTGTTCTTAAAATCTTGCCAATGTATTAGCCTGTTTACCTTTGCAAATACATAATAAACATGTTCCATTCTTTTTAAAATTTCTTGTCCTCTTGAGTTCTGAGCTTCCCCTGATTCTTCCAGCCTCCAAGCCTCCACTCAGGCTGCAAGTCTGTCGCCAGTCCCCACTCCCCGCCCTGCTGCCCATCTCATATCAGCTTATCTGGCTGCCTTCTGTTATCTGAGAGACAATAAGTGTGGACCTTTGAAGTGAGCTGTGGATAAGTAGAAACCAGCAGTCACTTCTTTGAGCATCCCAGGCCCCTGGAAGAGGCGCAATACACACACACACACACACACACACACACACACACACACACACACACAAACAGACTGGCCACCCCTGCAAGAGTCCTGCCTGTGTCACTAGGGGGCGCCCAAGTGACCAGGCTTCTGAGGAGCATCAATTGCAGACAGCACAGCTCCTTGTGTGTGTGTGTCTTTTGCTCGGTCTCCCAGAAAGCAATTAACATATGCTACTTAATTAGAGGAGGAGTGGAGTTAATGAAGTTCCTGCATTCCCTTCTGCAAGGAAGAGGGGAAGGCTGGGCAGCTCTTGGCGCTAAGCCCAGGAAGCCAGAGTGGGAAGGAGCTGGCGCCTTCTGGCCCTGTTCAGGGGGCTTCACAGAACTGTAGAGTTGGAAGGGACCCTGAGGGTCATCTAGTCCAGGCACCCCCAACCTGCGGCCCTCCAGATATTTTGGCCTACAACTCCCATGATCCCTAGCTAACAGGACCACTGTTCAGGGATTATGGGAATTGTAGTCCATCTGGAGGACCGAAGGTTGGAGATGCCTGATCTAGTCCAACTCCCTGCAAAGCAGGAATCCTTTTGGTGACAGTGGGGCTCAGGACCTTGAGATGAAGGGTCTCCGGATCTACCAACTAAGCCATCCCTCCCTGTGGGGAAGAGGGCGCTCGACTGGGTGGGCCTGGGCAGGGTGGTCTTACCATACAGGGCTTGCCAGGAGGGTGTGTGAAGAGGGTCTAGGGGTCTCAGTGGAGCAAGATGAACAGCAGTCCACTGTGTGATGCAGCAGCAAAAAAAGGAGACGCTCTTCTAGGCTGCATCAACAGCAATATAGTGTCCAGACCACGGGAAGTCATAGTCCGGCTCTCTTCTGCCTTGGTCAGGCCACACCAGGAGTCCTGGGTCCAGCTCTGGGTGCCACAATTGAAGAAGGATCTTGACCAGCTGGAAGGTGGGCAGAGGAGGGTGACCAAGATGATCAAAGGTCTGGAAACCAAGCCTGATGAGGAATGGTTGAAGGAGCTGGGGATGTTTAACTTGGAGAAAGGAAGATGGAGAGAAGACACAATAAAGGTAAAGGGACCCCTGACCATTAGATCCAGTCGTGACCGACTCTGGGGTTGCGGCACTCATCTTGCTCTATAGGCCCAGGGAGCCGGCGTACAGCTTCCGGGTCATGTGGCCAGCATGACTAAGCCGCTTCTGGCGAACCAGAGCAGTGCACGGAAACGCCATTTACCTTCCCGCTGGAGTGGTACCTATTTATCTACTTGCACTTTGACGAGCTTTTGAACTGCTAGGTTGGCAGGAGCAGGGACTGAGCAATGGGAGCTCACCTGGTCATTGTGGGGATTTGAACCACTGACCTTCTGTTCATCAAGGCCTAGGCTCTGGGGTTTAACCCACAGCGCCACCTGTGTCCCTCAGAAGACACAATAGCCATCTTCAAATACCTGAAGGGCTGAACATGGAAGATGGGGCAAGCTGGTTTTCTCCTGCTCCAGAGAATAGGACTCAAACCGATGGCTTCAAGTTACAAGAAAGGAGATTCCAACCAAACATCAGGAAGAACTTTCTGATGGCAAGAGCCATTCCATGGTGAAGTGGACTCCTTAAGGTGGTGGCCTCTCTATCCTTGGAGGTTTTGAAGCAGAGGTTGCATGGCCATCTGTCCTGGATGCTTGGGCTGAGACGCCTGCATCGCAGGAGGGTAGACTAGAGGACCCCTGGGGATCCCAGCTCTACATTTCTATCATTCCATGAAGTCTAAAAGCTAGCAGAGCATGGGGAGGGAGACCAAAGAGAGCCTCTCAAAATGGGACAGGGGAGGGCCAGGGGCTGTGTCCCCTCCCAGCTGCCAACCCCCCAGCTCCTGCTCCTCTCCATCACACCCCAGAGCGCTGCTGCTTCTCCCCCCCCCCACGGGTGCCGGAAAAAGAGTGCTGCCCCCCTCCCTATCGCAGGCCCTCTTGACACTATAAATATCCCTGTTGGAGAAGTGAGCCAGCTGCTCTGGAGGACTGGGGGGGTGGGGAGGTCAGAAGATGAGACAGGGAGGGGGGCTGACAAAGTGCAGGTCCTCCAGGCTGGTGCTGAGTGCAGAAGGCCCCTCCCTCGCCCAGGCCCTCCTTGTGCTTGGGGGGGGGGTCACAAGCCGCTGGCACAGCACCCCCTTCACACACACCCCTTGCCCCACCCCAACACTCAGGTGCCCCTCTCTCTTCAGCTAAGAGGCACCACTGAAGGGCCCCCCCTCGCAGACAGGGGACCTTGTCCCTTTTAAGGGTTGGCATTTTCCCGTGCCAGAACGGAGTCCCCAGCACACAGGGCTTCTCCCAGCACCCTCTTCGCCAATCATTATTTCACTTCATTAAATTTACACCCTGCTTGAATGTTTAAGAAAAGCCTCAAAGCCGTTTGCAAAAAAGAAAGACTACACTATAAGACTATCAGTAGGAAGAACGTTTCGATAGCAATAGATTTTAAAAGATTAAAACTTGTGTCAGCTTTTATTCATTTCACAAAACCGATGCTCTTTCCTGTTCTGTTCCTGCCTCTGAGGACGCGTTGCAAAACAGCGCATTGCGCTCCGTGGTTGCGTCAAAAATGCATTGCAGAATCCACTTGTCTGGAGGGGCCCAAGGTAGTCTTGGGGAAGAGGGGGCATCTAGCAGATGCGGAGTGCCTGTTGCTTGGCTGCCAGTCCCTCCCCAAACGCTAGGAATCAGGCAGCAGTGCCCCTGAGCGGATGCAGAGCGCCATTCCCCCTGCAGCTGCAACCACATCTCTGAAACAAAGCAGAAGGCGGCAGAACGTCCCAAGGAGGAGCCAGGCCGGGAACCTCTCATAAGAGGAGGTGTCTGGATCAGGCCCATAGATGGGCTATTGGCTGGTCCAGCAGGTTCTTCAAGTCCAGCCTCCTGCTCTCCCAGGGGCCAACCGGCTGCCCATCAGGAGTAACCACAAGCTGGAACCCAAGAGCCCAGTCCCCCCTTGCACTTCCTGGCCTACTGCCTCTGAGGGTGGAGGTGTGGCAGGAATCTATGTATAGGTTGGGGGGGAGGGGTTGCCCCTCCAGCAGATATCAGGCACATGCAGACCACTACCAAAACCAGCACAATCACTTTTGTGATTTGTCCCCACAAAACACTTCATCACTGTTTCTTCCTATCTATCCAAAGGGCCTTTGCTGCACGATGCCAAATGTAAGAATTCACTGATAAATGTTATCTATGTACTGGCTCCCTGGGGAAACTTCAGAAATTCACAGAGACATGTTACTCAGCTGCTCAGCAGCCCCTCTGCCTGAGGGATCATCCCTGGCATCCTGATACCTGAGGGCCAGACAGGTAGCCATTCCAGAAATAACAAACCCAGAGGAAGACAAAAGGGTGGGATGAACTTGGCTGGGAAACAGGGAAATGTAAAGATCTCTCTTGTTCCACTTGATGGGTGTTTGGTGGAGGGCAAGGGGAACCATGGGGCAGGGTCCAGGATGCCCAGATTACTGCCACCAGACCTCCCCTTTCATGATTTAGTTTGGGGTGGTTGTAACATGGGGATTAGCAGCTAATAAAAGTTTGTTCGTGATGTATGAGTGATGTAGTTTTTTGGGGGTGTAACATGGGGATTAGCAGCTAATAAAAGTTGGGGTCTTCTTTTGTTTGGGGCTTCCATCTTGTTCCACCTGGTGGCAGGTGGGGGTCCTGTTGCGACAGTCTTCAGTCAAGACCAAGCCTACTGGCTGCTGTTTTGCTCTGGTCTTCCTGGCTGGTCTCCTTGTTTTTTGTCCAAGGGAGCCCTCAGATTTCTCCATTAACAGTTGCACAGCACAGCTATCAGGTTATGCAGAAGAAGAGGCAGCTGGGTCAGGCCAGAGGCCCCTCTAGACCAGCCTCCTCTTCTCACAGCAGCCAAGCAGATGCCCCAACGCGGAGCCTGCAAGCAGGATCTGGGCCCCTGAGCCCTCTCTCCTCCCAGGGCTTCCAGCAACTGTGATTCGGAAGAGTGTTTGAAATTAGTGGCTGGTGGCCCCTTGCGACTAAGAGAAGCTGTCCCGGTGCCAGGATGGGGCCTGACAGCTCCACCACCTGAAGGTGCCTGCCTGAGGATCACGGGATCTGGGCTGCTTTCACTCACCAAAGCTCCATTCTGTAGTATTCGATCAGTTATCTGCACAATCGGAATGAATTTCTGGAACCAAAATGGCTTTTTCTGCGCAGCCTGAGCAGGAGCCGGGAACAATGCTGTAGTTAATTGCTGGCGCTCGTCTTCGCCTCCCGCACCGCCCTGCCCTGCTCACAGTTGTGGAGAATATTCCTACATTATGAATGGTCTGTGTCACCATTCAGAAAAATAGGGAGGGCAGGAAGAGGCCAATCTAATTCCTGATCAAGGAATTTTTCTTCTTGAAGTTCTCAGCGTTCTTAACTGAGCTCAAGGTGATCCTTGATGCTTAACTGAGAATCAATGCCAGTCAGTCCATCGTTTGAAAAATAAGACTTCAGAGGCCTCTTGCCCCCAAAATGGCAACTTTCCATTCTCTCTGGGCGACTGCAACCTTGGCTGAAGGGGCCATTTGGGGCAGAGCTGATCTCTCTGAGTTTCTAGCACTGATTCAGAAGCATTTCTGCCTCTGAGGGGGGAGGCAGAGCAGAGTAGTCCTGGCTGGGAGCCATCCATAGCCCTCTCCTCCCAACCCTGGGTGGGAACCCCTCTGGAGGCCTCCGCTCCCCACCTTTGGAAATTGCAACCCCTGAATCCGTGCACATGGCAGCTCAGCTCCAGAGCACCTGCGCTGCATGCAGAAGGTCTCAGTTCCGGTCTCCAACGGCTGGGCCATGTCTCCCTTCCTGAGCCCTGGAGGCTCCTGGCTGCCAGTCCGTGCAGGCAGTCTTGTGCTGTAGACATAGACCCCACAGATGCCGCCGCCTATGGTGCTTCCACAACAGCTGGGCCTGTTGGCACCCCCCAAAAAGTGGCTCTCCGCCCCCGCTAAATCTCAGCTGCCAGCGCCCTCCCGCCCTGGCGAGGCCGCCTCCCTCCTCCTGCCGGCCTCCCCAGCCCTGACGCAGCCCAGACGCTGCTGCTCCGGAGACACAAAGCATACACAGCTGTCAGCAGGGTGGCCTGGCTGCCAAAAGCCCTTCAAGGAGGAGGAGGAGGAGAAGGAAGACTCAGCCAAGGCCGCTCCGGCACAAGCCTGGAAGGAACTCAGGGGCAAGCGGGTCTGGGGGGCTCACAGGCAGTCCCAAAGGAAGCACAAACGCTCCCCTCCCGCCCCAAACACCCAGCAGCAGCCAACCCACCAGCCATGCCCCCGGCAGACCTTGAACTGGATGTGAGGGAGCCAAATTCGAGTCCTGGCCTCTGCGGAGGGGAAGCGCTGGTCTCCTCTTGGAGAAGGCGACTGGAAGGGGCTCTGGACCGCAAGAGAATGGCCGCACTGAGGGAGGGGCTCCTGTGCCCTCCTTGCCCCCTCCCACATGGCAGAGCCCTGACCAGCTGCCCTTTGACCCCTGCTATCAGCAGCCAGGAATAGCCTGGAGATAAATGCTCCCCCCCTCTTCCCGGCACCCCCCCCCCCCACTTTTCAAAGGGCTTGAAAGTAGCGCAGCGCTACAAAATGCCACGGGTGGCAAGGGTGCCTGGGCTGGTGGGGGCTCTCCCCTCCCACAAGAGAATTGTTTGCACAACGAGGGCCTCGGTTGTATTAGCTGAGAAGGCCAGGGCAAAAGTGCCCCCCCCCACATCCAAGAACAGCACCCATCCCCAGAGAGAGACAGCAGTATTTTCTATTCTCTGCCCCTTCCCCCCCCCCCAAGGCAGGATCCTGCTCCTCCTGCAGCCCAACCACCACAGCTGCCACCGTCAGACATTTCGGGCTTGGCACCCTCTCGCAATTAACTCCTAATTAGCCCCTTTGCCAGCAAGCGAAGCGGGAGATGATGTGAGGAGGAGGAGGAGGAGGGTGCTATTTGAATGCACCGCAAGCCCCTCAAACTCACTTTCCGGAAGAAGGGAGAGGCTGGGTCTGCTCCCCCCCCCCCCCGCCGCCTTTCTTAGCCAAGGGGCCAGAGGTCTCCTTCCATTTTCATTTTAATGCAAAATCTGTTGTAATGGATTTCGAAGTAATGCTTTAATGCACCGGAATGCTTTGGGGGCAGCGGCACGTTCAGCCGCGGAGATTGGCACTTGCAGCCTCTAATGAATAAATGAGCAGCTGAGACTTGGCTGAGCAGAGCCAGGCTCCTTGGCGAGGGGGGGGGGAGAAGAGAACAGGCCCCCCAGCCAGCCTTTTGCAAAGTTTCCTGGATCAATGCAAACTGCTTCTGCCTTCTTTATTCCAGCATGGGGGGTGTTCGTGTTCATACAGAGGCCTGAAGATGGGGGGGGGGGAGGGCACCCCGTGCTCAATCTTTTTTTTGGGGGGGGGGCAGATTGAGTGACAGAATTGTGGAGTTGGAAGGGACCTCCAGGATTCCGCTGCTCCAACCCCCTGCAAGGCACACAAACCAGTTTGGGAATCCTCTTGATTCTGGGTGGGTTGCCAGAGAGCTTCTGTTTCCCAAGGAAAGTTTTCTTCTTTAAAATCATGAATGCAGTTAATGAGTGGAGGGAGGTGCTTGTCCCTCTGGGGCCGCGGGATCCATCTGTCTGGCACCCTGCAAGCAGGGGAAATTGCACTGGGAGAGATAACATCCTCTGCCCTTTTAAAATGTGGGGGGTTCGGGGGGGGGGGGGGCTATTGGGCTGCTATTTTTATTTTGATTATGTATTTTGTGGTTTTAGATTTTGATTTTATTCTGTGAACCGCCCTGAGACCTCCAGGTACATCTGTACATCATTTTCATAATATTTTCCTTTAACACCGTACATCTGGCCCAGCATGCTGTTCTCACAGGGGCCAAATACCCATAGGAACCTAGGAATCTAGATAAAAAGGTAAAGGGACCCCTGACCATTAGGTCCAGTCGTGGCCGACTCTGGGGTTGCGGCGCTCATCTCGCTTTATTGGCCGAGGGAGCCGGCATCCAGCTTCTGGGTCATGTGGCCAGCAGGACTAAGCCGCTTCTGGAGAACTAGAGCCATGCACAGAAACACCATTTACCTTCCCGCCAGAGCGGTACCTATTTATCTACTTGCACTTTGAGGTGCTTCCGAATTGCCAGGTGGGCAGGAGCAGGGACCGAGCAACGGGAGCTCAACCCGTCGCGGGGATTCGAACTGCCAACCTTCTGATCTGCCAGCCCGGTTTAGACCGCAGCGCCACCTGTGTCCCTATAAGCAGGAAGGAGGGGAGGTCAAAGGGGGCAGAGCTGGGGAAGTGGGAGAGGGATGGGGTCCTCTCCTGGCGCAAATCGGCCCGCAGTTGTGTAGACATTTCTGATGGCCGACCTGGCAGGGCTCTCCAGATCAAGAAGAACGAAGGGCTGGCATCTTTGGGGAGAGGAGGAGAGGGGGGCAAGGACCTACCAGGGGTGGGGAGGAGTACAGAACATACGGCGAGTCCTGCTGGATCAGGCCCATAGGGTAAGCTTACCAGATATTTCCCAAGGAATCCAGGGACATTTTTCAACTTCATTAGGAATGATAGGATTTTGTCAGGGGACTGATTTGTAATTCCAGGAAACGGGGACGTCTGGCAACCTTGCCACAGGGGCCCATCTGGTCCAGCCTCCTGCTTTCACCGCAGCCACCCGGGTGCCCCAAAGGGAAGCCCTCAAGCAGGATTTGAACCCGAGTCCTCTCCCCTCCTGCAGTTCCCAGACTTCAGAGGGCAGGGCAGAGACCCCGACTAGCGGCTCTTGCTAGCCTTATCCCTGCCTTGTCTCCCCTCCTTCCATCCCTGCCTCCTGGGGGAGAAGGGAAGAGCTCCTGCCTTCTGTTCCCCTCAAAGAAGGGGGGGGGGAGAGGAGGCCCTGGCAGCCTCTCTTCCAAGCCACCCCCTCCCCCCCCCCCCGGGTTCACTGCCCGGCTGAGGCTCCTTGAGGAGTTTGCTGCTCCTGCCCCCAAACAGCTGGACCTTCTCTCTGGCCCCAAAGCTCAAAGAACAGGACCCAGATGCTCTTCCCAAACCCCCTTCTGCACCCCATCTTTGAACCCAACAAACCCAGATATTCTTCCCCAGCTCAGCACTATGACACGCTGTGGCAGACCGTAAAGGGACGCCCTGATTCCTGGGGGGGCTGGGGGGGGGGGCAGGATCTTAGGAAGCCACCTTACAGAGAGTGCCTCCAGCTCAGCCTGGTCTCCTGGCAGCAATGGCTCTCCAGGAGTCCAGGCAGAGGAGATTCTCCCACCCCTAGCTGGAGATGACAGGGGGGACTGAACCCGGGACTCTCTCCCACAGCCATGGCCTTTCCTTGAGAGAGAAGGGGACTCTCCCCAGAGCAGGCAAGGCATCCTTCCTTTCCCTTTGTTGGAAAATTTAGGGCAGAGGGAAGAAAGTCCTTCTTCACGCAGCACAGAGTTAACCTGTGGAACTCACTGCCTCAGGAGGCAGGGATGGCCACCATGCTAGATGGCTTTAAGAGAGGAGGAGACACGTTCATGGAGGAGGAGAAAAGGGCTTTGGAGAGTTCCTTGCCAGGATAACTCTGCTCTGCCTCCCCATCCTGGTCGTTTATAAAGTCCGAGAGGAAGGAAGAGGGAGCATCTCCCCCCGCCCAGCACAGGCCATCTTGCAAGGGGGGGGGAGGGGGGAGAGGCAGCTGGGAGACAGCGCTGGCGGCTCCGGCTTTGTTTACCCGCCTTGCCGGAACTGGGCTGGCTGACGTGAGCCGGAGGGAGAGAAGAGACACCTGGTGCAGGGGCGGGGGGGGGGGGGCAGCCCAGGCGGAACTTGGGCGCTCCCTGCGCCTGGCGCTCCCGCTCAGCCCCACACGGCTGGCACTGCCAAGGAGCTGCAGGGTTTAGAAGGCAAACCCAACCGGAATATTAATATTAATATTATTATTATTAATTACCCCACCCATCCGGATCCCAACTGGTTGACCCCTTTCTTCAACTCCCCGTGCCCCACTGACTGGCTCCCCAAGGCTCCATTGTCCCCCCCCCCATCAATGCCTGGGGTGAGCCTGGAAGGATCCTGATGGAGGAGCAGCAAAGAGAAGGAGAGTGCCTCTGAGCACACGCAGAGTACCTTTCCCTCTCCCTCCCCAGGGCAAATTCATTTTCTGTGGCAAGAGTGACCTTGGGGTGGGCCCTGAAGGGCACCCCCTCCCCTCTGAAGCTGCGGATCCTCCGCCTGCTGAGGCGAACAATGCTTTGGAGACGTTTTCCGCCGCACAGCGCTTTCTAAAATTGTTATTGCCATTATGCCTAAAAATACACTTATCGATTTGCAAAATAATTAACCAGGCAGGTCCCCGACCAGAATGACGGTTAGAGTCCTATAAAACAGCTGCTGTCCCCCCCCCCCAGCCGCTCCCCAGACAAGTTACTCTGGAAAAGAGGAGCAGCAACAGAAGCAGAGAGGCTTGCAGAGTTCAGCACTTGGAGAACAGGAGGGAGAACCTTTAGGACACAGAGGCAGAGAACTGTAGGGTCTGAAGGGACCCCCAGGGCTCATCCAGTCCAACCCCCTCCAGTGCAGGAATTGCAGCTGAAGGATCCCCAATGGGTGGCCATCCAAGCTCTGCTCCAAACCCTGTTGCTGCAACGGATTATCTATTTGCCAGAGGGTTGGACTAGATGACCCTCGAGGTCCCTTCCAGTGCTCCAATTCTACTCTCATTGCTTGAGTGCCGCTTGCTCAACCTCCCAGCCTGCAAGAAGGAAAAACAGATGAGGTGGAAATGGACATGGAATGAACTATGGACTAAGGCAGAGCTTTTTGAATTATGGTCTCCAACCTGGGCTCCAGAAATCTGCATGTTGCCACAGTTAGACCGGCACCAGCAGCAAACTGCGCCTGGGGAATTTGGAACGTGGGCCTTGGGGAACCAGAAGATCCGACAGGAGCCAGCTGCTGCAGTCCCGGCCAGAGATGGGGCCAGCCCTGACCTCAGGCAGAGGGGGGCAGCTGCCTCAGGCAGCAGATTTGGGGTGTCATGAAAGGGATGCCCACGGCTGGCTATCAAACGTTTCGCTGCTGCATTTTGACTGGGGGGTTTTCCGTACCAAGTGTTAAAATAATTTTACTAGCCTTGGAGTATTAGGTGCCCCTTGGCTGGTGGGGGGAGAGGGGGCAGCAAAATGATTTGGGGCGTGGGCCTGACAAGGAATGGCACCCAGGGCAAGGACCAGGGTTTGGGCTAAGGGGACGGAGAGGAGGAGGCTGCATGGTTTCTACACAGCTTTTGCAACAGCCTGAATACGGGGAGCAAAGTGTGTGCATGGCGGGGGGGGGGGAGGTAAAGCCAGGATGGGGGGGGGATTGTTAGCTGAAAAAGGGAGCAGGCAGGGAGAGGAGCCTGCCTGGATCTGTCTTGGGGAGTTTGAGATGCTGAGGACACAGCCAGGAGGACACATCCACAGCCCAGCCCCCTCCGCCCTGCCTGGGACTCTGGCTTCCATGCTGCAGAAGCTGCAGCTTGGGATGAGATGTGGCTCCCCTGGGGGAAGATGTAAACAAAAGCAGCAGTTGAGCCAGGCTGGTTTGTGGGTGGGGGGGGGGAGAAACTGCTGCAACAGCAGAAAAGCAGGAAGCAGGAGCCACACGCAGAGTGTGCAGGCATGTGCTGAAGGGCAGGGGGCCAGGCTGGCCGCTGTCCTCACGAAGGGGCCAGGCTGGACGGAGGCTGGAAGAACGTCGGAATGTAAGAAGAGTCCGGCCTCATCCAGCCTCCTGTTCTCACAGTGGCCCCCCAGCTGTGTTCACATTTTACAAATGACATTTTGCACTTGGCTATTGGCCACTTAGGGACGCGGGTGGCGCTGTGGTCTAAACCCCAGAGCCTAGGACCTGCTGATCAGAAGGTTGGTGGTTCAAATCCCCGTGACGTGGTGAGCTCCCCGTTGCTCAGTCCCTGCTCCTGCCCACCTAGCAGTTCGAAAGCACATCAAAGTGCAAGTAGATAAATAGGTGCCGCTCCAGCGGGAAGGTACATGGCGTTTCCGTAGGCTGCTCTGGTTCGCCAGAAGCGGCTTAGTCATGCTGGCCACATGACCCGGAAGCTGTACGCCGGCTCCCTCGGCCAGTAAAGCGAGATGAGCGCCGCAACCCCAGAGTCGTCCGCGACTGGACCTAATGGTCAGGGGCCCCTTTACCTTTATTGGCCACTTGCGACCAAGTGAAGATGCCTGGGTGCCAGGATGGGGCCAGACATCTTTGCCACCTGAGGATCCTTGTCTCTGGACTGTTTTCACTCACTAAGACCACATCCTGTAGAATTCTATCCGTTATATTTAATCTGCACAATCAGATCATATTTCAGGAACCAAAATGTTTTTTCTGTGCAGCAGGAGCAGTGAAGAATGTTATAGTTAATTGTTGTCTTTGCTTCCACCCTGCTCACAGTTGTGAAGAATATCCCTACGCTATGAATGGTCACCATTCAGAAAACAGTCGGAACAGGCCGATATAGATGTGGACTGTTCTTGGATCAAGGGACTTTTCTTCTTTAAGTTCTCAAAGTCCTTAACTGAGCTCAAGGTGGTCCTCTGATCTAGCCAGATGTTTAACGGATAATCCATCACAGTCAGCCCATTGGTTGAAAAGTAAGACTTCAGAGCCATCTTGCCCCAAAATGGCAAGTAGACATTCCATTTTGGCGACTGCAACCCTGCTTTAAGGAGTCACTTGGCTTATACACCTGAGTTTGTAACACTGCCAGACACATGTGGGAAACCACAAGCGGGACCTGAACACGAGAGCAGCTCTCCCCTCCAGTGGCTTCCAGCAACTGGTACGCAGGATGCAGCCCAAGGGAGCCCATCTAGTCCAGCCTCCTGTTCTTGCGGCAGCCAAATGCCCCCAAGCAACCTAGGGACACAGATAGACTGCCTCTGGGCTTGGAGGCTCCATAAGAGCATCCGAAGAGCCTGGCTGCTGGATCAGACCAATGGCCCATCGAGTCCAAGGTCCTGCTCTCCTGATGGCCAACCAGATGCTCATTATGGGAAAGCACTTCCCTCCTGTGGGCAACTCCCTCCTCAGGGCAGCAGGGCCACCAGCACCCAAGGGCCAGAGCACCTTCAGGCTCCCATCTCCAGGGAGGTGGGAAAGAGCCCCCCCCCAGCCCCGCTGAAACCCTAGAGAGCCACCACCAAGCAGTGTCAATGGCAGAACAGGCAGCCGTCTCTGGTGCATAAGCACCTGCTCTGGATGAGACCCCTGCCAAGGCAGCTTCCAGGCGCCAGCCAGTTTGCTGCCCGCCTGCCAGCTGAAGACCAGGATCTGCCCAAGCGACGTGCCCCCCCCCCCCGCCTCCAGGCCTCTCCACTCAAGAGCCTGCCTGCCTGTGATGAATGCCCCCGTCCCCACAGGCACAAATAGACATAAACCTCACGGCCGCCTGCTTCCTGGGAGGGCTGTGGACGCCTAGGTGGGGGCCGCGGATGCGCCCGGCGTCTCCACGGGGACTGCCAAAACATTCAACAAGCCGTTCCATTAAGCCAGAGGATGGGGGGGGGGGCTTTGACACGAGGGATCCCTTTTCCAGGCTGGGTTTCCCCATTGATGGGCGGGCACAGCTGTAGTGAGGCAGCACTGGGCGCCGGAATTTTGCACCCCTAATAACTTTAGGTTGGCCACTGAGCAAAATACGCTGAACTGGATGGGCCCTTGGCCTGATCCTGCAGGCGACTCCTCTATTATTATCTCCAAAGCCGACTGCTCTGTCTTGCAAGCGACTCCCTGACTTCTCATCACCAAAACGTCTACAGGCGTCATTTGGGCATCTGACACGGAGAAAACCCATTTACCACCACGGCTGGTATTAACCCGGACAAAGATCCCTGGCCATTGGGCTTCCTACGTGATTTATTCTGCGTTCTAGATGTTCTGAGCCTCCCACAGGACCGGAGGCTGAACAGGCTGTTCCGCTTCCCAAATGCTAAATTCCCCCAGGACGTCCCAAGCCAGACGCTTGGCCCACCTGGCCCTCCAGGCCCGCTCCAAGAGGGAAGAGCACCCCTCCAGGCCCCCGGCAGGCAGGCAAGAAGGGGCCCTTCCCAGCCGGCCTCCCCACAGTCCGCCCAGGAAGCCAGGCATGCGGAGCCTGAGCTCTGAGCTGCCCCAAATGCCGACACAGAAGAATTTGAAATATTTTTTCCTAGCTGGGAAGGAGACTGACGGGGCACCAGGGACAAGGCCTCCCTCCTTGATGAGTTCTGGTCGCATGCCAAGTCCCAGGAATTTTGTATCTCCTATCTCTGCCGAGCAAACGCCTTTGCACATTTACTGGGCCACAGAGACTCTGGCTGTTTTCCCCGTCACTCCTCAGAGGGCAGGCTCTGGAAAGGCGCTGAGGCTTCCTGATGCCCCGAGATCCTCTCTGCAGCCCCCCAGCCTCCCTACACACAAATCGCCCAAGAAGTCGAGAGGCAGCGTCTCTCCCATCTCCCCCCCACCCCCCAAACTCAGTGGCTAGCCTTAGCTTTTATCTTTATTACGCATTGTGCTTTCTTAGTACTGTCCCATTGCCCTGAGATCTACAGGTATGGGGCAGTATACACATGTAATTAATAAATAATAAATCAACAAAAATCTGAACGAAAAGGGCCCAGGGCAGGGGGTGGGGGTGGGCAAGAGTGTCAAAGTCCCAAAGGCAACACCATCGCCCCCACCCTTTCAAAATGCCCCTTTTTTATTTTAGCCAAGTCAGAGCAGGGCAACTGGCAGAAAAACAAACGCTTTTATGTACGGCCAACTCGACTTGCGTTCCGGGGGTTGTGCGTAAAGCCAAAATCACGTACGGAATATTCAAAACACATTCTCTGTGCCCCTTGGAATGCTCCCCCAAGGTGAGCACAATGGCAGGTGGGATTGCAGACAGAGCCCCTGGACGCCTGCCCCCCCCCCTTGCTTTTTCCAGCCAAAATCTCACATGTTGATGCACATGAGTTGCGAGTTTACTGCATACAGACTTCATGCACACACCTAAAACATGGTGAGGAACAGGCCGCGAAATATACCAGGCCAAGGACCCTCAATGCACCTGCCGTGATGCCAAGCAAGCACAGGATTCGCATCTGCCACACAACATTAGCCTCTCCGGATCTGCAGCTTGCTTGTTTTGCACAGAGGACTTCAAGGCTGCAAAGCACTTGGGAGAATCTTCAAAATCAGAGTGACGGAGCAGGACTGCCCTGTGGTCAAGAGAAGGAGCTTGTGTGGCCCCCCTGCAGCCCCACGTGCCCCCGCCATGGCTTCCAAGGCAGGAGACATTATGCAGAAATCAGCAAACACAGCGTCCTTCTGCATAATTCATCAGGGTGGCAAAGCGAGGCTCCTCTGCGCTGGGAAAACATTAATGCAGAATCTAATGTTCCTTGACAAGAGGAAGTGGGCACGTTAAGGAGGCACAGGTGGCAGCGGAGGGCTGTGGGGGGGGACAGATTCACCCCTCGGCCCCCTCTCCCTCCCCACAAGCAGGCTCCCTACCGTCTTTCCGGTAGAAGCAGATCTCCACCTTGCGCTCTTCGGAGCCCAGGAGGGCCTGCGCAATCTGCGCCACTGAGGTCTTCTGCGTGCGCGGCCCATAGAGGAAGTCGCAGGTGCAGGGCTTCTGCATGACCTCGGCACGAGTGTAGCCGCAAAGGTCACAGAAGCCATCGTTGCAGTAGATGATGGCGCAGTTCTCCACCCGGGCATTGGCGATGATGAACTTGCGGCCTGCAGGGGGGAAAAGAGACAAGGAATCAGCTTCGGCTGGTGGCCCAGCTGCGCCCCTCTCTGGACAGGGACAGGCTAACTATAAATAATAATAAATAATAATATTTTATTTATTTATACATACATACATACATACATACATACATACATACATACCCCGCCCATCTGGCTGGGTATCCCCAGCCACTCTGGGCGGCTTCCAACAAAATATTAAAATACAATACAGTGGTGCCTCGCAAGACGAAATTAATTCGTTCTGTGAGTTTTTTCGTCTTGCAAATTTTTCGTCTTGCAAAGCACGGTTTCAAAAGAAGTTTTGGAAAAGCTTCAAAAATCACCAAAGTCTTCAAAAACCTCAAAAAAGGCTACCACACCGTGTGCAACTGCACCTCTTCAAGCAATGCACCCTGGGTATTAACAGTTTTAAGAAAAAGGAAACAAACTTGCAAGACGTTTTCGTCTTGCAAAGCAAGCCCATAGGGAAATTTGTCTTGCGAAGCAACTCAAAAAACCAAAAACCCTTTCGTCTTGCGAGTTTTTCGTCTTGCGAGTTTTTCGTCTTGCGAGGTACCACTGTAGTCAGTCAAACATTAAAAGCTTCCCTAAACAGGGCTGCCTTCAGTTGTCTTCTAAAAGTCTGGTGGTTGTTTTTCTGTTTGACATCTAGTGGGAGGGTGTTCCACAGGGCGGGCGCCACCACAGAGAAGGCCCTCTACCTGGTTCCCTGAAACCTCACTTCTCACAGGGAGGCAACCGCCAGAAGACCCTCAGAGCTGGACCTCAGTGTCCAGGCTGAACAATGGGGGTGGAGACGCTCCTTCAGGTATACTGGACCGAGGCTGTTTAGGTCTTTAAAGGTCAACACCAACACTTTGAATTGTGCTCGGAAACGTACTGGGAGCCAATGTAGGTCTTTCAAGACCGGTGTTATGTGGTCTCGGCCTCCGCTCCCAGTCCCCAGTCTAACTGCCACATTCTGGATTAGTTGTAGTTTCCGGGTCACCTTCAAAGGTAGCCCCACAGAGAGTGCATTGCAGTAGTCCAAGCGGGAGATAACCAGAGCATGCACCCCTCTGGAGAGACAGTCTGCGGGCAGGGATGGTCTCATCCTGTGTACCAGATGGAGCTGCCCTGGACACAGAATTGACCTGCGCCTCCATGGACAGCTGTGAGTCCAAAATGACTCCCAGGCTGCGCACCTGGTCCTTCAGGGGCACAGTTACCCCATTCAGGACCAGGGAGTCCTCCACACCCGCCCGCCTCCTGTCCCCCGAAAACAGTACTTCTGTCTTGTCAGGATTCAGCCTCAATCTGTTAGCTGCCATCCATCCTACTGTTGTCTATGCTCTGGTAACTTCTAGGTTAGAATACTGCAACACCTTATATGTGGGTCTGCCTTTGAAGGTGGTCCAGACACTTCAGCGGGTGCAGAATTCAGTGGCCAGGTTGTTCAATGGGACAAGACAGTTTGAGCATATTACACCGATCTTGGCCCAACAGCACCAGTTACACTGATCCTGCCTGGGCCCCTTAGTTTCTGGGCCTAATTCAATTTTGAGCTATAAAGCCTGAAGTGGCTCAGGACCGCAATACCTCAAGGACCCCCTTTCCCCAAATGAAGCACCCCAGACCCTGAGACCATCATCTCGAATGGCAGGAACTGCACCTGGAACAGCCCCCTAACCTTTTCAGAATGGGGCCTTCCATTTTGCTGCAGCTAATGCTTCTGAGGGAGGGAAGCCCCCCCCCCCCCCCCGCTATGCCAACAAGGAGAGGAGGAACAGACTCCACGGGGGGGGGGCATGAAGCACTCCCAGGAAGCCGCCCGCCCCCCCTCCACCAGAGCCCTTCTGGGCCCACTTGGCTCAGCCACGGTCTACACAGCAACTTGCAGCAAGGGCTCCCGGCAGCAGCGTAGCCAGGGGGCAGGGGGGCGCAGGGGGGGGCACACTGGGCGCCACTCACACTCAAGGTCCAAACAGAGGAGTATGGCCTCTTATTTCAAATCACACTGGACAAGCTATTTATATGTTTATTACATTTATCCCCAAACACGTTTTTGAGTTTCTGCTGAAATAAGGCTGCATTTTAATGTTTCAATGTATTTTAATCTTGTTTTTAAATTGTATTTCAATCAATTTGTTTTATATTTGGTGTTAGCCGCCCTGAGCCCGGTCTTGACTGGGGAGGGCGGGGTATAAATAAAATTTGTTATTATTATTATTATTTACACCCCCCCTTTTTTCTCCAAGGAGCTCAGGGTCGTGCGCATGGTTCTCCCTCTTCTCTTCTAATCTCCACAACAACAGCCCTGCAAGGTAGGCCAGGCCGAGAGGCAGGGCCCCAAGGCCACAAGGGAGCAGGGGATTGGAACCCTGGTCTCCCAGGTCCTAGCTTGGCGCTGTAACCACTATGCTGCACTCCCTGGCTCTCACACTGGCTCTCATCTCCTGTGTTTGGCCCACTGCACATACAACAAAAAGCACCCCAGATCCGCTTAGCTGGCAGGCTGATGACCCAGGCTGCCTGACTCGAGAAAAGGCCAATTAAAAATGAGTTCAGGGATGACTAATCTGTGCCAAGCGATGCTCCGTATTCTTTGCACACACGACGACGCCTTCTCCTAAGGCGCCCGCTATTATCTGAAATGGAAGTCGTCCCTTCCACAGACTGCAGCCTCCTCTTCGCACACTGCCAAGGCTGCTCCTCCCCCATTGGCACAATTGTGTGCCCTCTTCCCAAGGTGCCATCTAGTCCCACCCCCTGCAGGAGTTGCAGCTGAAGCATTCCTGACAGATCCAACCTCCAGCAGAGGAGACTCCGCCACCTTAAATTAACGTTTAATTGGAAGCTCCTTTCTTGCAACTCAAATCCGCTCTTTCGGGTCCTCCCCTTGGAACAGAAGACAAGCTTGCTTCACCTTCCATGTGGCAGCTCTTAGATCACTGGCACTCATCCACAAAGGGCCCCCCCTCCGTTTGCTCCCACCTGCTTCCTGACACCCCCAACCTCACCTGCACAAATTAAGAGCTATCCTCACGGACACAAGCAAACTCACAAACAACAAAACCAGCAAAACAATCCAGCCCAGATCTCTCCCAAAAGGATCCCTCCAGGCAGAGAAAGGTCATTGTCACCTTTTAAAGGGACCCATCATATGACAGCCACAAGAAGGGCAAACTCCATGCTAGGGAATGTTAGGAAATAAATAGAAAATATAACAGCCACTGTCATAATGCCCTTATAAAAAATCTACGGTGCAACCACATTTGAAATACTGTGGACAGTTCTGGTGGCCTCACCTCCAGAAGGATGTTTGTAGAGTTGGAAAAAGTTTCAGAAAAGGCCACTGAAATGACCAAGGGGGGGAGGGACTCCCTTATGAAGAAGGGGCGAAGCATTTGCATGGGCTTGGCCAGGATTTTTGTTAGGGGGGACAGAACGATGCGATTGGTCAGTTAATTAAGTATTTCTATTGTTTTACTTGATCTGGGGGGGCGCAGCTACCCGCCCCCCGCTATGCCCATGGCACTGGGGACTTTCACATGTACTGCTAGTAAGCCAGGTTTCCCCCATCCTATATTTCTGCATGTGGTTCTTCCTGCCTAAAGACAGAACCTTACATTTGTCCCTATTGAAATTCATTTTGTTAGCTTGTGCCCAGTTCTCCAGTCTGTGACGGTCATTTTGAATTCTGATTCTGTCTTCTGCAGCATTACCTACTCCTGCCAGTTTGGTGTCTTCTGCAAATTTGTTGAGCATCCCCTCAATTCCTTCATCCAAGTCGTTTATAAAAATGTTAAACAACCACTTGCCCAGGACAGAATCTGTGGCTCCCCACTTGTAACTACCATATTTTTTGCTCTATAAGACTCACTTTTTCCCTCCTAAAAAGTAAGGGGAAATGTGTGTGCGTCTTATGGAGCGAATGCAGGCTGCGCAGCTATCCCAGAAGCCAGAACAGCAAGAGGGATTGCTGCTTTCACTGCGCAGCGATCCCTCTTGCTGTTCTGGCTTCTGAGATTCAGAATATTTTTTTCCTTGTTTTCCTCCTCCCAAAACTAGGTGCGTCTTGTGGTCTGGTGCGTCTTATAGAGCGAAAAATACGGTATTTTCCAGGATGACGAGGAACCATTCATGAGTCCTCTTTGGGTTCAATCAGTCAACCTGCTACAAATCCACCTAACAGTTACCTCGTTCAACCCACATTTTACCAGCTTCTTTGCAAGAATATCATGGGGGACTTTGCCAAAAGCCTTACTGAAATCAAGATACACTCTGTCCACAGCATTCCCCTGATCCATCAAGCTTGTAACTCCATTAAAAAACGAGGCTTGCCTTGTCATGACATACTTTTGAGAAGCCCATGCTGGGTCTTAGGAATCACAGCATCCTTTTCCAAGTACTCACAGACTGACTGTTGAATTATCTGTTCTAGGATCTTTCCTGGTACCAATGTCAAGCTCACGGTCAATGTTTACCAGATGGGGACAACATTTGCCCGCCTCCAGTCTGTAGGGACCTCTCCAATAATTCTCAAAGATAATAGACAAAGGCTCTGAGATTACACCTGCAAGCTCCTTTAGTACCCTTGGCTCATCAGGCTGTGGAGATATGAATTCATTTAAAGTAGCTAGTTGTTCCCTTTCCACCTCTTTTCCCATCTTGGGTTGCAATTCCCTCCTTGCATTGTTTATTCTGTTATCGCCAGGTTGGGCATTGGCTTCCTTTTGGGTGAAGACAGAGGCAAAGTAGGAGTTGAATAATTCTGCCTTCTGTCACCCAATAGCATTTCTCCATCTTCTCCAGAGGACTCACCACTTGATCAATCTTCCTTTCCTCTGTATCCTGAAACCCAGGAGGACATGACCACTTCCTCCCAAGTTTCCCTGTCCTTCCACTTCATCTATCAGTTCCTCCCTGTTGGTGAGGACCAGGTCCAAGACAGATGATCCCCTTGTTACTTCTTCCACCTTCTGGGAAATGAAACTGTCAGCGAGGCAATGGAGGAATTTGTCAGGCCTTACATTCTTGGCAGAGTTTGAGTTCCAGCAGATATCAGAGAAGTTGAAGTCTCCCACGAGGACTATATATCTCCTTTTCGAATGTGTGCTAATCTGCTCTCGGAAGGCATCATCCAAGTCTTCAGTCTGGCTTGGCGGTCTATAGCAGACCCCCACAGTAAGGTCACTGTTGCTTCTCTCTCCTACAATTTTAACCCTTATACTCTCATTCTGCTTTCCATGCTCCAGGTCACGGATTTCTTCACAAATATACACATACATCCTTTACATATAATGCTGCTACTCCCCCCTTCCTGTTTGGTCTATTCATTTTGCACAGGTCATACCCCTCAGTTTCTACATCCCAGTCATGAGTCTCATCCCACCACTAAAAGCTCCAGTTCGTCTTGCTTGTTTCCTATACTATGTGCATTTGTGTAGAGACAACTGAAACCATGAGTCATTCCTCTGCACGCTGCTGCCTCTGTCCCCCTCAGTAAATAGTCACCTATCACCACTACACGTCTCTTCCTTCTCTGGGGAACGGCAGGAATTGTTCTGTACACTGTCCCTTCCACTGCCGCCTCAGTACGTTCTGAAGTCTGCAGCCAGTGTGCTTGCTCCTCTGGCTGAGAAACAGTGTCCAAGGTGAGGGTGTGGAATCGTTTTTGTAGCTGCAGAGATACAGCATGGCTCCTGACTGTCCTGCTTTTTTGTGTCTTGTTTCTCCAAGGGTTTGTCTCCTTCTCCTCCTCCTCCTCCCTGGGGGCAGCCTCCCGGCATCTTTGTTCCAGGGGAAGCCCACTCTGGTACACCAAAGCTTCTGGCCCCAAGTTAGTAAGTTAGCGCAGGAAATCCAGTTTGCGTAATTCAAATATACCGTTGCAAAGAAGCCAGACTCTTGCAGCTCACGTTATATTCTTGAGTAATGACGAAAGGGGCCAGGTGGTAGCCGGCCAGCTGCAAATCCATCTCTGCTGCAGGTTAGCCTGCTTGACTGCAGGCCAAGTGACCACAGATCGCAGGACACCTGGCAGCCAGCCCTCCCTAAATGGGGCATTAACAAGCCCAGCTCCGCCAGCAAAGGAGCTGCCTCTCCCAACTGGCAGCCGGGACGGGCAGCGCTCCAGGCGCAGGTGGCTGCCCTGGAGAGAGCGGAGGCAGGCCAGAATCATAGCCATCTTGTCTGCAGAGAAACAGGTGTGGGAAATTTGCCACAGCCTCCAAGCTGAAGCACGATTCTGGCTCTCCCAGACCATCTGCCACCCAGCAGAGCCCACTGGGCAGGAGAGACAGGCTTCCTGAGCATCTCCTTCTGCCGCGAGGCTGAGCCTTCCCAAAAGGATCCAGGTGGCCCTGGTGGCTCGGTCCTAGATCCTGTGCAAGCTGGCTGTGGCCCTGTCTCTCTCTCCGCAGAACCCAGGGATCAAGCCTCAGAGCTCAGCCAAAGCCCAGGCTGCTTAGCAGCTCCAGCTGGGACGACATTCCTCTCCAGCCCAGGGTTTTGCAAGAAAGAGGGGCAAGCTCCTTGCAGAAGGATACTCTGCAAATGTTTGAGAGATCTCCCTTCTTCACATGCTCTAGGGCTGAAAACAGGCTATATGCCTGAGACCCTGTGGCCTCCAGCCTGACTTGGGGAAGGGAGTAGCCACAACCCTTGAACCCCAAACTTTGCTAGCTTTAATTTCCATCTGCCCTTTGCCATTTTCATTCAGTGCAGCCAAGTTAATCTGCCTCCCCCGCCTGCAAATCTCAAAATCCCCCCTTTGATGTCCCAGGCCAGCTTTTGCCTTCCACACTGCGATGTTTATCCAGCTTTTCCACAACCCAAAGTATTTGGAGATGGTTATCAGGCTCCTGGTTGCTCAAGGCGAAGCAGCCCCAACTGTTTAACCTCCCTCACGCAACGTGCTTTCCAGCGCCTTATCTCTCCCTCCCTGAATCCTCTCCAATTTGTCTGCCTTGGCCTTGAAAGGCAGCTGAGGCCTAAGCGGAGGAGGAGAGCGGGCCGCCCTCCGCTGCCACCACCGCTTGCAAGGAGGAGGACGAGGAGGGCGGAAGCAACAGCGGCAGCGGCGGCAGCTGGTCCCCAAGAAAGAAAACAGGCTGCAGCAGCCTTTGCAGAGATGCCACACGGAGAGCCAAGAGGCAGCGGGGTTAAATTACCAGGGGAGAGGGAGGGAAGCAAGGCTGTCCTGGGAAGCCAAAGAACCTCCTCTGGAGGTTTGCAAAGAGCAGGCAGCCAGGCATCTGCCAGGAGGGTTGAGATGTGGGGAAGTCCTGCCCTGCGCACAGGTGGGGGGAGGGGAGGAAGACCCTCCCAGGCCCAGGAGGAGACTCTCTCTCATTTCTTAAGGGAATGGCAGATCTAGATGCTATTTTATTGCTGGGCACAAATAGAAAAACAAGCACCGAGCAAAATGTGGATGGGCGGGTAAGATCCAACTCCGTCAGAGCAAGGGGTTTTGCTTGCACAATGGAATTGCTTTCTTCTTCTTCCTCCCCCAAGGAAAAAAGCACCTCTGAGCCTACCCCCAACGCCTGGTCTCTTTCGCCCTGCTCAGCTCAGGATGATGGGCGCAAAAGGAGAGGCGAGTCTCACATAGTTTTCTTCACCCTGAAATGTTCCCAGTTGCCTTAACTCTGGGGAGGACCAGAAAGTGTTGGTGATTCTTCACAAGTCAGACGGCTCAAGGTTTCAGAACACCATGAAAACAGCCACACAGAGAGAGAGCGCGCATTCTGAGAGGTCACAGGATCACCTCCATCGTTTACCGGTTCCCGCCCCCCCCAAGCTCTGTCCTCCTTAAGATAGCCAGCAGAGGGAAGGCGGGGAAAGGGTTTGGCCGCTCAGTGGCCCCCTTCCACTCCCTTGGCATCAGCCCAGCGGCTCCCCACCAGCAGACACAAAGACACACACCAGGTTATCAACACTGCACAACTGCGTGTGTGCGCCTGCACGTGCACACAACCCCTTTCCAGATACACAAACACCATGAGGCATGCACACATCCAGGCACCCGAACACTACACAAACGCCCACAAGCTGCCATATGCTCCACGCTGCTGCTGTGCAAAATCCCCGTAGCCAGAGATGGAAATCTGGGCGCCTGCAGTGGCGTTTGGGAGGCCGGCACTTGCTCCCCAATAGGGTGCGCTCTTGGTGGGTCCCCCAGCAAGGAGGAAGAGGGACCCCACAGTGGGGAGCTGCCTCTTCCTCCTCCTGCCCTGGGGCCCAGGGACATGCACCCACCACCCCGAAAAGAGAGGTAGGGGGGGTCCCGGGAAGGAGGGCAGACCACTAGGCCTGAGCCCAGGAGTGACTGCAAGGCAAGCAGGCCCCACTCCAAGAGGGGCAGCCGGTCCCTCGCCAGTCCAGGTGGCCAAGCACAGGCCAAGCTGGCAAGCGTCCTGCTGCAAACATAGAGCTGCCCACATCCCCAGGGCAGGTGGACACCCCCAGCAGCAAGGACCCCATTCCCTGGGCAGTTTGGGGGCACAAGGGAGTGGGGCCCGGCCTCCACCTGCAAGCACCCCTTCATAGTGATGCGCACCACCAGCCCCCTCCCACCAGCCCTAGCCTGTCAGCCTGACCCACCTCGCAGGGTTGTTGTAAGGAGAACACAGAGTGGGGGACAGTGGGACAGAAGTGCAAAATAAATAAATGCAACAATAAACAAATGTACAACCCACTTCTGCCTCCAGAGCACCCAACACACAGGGCCGCCACAGACCTGCCTGGAGCTCCCCACATGACCCCCATAATGCGGGAGCACTGACCTCCCCCTTGACCATCCCCAGCCCCAACCGAGCAGCCCCCAATTCCGCTCCGGGACAAGACCCCCTCCACCCCTACTTACTCTGCCCCTCGAACTTGCGGATGATGGTGTCGAGGAAGGTGTTCTGGGGGGCCACGTGCCCGCGCCGGACAGGCATGCTGTCAGCCCATGGGGGTGCCCGGCCTCCCCCGACCCACGCGCAGCCGGGGCCGTCGGCGGAGTGCGAGGGGCGGCCCAGCGCTGGGGCCCGTCAAGCCGCCCGCCGCCCGGCGGGGAGGGGAGGGCGCTCTCCGGCCTCTGCTGCCCCCCAAGCCGCGCCCGGGGCTCGAAGGGGCGCGCTGGGGCCAAGTGGGTCCTTCCGCGCTGCCGACGCGCAGTCCGGCTCCGGGGCGGCGTCGGCGCGGCCGGGCGCTGCTCTCCCGCAGGTGTCGGGGCTTAGGCGGCGGGCAGGGGGCGTCTCCGGGCGGCGCCCAGCCCCACGGGGCGCCCCGACAGCGGCTGGCCCGGGAGCCCCGCCGGGGCCGAGGGAAGCCGCCGTCCGGCCCGGCGCCCCGCGCGCCTCTCCTGCTCGACGGGACGCGCCCGGCTTGGCTCGGCGGCGGCGGCGGAGGCAGCAGGAGCGCCCTTATTTAGGCAAAGGCGAAGGCAGCGGCGGGAGGGACCGGAGGAGGGACGGCAGGCGAGGGGGGGAGGCGGCGGGGCGCCCGCTGGTCTCTCCGGCCGGCTTGCTGCTTCGCCCCGGGGGCGCGTTTCCGCCTTCTGGTCCGCGCAGGAGAGGCTCCGAGCGCGGCGGCGGCGAGGCCGGGCGAGAGATGCGCGGCGGCTCGGCGGCGGCGGAGGGAGAGCCCGGCCGAGGCGGAGCCAGAGCGCGCCGCGCAGCCAATGGAGGCGCCCAGCGCCGCGACGGACGGACCGGGGAGGGTGGAGAGAGAGAGGCGGCTGGGGGAGAGGGGGAAGCGGGGCTGCGCGGGAGCAGCTCCTGCGGGCGCGCAGCCCCGGAACCTATTGGGAACGTGGAGACGCGGGGAGGCGGGCGAGGGCGCAGAGATCGGCGTGGAGCGGACAGCGCGTCCTGGGAGTGCCCGCTCCCTTGGAGACCCCCTCTTCAAGGAGGTGCTTCTACGCTTAGGAGGGGGCGTCCCCCGACCTGAGCCCCTGGCTGGGGGCCCTCTGACCGAGTCCCAGCCCGAGCGGTGCCAGGGAGGAAGGCGGGCTCCCCACGAGGCGTTGTCCGGGCTCCGGAGCTCGAAGGCCAAGGTCGGAGGGAGGCTCGTCGGTGGCCTCTCCCGGAGCTGGCCTGGGGAGCCGGATCAGCTCTTTGCTCCTCGCCAGTTGGTGTTGGTGTGTTTGGGGCGGGGGGAATTCACGCCCCACTTGGTAACCTCCATCATTCGGAAGGGAGCTTCCTGCAGGGCTGCAGCGTTTGACAGAATCCTAGCATTGCACAGTTGGAAGGGACCCCAGGGGTCATCTAGTCCAACCGCTTGCCAGGCAGGAAGTCACAGCTAATCACCGTTGCATCAACCAATTTTGTTGTTGTGGTTTAGTCGTTTAGTCATGTCCACCTCTTTGTGACCCCCTGGACCAGAGCACGCCAGGCCCTCCTGTCTTCCACGGCCTCCCACAGTTTGGTCAAACTCATGCTGGTAGCTTCGAGAACACTATCCAACCATCTCATCCTCTGTCGTCCCCTTCTCCTTGCGCCCTCCATCTTTCCCAACATCAGGGTCTTTTCCAGAGAGTCTTCTCTTCTCAAAGTATTGGAGCCTCAGCTTCAGGATCTGTCCTTCCAGGTAGCACTCAGGGCTGATTTCCTTCAGAATGGAGAGGTTGGATCTTCTTGCAGTCCATGGGACTCTCAAGAGTCTCCTCCAGCATCATAATTCAAAAGCATCCATTCTTCGGCGATCAGCCTTCTTGATGGTCCAGCTCTCATAGGTTCCGTCAACTGATTGACAACTTTTAGTCAACAAAAAAGAATTCCTCCCCAAACACACATAAACCAGCCAGCAGACATAAAAAATATTTACTGTAGGAAAAAGCACCCCCATTTAGCTGAGAAAATGTGCCCCACAGAGCAGAGTGTGAGGAGCTTTTGATCGAAGGGGGGACTGGATCAGGCCAAAGGGGTCCTAGCTAGTCCAGCATCCTGTCCTCACGGGGACCAGCCAGAAACCCTAAAGGAAAAGCCACATCACACCGTTTGTTTTTAACCCACTTGTGGAGACTATCAGAGGTCACAAAAAAGGAATATACGGTAACAACAAGAAGATGAAGAAAACAATAGAGAGAAGATTGGACAGAACTGTGAATATTCAAGCAGCAGCAAGAGAGGTGTTTGGATCCCTTTCTGAGCTCGAAGTATGGGTACCCCCAACAAAAAATTAAAAATTTGGCTTTGTAATTTGGAATTAATGTGATTTGATTGGTTTGTTAATAAAAATTATTTGGAAAAAAAAAGGAAAACCCACATCAGGATCCGAACTCGCCTCCCGGGGCTTCCAGCGACTGGGACTCAGAAGTATTGCTGCCCCCTACTGTTGAGGCAGAGCATAGCTAGCAGCCACTGACAGCCTTCTCCTGCTCCATTCATTTGTCTAATCCTCTTTTAAAACCATCCAAGTTGGGGGAAGTTCCACCGCTCAGCATCACTGGAAGTTCCAGTCTCTTGAAAGAGGAAGGAAAACGTTTCTCCAGCCACGTTCTGGGAGCGTTGCCTGATTTTATCCACCTCCCTCCTGTCTCTTCTTCCTCCCCTTTCTCTAAGCTGAAAAGTCCCCAACGCGGCAACTTTTTTTCATAGGGGAGTCGCTCAACCCCTTGATCATTTTCGTTGTCCATTTCTTGACCTTTTCTAACCGCAATGTCCTTTTTTTAGGTGAGTGAACAAGAATTATACACAATATTCAAAGGCGGTTTCATCATAGATTTGTATAACAGCATTATACAGTTTTATCAGCATTATCTCAGTGACTGAACTATAAATCCCAGCAGCCCAGGAACATGGCCAGTTGCCAGGGATGATGGGAGCTGTAGTTCCGGATGACCTGGAAGGCCCCCCCCCCCCCGCCTCCTCTGGGGCCACCATCTCTGGTCTTCTCTGGGGATGCCAGCCTGCCACTCTGCCCAGGGCAGCATCTGGGCACCAACACCTTGGTCTTTGTGCTTCTGAATGCATCTCCACTGATGCAGATTGACTCAAATGATGGGTTGACTTTGCCATAAATGAATACTGTATGTACCTTTGCATGTACTCAGTTCAAAGGCATTAAGTCTAAACTGTCCCTTTGTGATACTGAATCCATTCTACGTTCACTGAATTGTGGATCCTGCAGAGTCTGATGGAGCAGCGTTCCTTCCTGCCCCCCCACCCCTTCTCGCCCCTATCTGGGTGGGTGGAAGAGGCACTTGCTTGCATCCCTCTCCCACCTGGGAGCCTTCCTCGGCCGCCAGGTCTCCTCTTGGCTCACATCCAGGGAAGCACCTGGAACCTGCCGGGTTCTGGCCTCCCTCCTCCTCCTCCTTCCCCTCTGAAGTCTGGGCCCAGAGGCTCCCCGCTTCTCTCTCCAAGCCGCCCTCTGTCCCTCTGCTCCACCTCAAAGGGCGCAGAGGCTGGTGGTATTTTAGGACTTGGAAGGAGCGCCGGGTCCCCTGAGAGCCACCCAGGGCAAAATGTCAGAAGTGCTCACAACAAACAAGCCAGAGGAGAGAGGAAGGGAGAAAACAGGAGGATGCTGCCTTCGCCACAGCAGGGAGTTCAGGTGAGGAGGGCCTGTTCAAATGCGATTTTGGTTTTAAACGCAGTGTAAGGTAGTCTCTATGGGAGTATATTCCATTTAATTTTGGGGTATCAGAGTCTTTAGGGGGCTAACCAGGCTGGGATAGCGGGCTTGTTGGTTTCTGAATGTCTGATGTAGATTTTCAATTTCGTTCTGTATGGGACAATGACAATAAAGATTATCATATTGTATCGTATCGTATCGTATCATGTCAGGAGGTGCTCCAAGGTCCTGCTCACCTGCCAACACTTCTGCCCCTCCTGGCCTTGCCACGGAGCCCAGCAGCAGCTCCAAACAGCATCAGCGGGCAGCCTGGAGTCCGAATGAGAACTGCAAACGCAGCCCAACAGTGGAAACAACAGCTGAGCAGCAGGCAGGCAGGCAGGCAGCCTCCCTGGGTGACTCTCCCACCTCCCTAGGATGGAGCTTATCTGGTGGCTACTGGGAACCGGTAGCTGACGGGGAGCTCCCTCCATCACCTCAAGGCTTTGGCTGTAGCCAGAAATCCAGAGTTCAGAAATAAGACTCCATGGATGGGATAAGGGGGAAGTCTCTAGATTCGGAGAATCTGCACATGCAGTCTGATTTTATCGATTTGTGTTTATTTGTACTCTTTATCTGTAAAAACAATAAAATGTCTTGGGTGAAAACAATCCAGAGTTCATGTTTGTAAACAGAGCCAATCGCAGGAGTGAAACACAAGTAGATTATCCAGCCAGTCTCAGTTGACCTTCCTTCCTGGGTGTAAGAAGAGCCTGCCTGCTGGATCAGGCCCAGGCTCATCTGGTCCAGCATCCTCTTCTCGCAGGGGCCAACCAGACGCCAACAAACAGGATCCGAGCACAAGAGTAACTCTCCCCTCTTGCAGTTTCCAGCAACTGGTATTTTCCAAAGGCATTTTGCCTCTGACAGTGGAGCCGTCGACAGCCAGCCCTCTCCCCTCTTTTAGCCTTGTCTGAATTCAGGAGGATTCACTTTCCCAGCCCTGCCCTCGGCCTCCTTTTCAGCCAGGGATGCCAGCAGGGACTGGCTCTTGCCTTGGACACCTGCAGGCCTGGCTCCATTTCCTCTAATACAAAGAGGGACGTTGCAATCAACGGAACCTCAGGTTTTCCCAGGGGCAGCTCCTGTGAGATGGTGGGATTCGTATGAGTCGCTTCCCAGGAGGCATCCCAAACAGACAGACAACACATGGAAGCACCTGCACATATTAAACAGTTAAAAGAGTTGCAGGAATAGATATTGAGAGAGATGATACAGTTATGCACACACATGTTTCATCATAAAATCCAATCCATTATGCATATCAGCCAAAAGAGAGCCAGTGTGGTGTAGTGGTTAAGAGCGGTGGACTCATAATCTGGGGAACCGGGTTCGGGTCTCTGCTCCTCCACCTGCAGCTGCTGGGTGACCTTGGGCCAGTCACACTTCTCTGAAGTCTCTCAGCCCCACTCACCTCACAGAGTGTTTGTTGTGGGGGAGGAAGGGAAAAGAGAATGTTAGCCACTTTGAAGGATTGGTTTTTGCTGGAGAACACTGATGTCCTAGATCTGGAAGGGTTTGACAATGCTTTTGGTTGGCATGCATATTTGACAAGGTTAAAATTCATAAATTGTTCAAAAACCATATTGTCAGAAGAGCAATATTTATGGTCTGGATGAAATACAAAGACTTACTAGAGGGCAAGACCCCGAGGTGGCTATCACCGGTGGAGGCCAAGGCTCGAAAAAGACCCAACATGGAGGCCTACTGGCCGAAATATTGGGAAATAATTGAAAAAACTGGAGACAATTGGAGGTTGCAGAGCCAGGAGAAATTAAAAAATAAGGTGCGAGATTGGTTACACTATGCTCAAATTCAAGAGGTTTTTAAAATTGATAAAAAAGTTGGTTTCCAGGTGGAAAAATCGAAATTAGAGACGGAATTGTTAGAACCAAAAACTAAGATACTTTCGAGAATGTACAACTTGCTGCTTAAATGGAACACACAGGATGAGACAGTAAAATCCGCCATGATAAAGTGGGCACAGGACATTGGACACAACATTATGTTTGAGGACTGGGAAAGGTTATGGAACACCGGAATGAAGTTCACGGCATGTAATGCCTTGAAGGAAAACATCATGAAAATGATATACCGGTGGTACATGACCCCAGTCAAGCTTGCTAAGATATATCACCTGTCTGATAACAAATGTTGGAAATGTAAGGAGGCAGAAGGGACATTCTTTCATCTCTGGTGGACCTGCCCAAAAGTGAAGGCCTTCTGGGAAGTGATTTACAATGAGTTAAAAAAGGTATTTAGATATACCTTTCCCAAGAAACCAGAGGCCTTCCTCTTGGCCATGGTGGACCAGAAGGTGTCAAAGAAGGATAGATCTTTGTTTATGTATGCTACTACAGCAGCAAGAATCCTTATCGCAAAGTATTGGAAGACACCAGATTTACCCACGCTGGAGGAATGGCAGACGCAGTTGATTGACTACATGGAATTGGCTGAAATGACTGGCAGAATCCGAGATTTGGGAGAGGAAATAATGGAGGAAGACTGGAAAAAATTTAAGGACTATTTGCAAAAACATTATAAGCTGTATGAATGCTAAGAATGTGTACGATTAGGAAACTTTTGCTTCAGCAACTTGAATAAGTGAATTGGAAACTAAGTTATAAGAAAGACGAGGTGGACAACATGAAATAACTATACTATGTTTATTTTTAAGGTACAAATAACGGAGATACAGTATTTTGAATTTAGAAACATAGTATTTGAAAGATACAGTAAGATATGAAACAAGGTAACAAATTGCTGATGTTTTAATTGCAAAGAACGCAGGGTTCGGAAGATGTGGGGAAGTCCGGTTGGAATGGTAAAAATATTCTGGAAAGTTGGTTTTTATGTACTTCTTTTTCTTCTTATCTTCATTCTTTATTCTTTATTCTGTAAACTTCTGACTCTTTGAAAGTAAACTTAATAAAAATATATTTTTTAAAAAAAAAAGAGCGGTGGACTCGTAATCTGGTGAACCGGGTTCGCGTCTCCGCTCCTCCACATGCAGCTGCTGGGTGACCTTGGGCCAGTCACACTTCTCTGAAGTCTCTCAGCCCCACTGACCTCACAGAGTGTTTGTTGTGGGGGAGGAAGGGAAAGGAGAATGTTAGCCACTTTGAGACGCCTTAAAGGGAGTGAAAGGCGGGATATCAAATCCAAACTCCTCTTCTTCTTCTTCTTCTTCTTCTTCTTCTTCTTCTTCTTCTTCTTCTTCTTCTTCTTTTTCTTCTTCTTCTTCTTCTTCTTCTTCTTCTTCTTCTTCTTCTTCTTCTTCTTCTTCTTCAAAATAATACAAAAAAATTTCCTTCCAGTGGCACCTTAAAGACCAACTAAGTTAGTTCTTGGTATGAGCTTTCGTGTGCATACACACTTCTCCTGCACACGAAAGCTCATACCAAGAACTAACTTAGTTGGTCTTTAAGGTGCTACTGGAAGGAATTTTTTTTTTTTTTTGACTATGGCAGACCAACACGGCTACCTATCTGTAACTTCAAAATACTAATCTCTGATACAGAGCTTGTCTTCAGCCAGGCCTCAGACATAACACCTGAAATAATAACAATAAAGAATAGACTTCCCCTGTGCATGTGAAGAGTTCATTTCCTTCCATGGGGGTGAACTCTGGAGGAATACCTATGTGAGTCCATTGCAGCAACTGTAATTGCCCTGAGGCACCTTAAAGACGGCCGGATTTATGGCATCGTGAATGTATCTCGGCAAGAGCTATTTCAAAAGATGCTGCCCTTGCTTCTGTAAGCTCACAGGGCCCCCATAAATCTGCTCTTCTCTAAGATGTCGCTTAGTTCATTTTCCCTCCCACATCGGGGTGTGTATGTGTGTGTGTGTGGCTCCACAAATCTGAGACGGGAGTCAAGAACTGTGTGCAGAATCCTAGTTTGCCCTGGGAATGGCAGAGCCACACAACCAGTCTGCTACGGGAGCGAAAGCAGGAGAGAGCCTTTCCCGTGGCTGCTGTGTGTCCAGCTGTCTCTGGGAGGTGTTAGGGTTCAGAACAAGCGGGTTCCCTGGAAAGCCGCTCAGGCCTGCTCCGTGGAAATGGTATTCTGAGGTAGAAGAGGGCCGGACAGAGACTGGTTGGAGTAGCTGGACACTGGAAAGGGCTAATTTCCTTCATGAGCATCAATCACCCCCTGGGTGAGGTAATCACAGGTGCCAGGTCAAGTGCGCCAGTTGCCGTGGTAACGGCTCACAGCCCTGACGAGAGCTGTGATTGATGGGTGTCGGTTGTGTTGTGTTCTGTTTTGGTTCGTTGGTGTTAGTCAGAGCAACAGTGATTCTCTATATCTCTAAATATCTGTATCAGAAAAGCCTACATGCTGGCACTTGTCTTTCTGTGTACAACTTCATCCCAAGCTTCTCGCCCAGCCTGCTACTTCTACAGCAGCAAAAGGTTTGGACCTCACTCTGCTTCTGTGTGGCGACTGGCGCTGTGAACAGGATCTGCACTTCCATGGCATGTATATCTTATATCAGAGCCCCAACACTTCTGCTGGAGGGACGCCACTTACCAGAGCAGATGGACTTGGCAGCAAGTTCTGCTTAATTCATCAGGACTTCATAAAATGAAAAATTGTAGAGCTGGAAGGGACCCCAAGGGTCATCTAGTCCAACCCCCTGCAAGGCAGGAATCACTGATTTGCTCCTGGATAAACACAGATTGTGGAGGTAACGCTCCACTTTGCGAAAGCAAACCTCGCACCAGACATGCAACAGTATGTCAAGAAGAAGAAGAAGAGTTTGGATTTGATATCCTGCCTTTCACTCCCCTTAAGGAGTCTCAAAGCGGCTAACATTCTCCTTTCCCTTCTTCCCCCACAACAAACACTCTGTGAGGTGAGTAAGGCTGAGAGACTTCAAAGAAGTGTGACTGGCCCAAGGTCACCCAGCAGCTGCAGGTGGAGGAGCAGAGACACGAACCCGGTTCCCCAGATTACAAGTCTACCGCTCTTAACCACTACACCACACTGGCTCTCAAGGAGGGCTGCACCTGCTTTCTCTGACCTTTTGCCTTCTTGGCTAGGAAACAAGGTTTCCCCCCTGACCATTTGTCCTCTTACAAATTGTTTGCTAGACATATCGCTTGGCTGGAGCATGACCAGGGACGCAGACATAATCAAGTATCAGGGGAAAACATTTCAGGGAACACCTGCTGACATGTGTATTTGCTAACGCTGGAAATGTGCGTAGATGGAAATACGTTAAGTTCAGGGTGGTTTCACTACTGTTTCCAATTGTTAACTTCTGCTAATAAAAGGAGCCTCGGCAGAGCTAGTCGGCAGCTTGCTTGGAGCATCCTTGCCAGCGTGCTTCTGCACAGCTCACCTGCATTCAACCTCCCATCGTCTCCGTTATTCTACAACATATAAGGCAAGCCTGTTAGAACCAAGTTGTTCTTCCTCTGACCAGAAGGATGTTCCTGTGCAGCAGATACGGAGGGTTCCAGTTCCACCCAGTGGTTTCCTCCAGGGGGCTACTGGGTGCCCACTGCCATTGCAGCCACTTCTTGAAGTGGGCATCGTGGCTGCCCCTGTGCCCAGCCACCCTCAGACCCCAGCTCTCAAGCCTCCTCCTCTACTTTGCAGTCCTGCCGCCTCATCGCCATTGATAGGGACTCCCCAAGGTCATAGAAGCGTAGAGTTGGAAGGGACAACAAGGGTCATCTAGTCCAACCCCCTGAAATGCAGGAATTGTTTGCCCAATGTGGAGCTCAAGGGAAATAATAGTCCCACTCTATTCTGCCTTGGTCAGACCACACCTGGAGTCCTGTGTCCAGTTCTGGGCGCCACAATTTACGAAGAATATTGACAATCTGGAATGTGTGCAGAGGAAGGAGACCAAGATGATCATGGGTCTGGAAAGCAAGCCTTATGAGGAACGGTTGAAGGAGCTGGATATGCTTAGTCTGCTCCAGAGAGTAGGACTTGAACCAATGGACTCAAGTTACAAGAAAGGAGACCCCAACTAACATCAGGAAGGACTTTCCGACAGTAGGAGCCATTCAACCATGGAATGGATTCTCTCGGAAGGTAGTGAAGTCTATCTCCTTGGAGGTTTTTAAGCAGAGGTTGGGTGGCCATTGGTCATGGCTGCTTGAGCTGAGATCCCTGCAATGCAAGGGGTTAGGCTAGATGAGCCTTGGGGTCCCTTCCAACTCTAGGATTCTAGGATTCTAAGTGCCATGAGACCTGCTTCTCCTCTGTGTGTACCCCATGTTCTTAGTGGTCCACATGGTCCAGCACTGTCTCCTCCTCGGATTTGGGGTCTGGAAAGGCAGGCGCCTTCCCCAAGCTCAGCCATCACTCCTCCTTTGCACCCTTCCTAGATGCTGTTGGGTTCCTGAGAAGCATCTGGGAGAGAAGATGCTGACTCACCTTCAAGCTTTTCTCCTGGAAAGCAATCAAGGAAAGTTTGCTGACCTGCCTGGATGGATCAGCAATCCCTAATGGAAGGAGTTTGCTGACTGACACGCTTGGCTGAGAGAGAGGATTTGTGCAGCTGATCCAGAACGCGGAGGCTGGGAAAGGCAGAAGAAGTTCACACCAACAAAACCTCCTGCAAATGACAATTCACTTTGCACAGGGAGTCAGCTGGTCTTCTGCTGCCCCAGAGGGGAAGCCCCAAACAAAGAAAAGAGATTCCAACCAAACATTAGGAAGAACTTTCTGATGGCCAGAGCTGTTTGACCGTGGAATGAACTCTCTCAGAAGGTGGTGGTCTCCCCTTCCTTGGAGGTCTTGAAGCAGAGGTTGGGTGGGCATCTGTCGAAGATGCTTTAGCGGAGATTCGTGCATTGCAGGAGGTTGAATTCGATGACCCTTGCTCTATGATTCCATAATATTTAGATAGCCAGAGATGGCAAAATGCTCTTGGCCCCATATTATCACGCCGGAAGTCCTCCCTTTCCATAGGGGTCTAGCATTGTGTAAACAGCTCAGATTTAAATACACCTGGTAGGGGATTTGCTTTTGATACGTAGTTCTCTGTGCCCAGCTTTCCCTTTCATTCAGGTTATATAATACTGGTATTTACCTTAATACTTTCAGCTGGGATACTCTCCGGCCCTGCCTGCCCTTAGATATTTCCAGTCTCCTCTGAAATCTTGCATGATGCACAATGTCCAATGCTGTGGAGACTCTTCTGTGTGTGTCCTGGGCTCCCTATCTGCCTTCTGCTGGCTGAGATAGTTGCTGAAAAGGCAAAGCTCTGCAAAGAGACTCAGCTCTGCCTCTTTGCCCTCTCTCTCTAGCAACCTTTCCTAGAGGACCCTGCTGTCCTCCTTTCAACCTTCACCCAATCCAAACAGCAGCACAAAGCTTCTCTTTTTCCAAGAAACAATCTGTTGCCGTCCGTTTCCTGAGAACCTGGTCAGCGCTTTTGGTTTCTGGTCTGCTGGGTTACTTTGGGTTTCTATTCTTAGCTGCCATCATCCTGCTTTCGCCCCCACCTCCAAAGCAGGTCAAGGCCAGCGGCTTGCCCAAGCTCTTCACCTCATCACACGAAGGCACCATACAGACACCCTTCTCTTTGTAGTCCGCCTTTCCATAGGAAAAACCACGCTCAAGGCGGCTTACAACATGAAAGATATTACACAGTTCAAAGCATAACAGAAGTGGCCATAAACAATAAACAAAACCTCCAAAAGGCACACAATCAAATTGAACAATTTCAACATAAATCATAATAAATATATAACAAAACTGGTATCAATCACAGCAGCAACACCCCCTCAACAACCCCCCCCCAGCAATCCCCCAGCCCCAGAGTCTCTTCAGCAGCCTCAGCCTTTGCAGCTGGAGTCAGTCCTTCCGCCTGGGCCCTCCCAGGCCAGGTAGGAAAGGGCTTGCAAGGCAGGGAGCAGGTCTTCCAGGACTCCCCGCCAAGCTGCTATCTGGCCTCCTTGGATTCTATCCTTGTTCTCCTACATTATGGTTCTTTCATGGCCTTTCTAGGCTTTCCAAGCCTTGTAACATTTGCAGAAGCACCACCACCAAATCTGAACAAGCTGCACTCTCAGGCAGCTCTCTCAACCTCATGTGGACTAGCTGGATGTGCAGACAATAGAGACAACGGAGGAGGACACCTTCGGGGTGAAGTCAAACTGTTGGGAGGTCACAGCGCCTGCCGTTGGCTGTAGAGACCAATGCAAGAGAGACGTGATTTAAATACATAAATTTAGGATGGAGGAACACAGGAATATAAAAACATGAGAAGAGGCTGCTGGATCAAGTCAGTGACCCATCAGGTCCCGCATCCTGTTCTGACAGTGGCCAGCCAGGAGCCTGTGGGAAACCAGCAAGCAGGGTCTGAGCTCAAGAGCAGCCCTCTCCCCTCCTGAGGTTCCAGCAGCTGGGACTCAGAAGCGTTGCTGTCTCTGACTGTGGAGCACAGAGCACAGGCATCCTGGCTAGGAGCTGCCAATAGCCCATGAATTGATTGGACAAATCCACCCAAGCCACCCAAGTTGATGGCCACCCTTGCCTCTTGTGGGAGGAAGTTCCACAGTTTAACTGCACTGCTTGAAGAAGGACTTTCTTTTATCCACCCTCAATCTTCCAACATGCAGTTTCATTGGAGGTCCTTGAGTTATGGGAGGAGGAGAGAAACTCTTCTCTCTCCACTTTCTCATGTTAGGCACAATTCTATAAAGTCTATCACGCCACCTCTTGGGTGCTTAAGCTGAGATTCCTGCCTTGCAGGGGTTGGACTAGATGACCCTTGGGGTCCCTTCCAGCTCTCTGGCTCTCTGATTCTATTATTTCTCCCCTAAAAAGTCCCAAGGCTGCAACCCTTCTTCATAGGGGAGCCGCTCCACCCCCTATGAATTTTCTGAACTTTCCCCAACTCTGCAATGTCCTGTTTGAGGTGAGTCCGGCCCTTGCCCCCCTGGAGCTGGGGCTCAGCCCCTCCCAGGGATCGACCCCTTCCCCCGCCTCAAGCCCCTGTCCTCCTCCCGCCTTGCCTGCTTTGTCTACCAGCCCCGGCGCGGCTCTCACGGCCCAGTCGGGCTGCCTCTTGCCTGCGCCTTTGGCCAGGGCGCCTGGCAGCTATTAGCCCCGCCGGCTGCCGGGACCAGCGCAGGGCGGCCTCCCGGGCGACGGGCTCTGCTGACCACCCCCGGACTGGCCAGGGGGGCGTCCGGGGGTCCTCAAGCAAGGAGGCCCGGGACGCCCAGGATCAGGAGGCGAGTGGAAAGCTCGACTCCGGAGAGCGCCTGGCGGAGAGCGCGCCTCTGAGCACGCGCAGAGTGCCTTCCGCCCAGGTGCCGGCGAGCCGAAGTGGCGCCTGGATCTCGGCCCGCGCCTCTCTCCAAGGTGCTGAAAGGCGGCCGGGCCGGCGAGCCGGATGGCGGGGGGCGGAGGCCGGGCGCGGCGCCTTCTGGCCGGGTCTGGAGCCCCGCCGGCGTCGGAAAGGGTCCCAGCTCCGGCACGAAGCCTCCTCTCGGGACCCGGAGGGCTGGTGGGTCGGGGGTGTCCCTCTCCTCTGGGCTCGGCTGACCGACGCACGGATGTAGAGATGCCCTCTCAGTACGGAGGGGCTCCCAGTCCCGCTCCATTGGCAGCCACCGACCCACCTCGCAGGGATGTTGTGAGGATAAATGCGGGAGAGAGAAGCATGTGAACCGCCGTGAGTTCCTTGGTGGGAACAGGTAGCATATAAATGGAATATAAATGGACCCATAACTCAGGCCCCACCCCAAATAGAAGAGCAGCCAGGTGCTTCTCAGGTTTCCCGTCTCTGCAGTCAAAGGCGGGTTTGGCCAGGTGGGACTCTTCAGGGTGGGGTCAGGGGCCTGGTGGGCCCCAGGGCAGAAGTAGGGGCTGTGACCCACCCCAACTGGGAGAGGCTGGTGTGTGCTTTGTGGGTCTGAGAGGCAGGTGGGGGCAGGAAACCCGTCTCTGTGCTCAGGTGAGTAGAGGAAGGCAGGTAAGGCAAAGGCAAGGACGTGTGTGTGCAGAGGGCTGGCAGTGATTCCCCAGGAAGCAAGGTGTAGTGGTTAGAGTGTTGGACTAAGACCTGGGAGAGGCCAGGGTTCAAATCCCCACTAGGTCGGGAAACTCACTGGGTGACCTTGGGCAGTCCCTGCATCTCTCAGCCTAACCTCCCTCACAGGGTTGTCGTGGGGACTGAAAGAGGAAGGGGGAGAACCATGCATGTGACCTTGAGCTCCTTGGAGGAAAAGGCGTGGTAGAAACACGATAAATAAATGACGGGTAGTTTTTATTATTTCAGAATGCAAAGGTTCAACTTGCACAATGCATGGAGCTTTAAGAAGGGATCTTCAGCCAACTGAAATGCTAAGGTCACTTTTAATTAAAAGCATAAGCATAAACCGTGGAACTCCTAACATGAGTTGGAAACCCCATCAAAGTGTAGCAGGAACCCCCCCACCCCAATCATTCTGCTTGTACAAACTTCACACACACACACACACTCACACACGCCACATTTCTGTTATAAATTCATAGAAAATCAACCATACATCGGATTTGCACTGTTCCATTTTTATTTTACTCCATATGACAATAACTAACAAAGGGGGGTGACTTATTCCTGGTCAGCCATAATCCCTCCACCATCTCAGCACATCCCAGCACATCTGCAGGAGCCCTGCCCAGATGATCCCAGACAGAAGGCAATCAAGGCCACAAAGAACTTGCATATGGGAGTGGATTCAACACGGACTGAAACAAAGGACAATGATCAGATCTTCCCTCAGGGGGCAGGAAACTGCAAACTCCCCTTTGTCTCCTGGAAGTGACTCATGGGGAGGGGGGAAAGGAGGAACCAGCCAGGTGACAAGACACTCAGGTTACCACCAACTCCTCCCTCAACCCCTCCTTTCTGTAATGTATGCATGATGTTTCTGGGGGTGGGCTTGACCTAGAGGAGGGGAATTTCAAAAGTTTTTATAAGACCTTGCACACTATTTTTCTGGGTCTTTCCTCTCTCCTGCAAGTGAGGGGAACACCCTGATGCATCAGTTCAATAAAGGCCAAGCCTACAGGCTGCTGTTTTGCTCCAAGTTATCCTGGTTGGTGTCTTTGTTTTGTCCAAGGGAGCCCTCGGATTTTTCCTGTAACAGTTGGCGACCATTCTCAGGGACACTTGGTTCTCCTGCAGAGGTGAGGAGGGAGATAGAGGGGATCAGGCGCCACTGGGCAACCGTAGCCCAGGGATCCTTCTTCCTCTCCCTGCCTCCTCTTTGCGGGCGGTAATCAATCGTCACCAAAAGCTCAACCAGGGGAGCAAAGGCGAGGTCAAGCCGGCTAAAAGAAAAGGATCCCGGGATCCACGGGGGACATCTTCGAACGTGAGTATGGTTCTGAAGAAAATACATTGGGAGGGGGGTGGAAAGTAACGTCTCCACAACAGCCGGACTTTTCTCCTTTATTTCCAACGTTACACCTACAAATCCTGAATCTCCTTTTCTCTCTCTCTCCGTTTTCCTCTCGGAGTGTGGCCAGGAAAACGTGGTGTTTATTGTTTTTCTGACGTCCTTTTTCGGAGTCGGCCAGAGGCGTCCCCTACAAATCTCTCCTTTTTCTCCCCCGTTTTCCTCTCGGAGTGTGGCCAGGAGAACGTGGTGCTTATTGTTTTTCTGACGTCCTTTTTCGGAGTCGGCCAGAGGCGTCCCCTACAAATCTCTCTCTCTCCTTTTTCTCCCCCGTTTTCCTCTCGGAGTGTGGCCAGGAGAACGTGGTGCTTATTGTTTCTCTGACGTCCTTTTTCGGAGTCGTCCAGGGGCGTCCCTACAAACCTCTCTCTGCTTTCCCTGTTTATGCAAATGAAGCTGCCCCTCCTGCCCAGCGACCTTCGTTAGGGATGACCCGGGTACGTGAGAACGCAAGGTCATTTGTTTCCTTTCAAAACTTTGTTTTCTCGGGTCCTGATCTGGCACTGCACTGCGCAGGTGTTCAGTAAGGAATCCGAACTTAGTCCAAAGGCTAGGCAGGAGGCTGTTGTGGAAGGTAGAGGGGAGGTTCACAATTGGGGCCCCACACTAGGGTTAGTCTTGAAACAGTACTGTGGTTTAGGTTTCCGGGCAGCGACCCGTGGTTTAGGTTTCCGGGCAGAGACCCGTGGTTTAGGTTTCCGGGCAGAGACCCGTGGTTTAGGTTTCCGGGCAGAGACCCGTGGTTTAGGTTTCCGGGCAGCGACCCGTGGTTTAGGTTTCCGGGCAGAGACCCGTGGTTTAGGTTTCCGGGCAGAGACCCGTGGTTTAGGTTTCCGGGCAGAGACCCGTGGTTTAGGTTTCCGGGCAGAGACCCGTGGTTTAGGTTTCCGGGTGGAGAGACCCGTGGTTTAGGTTTCCGGGCAGAGACCCGTGGTTTAGGTTTCCGGGTGGAGAGACCCGTGGTTTAGGTTTCCGTTCAGGCTTGAGGTTTTTAGCAAATAGCTCGTGGTTAAGAAACAAGTAGGGATTGCGCTAAGTCAAGGATATTCCAAATACTGAAAGAATCTTTCTTCTACCCCTTTCTTTCCCATTGTCTTTCCTCCCTTGTGTGTGTGTTTCCACTCTTTCTGTCTTTAGCGTACTTCGTTAACGGGGAAAAAAAGCCCAATAATAACATATGAGAGAATGGGAGCTCACTAAAACACCCTAGCTGGACTCCTCCTGGCAACAAAGCTTCCATGAAGCCTTTTGCCCCAGAGAGGATTCTAATATGCCCCTCCAGCTTGTCATCTCCAATTGGAAAAAAAAATAATAATAAAATAAAGGGGCAAAATGGTCTTTCAAGTACAAAGTATGAGACCGTTGTAACTTTTAGTGGGTGGCTTAGGCTCACCACCTGGAACCCAGGGCACAGCAGCCACCTCAGGGATCCTTCAACAAAATCAGGGTGTGAACCCATAGGGAGAGCTGAAAACATCAAATTTGTGTTGTTAAACTATGACCTAAAGCTAGAACATAAAACGAAAACTTAATGGTGCTCAGAAGGCAGTAGATCTAATAACAGCCCAGCTTGAGAGCCCACGCAGTAGAGATCTTAGTTATTAAAATAATAATAATAAATGAATAAGAGATGTACTTAAGGATTTAGAAATATTCCAAGGGTTTGTATTTACATATGAAGTGTGCAAATGTTTGTTATTTGAGAAAAGCTCTAAAAAAAAAAAAAAAGAGAGAGAGAAAAGAGTTTTCCTCCCAAGTGGTAAAATCCTGTATACATGCTACCTGTGTTCTGAAAGGAGGATTACCTCCCCTCCTTCCACTAGTTTAAAAGAGGAGGGTGATTTTAAGTCTAGTGGTAAATGATGTTTTGTTGTAACTTTTGAGTTTGTGAGTCTACATCCGTGTTCCAGTCTTTTGTTTCAGTATTTTGAAATGTGCTGTGAAAAAAACCTAATGTTTCTGCTGCAAAAGCCTAGTTGAGCCAACTGCTCTCTCAAGCTAAAATGCAGTGTATGTATTTCATTAAGCACATGCCTATGAAAGTATGGTGTTTTTTCTAAGAAAATTGTTATTAAATGTAGAGGCTTCCATGGCCAGCAAAATTCTATGATTCCAGTCCAGATATCAGTCTCTATAAGACTTCCTGGACTCTTTTCTTAGAAAATGCCCCCCCTTGTTTCATTCTGTCTCTTTCAGGTTTTTTTTCCCCTCTCTCTTTTCTTCTCCTTCTTACTTCTGTGCCAAGTACATTTACTCCCGAGTAAGCTTCCTTTAAAGGAAACTGCAGGGGGGGGCATAGATTAGGCTTACTATTCCCCTGCAAGTTCAGGAAAAATTGTTCACTTTTGTATTCCTTTTAAATCAAATCTATGGCTGTTTTAATTATTTGTGAGTGGTTATATCAATTGAATTAACTTTGCTTTATAAGAGATCCTCTCCCTATCTTAGAAAAAATGTTCACTTCAATCTTCCTTTAAAGATAATTTCTCTAAGAACTTGCATTCTTTAGTCTAAAGGAAGCAAACTCACTCACACTATCTCAAGATCTGCAAAAGGGTTCTGTGTAAAGTTGGGTACTTTTATTTTCCTCTTCCTTAGAACATGATAGGAGCATAGATCTTTCCTTTCCCAGTTGTAAATCTGTACTTAAATGTGTATGTCTCTTTGATAGTACAAATCCTGCTGTGAAATCTTGCTGTGAACTCTATATTTTGGAGGGTTGGACTAGATGACCCCAGGGTCTCTTTCAACTCTCCCAATTTGTGGCTGTGTGGAAGGCCATGTGTCTGCAAGCATTGGAGGGTAATTCTTAAATTCTAGTGTGGTGATGAGTTGAAATTCAGCCGAGCTTTGCTCTTTGGTTTTAAAAGGTGAGAGGTGAAAGCCATGATTTTTTGAAGTAGAACTGGTGATAGCAGGCATTTGAGTGATTACAGTATTTATCATTTTGTCTACTATTTAAAAAAAATCAAACTTAAAAGTCTATTCAAAGTTTAAGCACATAAAAATTCATATAGTCAAGTAGAATGAGCCTTAACCATCCATCCTGTAAATAAAGGACAGAAAAATTTGTCTGCAAATGGTGAGGCTGAATGACTGAGAATATTTAAAATAATAATAATAATAATAATATTAATAAAATCCTATGAATTCTGACTCTCTGGCCATTTCCCCCATATATAAGGGCGTGGCATTGTTCCACGAATAGCCAGAGGGATATTAGCCCTTTCCTGTACATAAAGGAAGCAGTCCTTTGCTTGGGCTGCAATTGCTAGCTTTGGTGAATACTTGAATTGCTGAGTTTCCCCTTTTTGTTTTAAAATCTAACCCTATTTTTAAAATCTACTCCTTACCCTTCCCTTCCCTTATTCAAATGGTAATTTAGCCAAAGGATGCAACATTTTCAATAGTATAAAAGGTTTGCTGAGACATGAACTCTGCACATACACAGAGGCTAGATCAGTCAAAAAAAAAAGAGAGAGAGAGGAAGGAGGGGGAACTGTAGGGTGGAGAGAGGAGGTTTTGAGAGCTTGCCTGCAGGGAGAAGCTTATCCAAATTTCCTTATGAAAAGAACTTGGAACCATTGGGGGAGATCATCCTTGATGTGTCTTTTGCTCTAGGGGCTAATTAAGACAAAGGGGTTGGGTACTGGACCATCAAGGGTCAAGAGGTTGCCAGGTTTCAGGTCTTGACATGCCGATTTCTTTTCACAGGTAAATATCAAAGCACTCCCACTGTGAGTTCCTCTCTTGAGTAGTTTGCCTCCCCAATGGGATTTAAATTTTATAACAGTTTTTTTTTGTGTGTGTGTATGCCTATGCATTTTAGGAACAGCATTTCCTGAGAGACTTCTCACATGAAATAATTTCCCCTTTTAACAGGATATGTGAACCCCATTAACAAAGTGTTTGTCCCTTCTTTTCTCCCACAGCACAAATGATAATGAGGGGATGCAAACAGTGATTTAAATACTCTATAAAAGTAATTGCATTTGTATTTCTTTTGTCTTTCTTCCCTTAAAGCCAAACAGTCACTTTCTTTCTGTTCAGCAAAACAAGTCTGAATCCCTGCTATATTAGTTGATTTTCCTCTATCTCTGACACTTTTTTAGGTTACAAATAATCTGTTTTTCATTTATTAATCAGTTTTTCATTGGGTTGTTAGAATGCCAAAACAAGTTACTTCAGGTGACTTCAGGTTAAAAAAAAAAAAACAAAAACAAAAAAACAAAAAAAAACAAATTGTGTGTCTTAGCATTTATTTATTTTTGGTTCCTCATAGGTCATTGTGTGTGTTTTACTTTGGGGACATGTCCATCACATGTTGAAAGTCATTTTCATCAAGTTCTACTTATCAGATAGCACATGCTGAATTTGAAGCCTTTTTCCATTGTTTTCCCATTTTTTAGTCCAGTAGAAATCTGTGGTTTTGATAAAATCTTTGTATTATTTAATAATAATTCTTTTCTGAATCTGATGTCTTTGTGTCAAGTTCGTTTTCATCTGAATGGTAATCTAATTTTTTGCTTTCTTTTTATTTTTTAAACTTGTATTTTTTTACAGTTCTCTTTCTCTACACGTGGAGTAATTTTTTATTTAATAATATGGAGGGGGGGGAAACTAAATGAAGGAAAACAAACAAACTTAGCAGATAATAACAGTAATTATATGGAAATGTGATAATAATATTAAAATGAGTAAAATGCTTAACATGCTAAGATTTTATTATTTGCAGCTAATAACTCAAGGAGATTTTCTTGGGGAGGGGGCTTTTGCCCCTTCTTTTCTAACTCTTGTCTTTTAAGTCTCCAAAACCCTGCCCCTTACAGGATATCACTTCTACAGATGTGCTACTACAGATCCAATGAAAAGCTTCGCCACCACAAGACTATTACCTGCAGCAGCAACGACGGACGCCAAAGTTCTCAAAGTGGCCACAGCAATTTCTTTCAAAGGGGAAGTGGGGCTGACAAAGGGGGGAGGAGTTGAATTGCAAGGACATTTTCTCACTTTTGAAACTCAAGCCTCTGTGCTCCAGGATTCAAAAGATACATGCGTAAAAGATCACAATTGTGTCAAGCTATGCAACTGATATTTAATTAGTTTGTTTTGTATTATGTGTTATTATGTAGGAATGTTGAAATGTGTCTGACAGTGTGATTTCCACAAAGGGGGGGGGCTATTTTTGGGCCTATTTTTCTGTATAATTGTTTTTATGTTTAATGTCTTATTCCTTACAACCCAGTGGAGGATTCTCAAACATTTTATGCCTTTTAAGAGACCAGGCTATTATGTAGTCCAATGTTTAGAATTAGATAAATTTATAACCATATTTCGTTGTTCTACCTGGCACTATGCCAACCTTCCCTACCCATTTAAAAAATGTGCTAAAACTCGCTTTACTAATGAGAAGCTTCTAAGATACATGAAGGTGGATATGCTTTGGTTTAGTAGGAATAATCCCTTATAGAGTTAAATTTACTTATTTGGACAAGTGCCCTTTAAGAATGGGTTTAACAGATTGGTTTGAAAAGTTGAGAACCATGGGGCAAGATAAATTCAAATTGGACTCAGTTTGAATTGGGCAAGTGTATCCAGGCTGCAATTAGCTTTTGGTCCTTTAAGTGCAAGTGAGCAACGTCCCATGAGTGCAAGACCACAGCCTATAATAAAAAAAAATCCCATAGACTGGCCAAGGCGAAGACATTTCCCTCAGGACGTGCCCAAACCTGTGCCAGCTGTGGTGAGTGCCAGACAACATGGTTAATATGAAAGCCCTAAGTGGATTCACCAGGGATTGCCACTGCTGTGACACCATGCTGGTGTGAGACCATAGAAGAGCTACCTTGACACCTGAGAACACAAAAATGGCGGGGGGACAAAGCAAACTGCATTTTTCAGTCATTAGTGGACCTTCCTGCTAAATGTAAAGCATACGCCACTATTGAGAAAATATCTCTTCCAAGGTACTAGAATGCCACAAGTAACTGAGCAACAAAATATTAATTTTACATGATATCCTATGCCTAACTATGTGCACTGTTACACCATTATATTTCTATGCAAATATCCTTAAGAAGCATGACATCCAAGTCCCTTTCACGTTCACATGGACACACGGAGAAATAGCAGGTTAATATTTACCACCTTAAATTGTGCGGAGAAAAGGATTGCAAAGTAGCCACCTTTGCAATCTTATCTCCGAAGGGGGGAACTGTAGCAGGAACCCCCCCACCCCAATCATTCTGCTTGTACAAACTTCACACACACACACACACTCACACACGCCACATTTCTGTTATAAATTCATAGAAAATCAACCATACATCGGATTTGCACTGTTCCATTTTTATTTTACTCCATATGACAATAACTAACAAAGGGGGGTGACTTATTCCTGGTCAGCCATAATCCCTCCACCATCTCAGCACATCCCAGCACATCTGCAGGAGCCCTGCCCAGATGATCCCAGACAGAAGGCAATCAAGGCCACAAAGAACTTGCATATGGGAGTGGATTCAACACGGACTGAAACAAAGGACAATGATCAGATCTTCCCTCAGGGGGCAGGAAACTGCAAACTCCCCTTTGTCTCCTGGAAGTGACTCATGGGGAGGGGGGAAAGGAGGAACCAGCCAGGTGACAAGACACTCAGGTTACCACCAACTCCTCCCTCAACCCCTCCTTTCTGTAATGTATGCATGATGTTTCTGGGGGTGGGCTTGACCTAGAGGAGGGGAATTTCAAAAGTTTTTATAAGACCTTGCACACTATTTTTCTGGGTCTTTCCTCTCTCCTGCAAGTGAGGGGAACACCCTGATGCATCAGTTCAATAAAGGCCAAGCCTACAGGCTGCTGTTTTGCTCCAAGTTATCCTGGTTGGTGTCTTTGTTTTGTCCAAGGGAGCCCTCGGATTTTTCCTGTAACAAAAGGAAAAGAAATAGCTTTGCATCCTCTGCATAATTATTTCCTACCTTCTTCTCTGGGCCAGTTCTACATGCTAAACTCAGAAGGCCGCCTCCTTGTCACTTCAAGCCTTATGAGGAACAGTTGAGGGAGCCGGGGACATGGAGCCTGGAGAAGACAAGACTGAGAAGAGACAGGAGGGCCATCTTCAAATATCTCAAGGGCTTCCGTGGGGAAGAGGGAGCAATTCTATGTTTCTCACTCCCTTTCCTGAGCCAGGAGGGTCTGTTGGCTGCCCTGATTGCCTGACAGGTGCCACATCTCTCCTGCCTGCCTCCCCTTGTTGCCCAGGACTTTGCATCCTGCTCACAGGAAGCCTTTGCCTGGTGGTTAGACGTGACTGGGGCCAAATGTTCCTCTGGATTGAGGCCAGCCGTGGCCGGGAGGGAGACTGTGCAGAGCCCATCTCTTGAAAGAGAAGACGGGGCTTTTGAAAGAGGGAGACAAGTGGCTTTGTGCTAAATTTACTACCAGAAAAAGGGACTGCAAGTGGCGCCGAAAGGAACCAAAATAATGTGAAACAGAGACGGAGAGATTAAAACAATACTTCAGCTGGGAGGAAAATTAAAACGGCTCAGAGTCTCTTCCTCCTCCCGAAAATGTTAGCTATTTTTGCATAAGTTATGTTACAAGGTTCAAATGTTTATTGGGTAAATCTTTCTTTATCTCATAGCAGCCAGTTTTATAATAGTTGGTTGTGCCTACAAAGAAAGTTCCTTTCATTTGGCTTCTTATTGTCTTTCCAGCTTTTAGCCAGTATTTAGACACACAGGATGAGTTTCATGGTTAGCCAGAATCCAGTTCTTTACATAATTAATCAAACAGAAGAAGGGATCTAGCAGAATATCATGTTGGTTGTTGTTCTTTGGTCATTTAGTCATGTCCGCCTCTTCGTGACCCCCTGGACCAGAGCACGCCAGGCACCTCTGTCCTCCACTGCCTCCCCCAGTTTGGTCAGACTCATGTTTGTAACTTCGAGAACACTGTCCCACCATCTCGTCCTCTGTCGCCCCCTTCTCCTTGTGCCCTCCATCTTTCCCAACATCAGGGTCTTTTCCAGGGAGTCTTCTCCTCTCATGAGGTGGCCAAAGTCTTGGAGCCTCAGCTTCAGGATCTGTCCTTCCAGTGAGCACTCAGGGCTGATTTCCTTAAGAATGGATGCGTTTGATCTTCTTGCAGTCCATGGTACATTTCACCAATTTGGGTGGTTACTGTGACCCAAGACCTCCCCTCCCCTCCCTTTCTTGCACCATAGGTGAACAAAATCTCCCTTGTCCACACAAAGAACCTCAGAGGAGTCCTGCTGGATGAGACCAGGGTCCCATCTGGTGCAGCATCCTGCTCTCCCAGTGGCCAGCCTGAAGCCCCAAAGGGAAACAAGAGCCCTCCCCTTCCCTTCCCTTCCCTTCCCTTCCCTTCCCTTCCCTTCCCTTCCCTTCCCTTCCCTTCCCTTCCCTTCCCTCCCCTCCCCTCCCCTCCCCTCCCCTCTCTCCTATGGTAGAACAGAACCATTCTGGCCAGCAGCCCTGGGGAGCCTTCATGAGCCTTCTGTCCAATCCTCTTCTAAAGCCATCCAAGTTGGTAGCCCCCCCCCCTGCCTCCTGTGGGAGGGAGTTCCACAGTTTAAGTGTGCACTGTGTGAACAAGCCCTTCCTTTTGTCTGTCCTGGCTCTTCACTGGATGTCCAAAAATTCCAGCACTATGAGAGGGAGAGGGAAACTGCCCTTCCAGCATCTGCCGCCTCCCCTTTTTCCGGCGCAGGAGGATTTCCAAGTAGTCCAAAGCTGCTGATAAATCACCTTGAAGCAATTCTTTTTTAATTAGTAGCTTTTGAGGAGGTGGTTCCTCTGCTGATTAAAAAAAGGGTGGTATTTTGCAGCGTTTGGTCCCAGAACATCCAGTATCTTCTGAGCGTTGTAAATTAGATCTTGCAACCATTAGTATCCCAATATATCTTGGGCTTTTCCTCCCATTAATATTTTTTTAATCCATTTGTTCTCTATTTATTGTTTGCCTTTGACCCAGCCTACTTTAAAAACATCCTTATGAGTACAGACTGGAAGGAAGGGAGCAGGCTTTGTGTTCTCCTAATTGCCGGCTCATTTGCGCCCAGCCCCTGAAAAGTCCCAAACCTTGATTATGTTCCAAATTTCGAGTGTCCCCAACTGACCTGCTGGATTAAATTTCTCATCTCCCGCAACAGATGCAATTGGGAACATTCCAGGTGCTGATCTCCTTTTATATACTGCCAGACGTGTATTTCTTACATGACTGTGTTATATAAATATATACAAATACATATATATATATTTCTGCTTGTTTGGCGTACCCAAAGTGTGTTTTTAAAATTAATCTTTATTGCTATTTCTTTTAAAGGTCTAAAATATTTATTTCCTTTTTCAGCTCTCGGGACGTTATTTGCGGAGCACCTGGATTCATTGTAGCCACAGATGTCAGGGATGTGCAAAAAGCCCCCCCGCAAAATGAGGAATTGATAGAGGAGAGGGCTACTGGTGTCTCCTAGGCTCAATGGCTCTGCTCTGCCTCCAGTTGCTGAATCCCAGTTGCCCCAAGAGGAGAGAGGCTCTTGTGCTTGCATCCTGCTTGGCCTCCATGAGAAAAGGGCTCCCTCCCCTCCCTCTTCCCAGCGGTTAAAGTGCAGCTTCATTTTCGCAGCCCATTTTCCAGCCGAGCCACAGAGAAAGAGGCCTGCTTGCATCCCCGTGTTAATTATAGAAAGCCTGATTTGTCCTGTTTGCTGTTAGAAGATAAATGACAGCCAGCCTTGTCAATGAAAGGAGAAAAGAGGGCTAGGGAAGGAGAGAGAGAGACCAGCGGAGCAAAAACGTAGCCCAGAAGCTAATTAACCACCTTCCTTTGTCTGTGATCTCTTTCCTTTTGTGAAAACTCCTGCCGGCTAATCTGTATTTGTCAAATGTTGACCAATTCTTCTCTAAGCAGAAGGGAAACTCTGACTGCCTGGCGGGAGTTTCAGCTTCCTGCTGTGAGAACTCTGCAGCTCCCCTTTCCAGAGTTGAGTCATCAGGTAGTTTATCTCTTTCTAATGGAAAAATAACAGCTTTCTGTGGTGACGCTTTTGCCAGAGTGCAACCTTTTTTGCCTTTGGTAAACTTCCCATTGTAGCATTTTAAATACAAGGTATTCAGTCACAGCATTTTATATACATTAAACCAGGCATAGGCAAACTCAGCCCTCCAGATGTTTTGGGACTAAAACATCCCTAGCTAACAGGACCAGTGGTCAGGGATGATGGGAGTTGTTGTCCCAAAACATCTGGAGGGCCGAGTTTGCCTATGCCTGCATTAAACTTATAACTTTAACAATCATGCCCTGGAGACTGGAATTCATTCAAAGAAGCTGGGTGTTCCCTTACCACTCCTTTTCGTATCTCCCCACTTGCATCGTTCATTCTGTGATCACCACGTTGGGCGCTGCTTTCCCTTTGGGTGAAGACAGAGGTGAAGGAGGTGTTCTGCAGTTTCACCTTCTCCCTGTCAGAAGGAGGAGGCTTGGCCTGGAAGTCTCTCTCAGGTGTTAGGGTCTGGGTAGGCAACCTAAGGCCCGGGGGCCAGATCCAGCCCAATCACCTTCTAAATCCAGCCTGCAGACAGTCTGGGAATCAGCATGTTTTTACATGAGTAGAATGTGTCTTTTTATTTAAAATGCATCTCTGGGTTATTTGTGGGGCAGAGGAATTCATTCTTTTTCTTTTATTTTCAAAATATAGTCCGACCCCCCACAAGATCTGAGGGACAGTGGACCGGCCCCCTGCTGGAAAAGTTTGCTGACCCCCGTGTTAGGGAGTAAGACCTGAGCCACCCCATTGCAAAGAGGCATCCATGACTGGGGGAGCTGCTCTCCGGGTGGAGGAGCAGAAGCAACACCCCTTTCTGACACCCATCAGTCTTGGGTTTGCTTCCTGATTGTCAGTGCCAGCAGCAAAGAATAAAACCCCATTCTGGGGCCACCATCTCTCCAGATCCCAGTTTCCCCTTTTCTGTAAGGAACTGATGCCCACAAGGTCTGGAATCGAGGGAGTGCAGAGTTCAGCTATGGAACTCCCTCCCTCAGGAGGCAGCCTAGATGGCTTCAAAAGAGGAGAGGACTATGGGTGGCTCTGTTCTGCCTCTGCAGTTGGAGACAGCAATGCTTCACAGGCACAGAACTGCAGAGTGGGAAGGGACCCCCGAGGGACATCCAGCCCAGCCCCCTGCAATCCAGGAATTGCAGCGTCCCTGACAGATGGCCACCCAACCTCTGCTTAAAAACCTCCATTGATGGGGAGCTTCTGGTTGGCCACTGGGAGAACAGGATGCTGGACCAGACGGGCCCCCTTTGGCCTGATCCAGCTACAGGCTCTGCATTTGTGTGGAGAGACAAAGCTTCCTCTGAGTAGCTGGCTCCCTCCCAGGGACATGGAGAGAGCCCAGAGTCCTGGCTCACCTGCATTTCCTAGCACTTCAGAAGCCCAGCTTGAAAGGCGGGCAGCCAAGACTTGCTCAAAAATGCTGCATCTGCGAGAGAGAGAGAACCAGAGCGGTGTTTCTTGCTGGCACAGATCAAAGGCTCTTCTGTCCCTGACAGAAGGCAGGTAGATCCCTCTGGAAATCTCACAAGCAGAGAGACCTCTGAAGGCTCTTCTCCCTCCCCACCAACTGGCTGTGCAAAGTATCCAGCCTCTGAATGTGTCACCGTGGCTAAATCCCACAAGGGGGGGGGGGTCACCAAGTCTCCCCAAGGCTGCAAGTGCCCCCTCCCTTTCCTTTCTCACAGCATCTCCCCATCAACACCACACACCCCCGCCACAAGCACACACTCTCTGCTACTTGTGTTACCTGCCGGTGGCCCAGTCTTGCTCAGCCTCTTCCTTGAGACCCAGAGCATGTGGGCCCATGCTCAGGGGTCAGTTGGCTCACCCCACAATTCAATATGGGGCACACAGCTTTGGAGGACCTGGAAGCCACAGATAGGGGGGGACGGGACAGATGGGGCTCGTCCACCTGGGAAGGGAGTCCATCTTGGAGAAGGAGAACTCTGATCCTAAACCTCTGCTCCCATCTTCAGGAGAAGAAAGCTGGAGTGGAGTCCCTAAGGCAGTTGGACTCCTTGTACTCCTCCTTCCGGCAACAGGGGCCTCATCCGGCCACAAAGGTCATCCTCGTCAGCATCCCTTGGGCTGGAGGATTGATAGTGGTGACCAGGGGTTGGCGTTTACTGCTCTTCTTATTACCTTTTTGTATCTTTATTTTTACATCTTACGATGAATCATGATTTAGGTTGGACTTGCTTGATTTGGTTGTGCACTTGTCGATGTGCTTTTCATTTATGACTACTTTGTAGCTATGTAAATCTTGTTGTGTTGCAAGCTGCCTTGAGCAGGGTTTTGACGATGGGAAGGTGGCATGCAAATTGGCGAGAGCTACAGCCAAGTGATGGGGCTCACCAGGCTAATGCGTGGGCCTTTCCTGCACCCCACCTGTCTGTTAGGTAGGAGATCAAGGGTCGATGAGCTGGAGATAGAGAGACCTGCTTGCTCTGGGCTGCAACAAGGGCCTTCTCAGTGGTGGCTCCTCCCAGACTTTGGCGCTCCCTCCCTGGAGAAGCCAGACTGGCTTCCTCCTTGCTGTCCTTCTGCCGGCAAGTGACGACTTTCCTGTTCCGACAGGGTTTGGGGAGCCGACGGCTTTTAACGAGAGGGCTGGTGCTGTGCTGTTTTTATTGTAATTATTTGTACAGAGCGTATCTCCAACCACAGAAGGCTATGGAACCTTCCCACAGTTTGACTTCACCCCCAAAGGGGAACCCCCTCCATGGTCTCCTGAGACAGACAGGGGGCAACAACCACAATATCTAGTTTTAATTCTATTGATGGTTCATTGTTTTTTAATTATGTTTTTCCCCTATGTTTTCAGCAGTTCTTCACCTTGAGTCCCTGTCAGGGGAAAAGGTGGGGAATAAATATAAATATAGAGGAAGGGGGGGGAGGAGGAGGAGAAGCAAGATTGGGTGTCAATGCCGTGAACCCTCTACCTTATGCTCGGGTTGTACATATGTGTAAATAAAACCAGATATCCTAAAAGTGCCACAGTCTCCAAGGAATCCAAAGCTGGAAAACCCCGAGTCTCTCTCCGCCCAGAGACGGGGACACGGCGTCACAATATCCCCAGAGAGCCCTGAAAGATTTGCGCCTAAGCTCCGGCTTCTGGGAGATCCCTTTTCAGAAAGTGTAGCTAGGAAGCTGGGTGCATTTGGGAAGAGAAAAATCAACATTGCAAGCTGTGGGCAATAATGCCTGGGAAAAGCCGGGCTGGTTTAACAAATGCTTTCATTAGAGGAAGAGGCGGAGAAGGGAGAAATCTCCACAAGCCGCGATTTGCCTTCTCTCTCTCTCTCTCTCTCTCTCTCTCTCTCTCTCTCTCTCTCTCTCCTGTCTCAGCACATTCTCATTACCAGCAGCATTGGCCTTGATGCTTTTCAGGGTACCAGATGAATGGCGGGCAGAGGGAGGAGGGATGCCAGGCCAGCAGGCCAGAGGATGCTCTGCCCAGGACAGGGAAGCGGCCATGGTGAGCTCTGGGTGCGAATGGCGTGCCAAGGCGATTCAGCATTCAAATGTGGTCTCCAGACCCTTGATCATCTTGGTCGCCCTCCTCTGCACACGTTCCGGCTTGTCAATATCCTTTAGGTATTTAAGATGCCTCCTATACGCAATGGCTCCCATCTTTGCCAGACTTCAAGAAGATCTTGGAAGACATTCCAGTCTGTGTTTGGTTAATTTTAATGTGCTGCACTTTTTTTGCAGCTACTTTTAAATTTGGTGAGGTGTTTTCTTGGTTTAAATCAAGGCTGGGGAACTTTAAGTCTGGGGGCCACATGCAGCCCTCTCCGGCCCTTGGGAATCTCCCTCGCCCACCTCCCTCTCTGGCCCTCTTTGGACCGTCCTTGGATAGCCTTGCCTGGGTAGAATTCTGCCCTTCTCTGAGGATACTTCTTCCTTGGCTGGAGGGACGACAGAGAGGGAGGTCAAGTGGGCAGAGAAACCTTTGCTTCTGGCCTCACAAACACCCACCCACCCGCTTGTGGTCGCCCACCTTGTGAGAGGGCAGGGCCCCCTGGGTTGCAGACTGGAAATCCTCTACATTAACCCCTTCAGTTCTATGAATCTAGTCTAGACTACATTTGTTTTTGCTACCGCCCTCTTCCCTGGGAGGACTCCAGCAATTTCAAAACACAATATTAAAAAACAAAATCTCCATCTTCCCAGAGCCACCCTCAGTCACGGCTGCGTTAAAAGAAATACCTTGATGCCTTCTGTGTATTAAATAAATGCACACTTCTCTTTCAAGATGGATTCCTAGATCATTCAAGTGGGTTTGTTATTAACGCATACAGATCTGGGGAACATTTGCACCGTGTCCCTTCGCACTGCAGGGGGTTGGACTAGATGATCCTCAGGGTCCCTTCCAACTCTGCCAGTCTATGATTCTATGAGAACATCAGAAGGGCATTTGCTGGATCAGGCCAATGGCCCACCTAGCCCAGCCTCCTGTTCTCACAGCGGCCAACCAGATGCCTCCATTGGGAAACCAGCAAGCAGGATTCAAACACAAGAGCAACTCTCCCCTCCTGAGTTTTCCAGCAACGGGATTCAGAAGCATCGCTGCCTCCAATTGTTTTTGCGCACTAAAGGCGCATGGCTGTGAATGCATGCACACCTGTGGGCGCCTGTTCACACCTGCTGGGCTCCTGCCTCCCTCAGCACGGTGAGGCCTGGACGTTTCCCTGCTGAGCCTCTGCCAGCTGCTTGGCCCTCCTTTGCCCCCACCCCTTGTCAGAATCCGTCCCCTGCCATCTCTCTCTCTCCTTCCCTCCTTCCGCCTTAATTGGTCTCCTTGCGGCCCCCTTTGGATGCAGCGATTGGAGGAGGGGCAGAGCGGCTTAGCAGGTCTTCATTACAGCCGCTGCTGCCAGAGCAGCTGGCAGGAGGGCGTCAGAGCAGAGCTGGGGGGGGCAGGCTGGCAGGGGGGAGGCAGATGGCCAAGCAAGCCGGGCTCTGGCTGCCGGACAGGAGCTGCAAGGAGTCCTGGCAGGCAGGCAAGAAGGCGCTCCCTTCTGATCTGGCAGACCCAGCCCAGCCTGGCACTGGTCTGCCACTGTCATTCCTGTCAAAGGCAGGACCCAGTTCCAGACACAGGTGGGAATCTGGGCGCAGGGTGTTAACGGAGAAATCTGAGGGCTCCCTTGGGCAAAGAACAAGGACACCAGCCAGGAAGACCAGTCTTGATTGAAGACTGCGGCGGGACTCCCACCTGACACCAGGTGGAACAAGATGGAAGCCCCAAACAAAAGAGCCCCCAAACTTTTATTAACTGCTAATCCCCATGTTACACCCCCCCCAAACTACATCATGGTTACATCATGAAAGGGGAGGTCTGGTGGCAGGAATCTGGGCATCCTGGACCCTGCCCCTTGCCCTCCACCAAACACCCATCAAGTGTAACAAAAGAGATATTTACATTTCCCTGTTTCCCAGCCAAGTTCATCCCACCCTTTTGTCTTCATCTGGGTTTGTTATTTCTGGAATGGCTACCTGTCTGGCACTCAGGTATCAGGAGGCCAGGGATTATCCCTCAGGCAGAGGGGCTGCTGAGGAGCTGAGCTCACATGTCTAGATGAATTTCTGAAGTTTTCCAGTGAGCCAGTACATAGATACATTGATCAGTGAATTCTTACATTTGGTATCGTGCAGCAGAGGCCCTTTGAATAGACAGGAAGAAACTGTGATGAAGTGTTTTGTGGGGACAAATCACAAAAGTCACAAAAGCAATGGTGCTGGTTTTGGTAGTGGGCTGCATGTGCATGAAATCTGCTGGAGGGGCAACCCCCCCCCAACCTATACATCAATTCCTGCGACAAGGGCAAACCAAGCCCCCAGCTGGCTCCCTCCAGGCTTCCCTGCCCACTGCCCACCCAGGCTTCCTGGGAGCCACGAGGCGCTTTCAGCACCAGAATTGGGTCCTAGAATCATAGAGCTGGAAGGGACCCCCAAAGGTCATTTAGTCCAACCCCTATACTGCCTTTCTCTTTTACTATAAACAAGGCGGTTTAAAAGCTGAAGAAACAACAGAATAGACAGCAAAGATCACACACTTAATAACAGTCTGATCCAATAGAAAAAAGTCACAATAACTTTCAAATGAACAACATATCAAATAAACCAATATTCAACAATTCATTAGAATATAACAATAAACAGTAAAATTAAATATCAGCAAACAGTGTAAACAGTTTGCACTTATCAATTACAATAAAAAATTACTAACCTATAATCAATAAAAATAACGGCAAGTCACAATACATAAAATACCACAAAATATACAAAACCATGTAAAATTGAGAAACAAGGGCACACATAAAAAGAAAAAATTAAGTATCCCTGAACTTCTCTTCTCTCTTCCCAACTGCTTTGGCTGTTCTCAAAGTCATAGTCTTGGAAAGGCTCCCAGGGTGGGGCGGGGGGGGGGAGCAAGTGAGAAAAGCCATTGCCTGGCCAACAGCAGAGCCTCTCTCCCCCTCCTCGCTCTCCTTTGTGCCTGCAGGACAGGGTGCAGGGGCAATTGATCTAAGTAAAAAAAATAAAAAATTGTCCAGTAGCACCTTAAGATGTAAAGGGACCCCGATCATTAAGTCCAGTCGTGGATGACTCTGGGGTTGCAGCGCTCATCTCGCTTTATTGGCCGAGGGAGCTGGCGTACAGCTTCCGGGTCATGTGGCCAGCAGGACTAAGCCGCTTCTGGCGAACCAGAGCAGCGCACGGAAACGCCGTTTACCCTCCCGCCGGAGCGGTCCCTATTTAGCTACTTGCACCCGGGGGTGCTTTCAAACTGCTAGGTTGGCAGGAGCAGGGATTGAGCAATGGGAGCTCACCCCGTCACGGGGATTCGAACAGCCGACCTTCTGATCGGCAAGCCCTAGGCTCTGTGGTTTAACCCACAGCGCCACCTGCGTCCCTTAGTAGCACCTTAGAGAGGACCTAAGTTTGTTCTGGGTATAAGCTTTCGTGTGCATGCACACTTCTTCAGATAAAAGCTTATAGCCAGAGCAAACTTAGTTGGTCTCTAAGGTACTACTGGACAATTTTTTAATTTATTTTGACTGCGTCAGACCAACACGGCTACCTACCTGAATCTGGGCAATGGATCGTTGGGCTGGGCTAGACTGAGCTGGGTCCATGAAGTGAGGATGAGCAGGAGCCCTGGCTGCCCCCCCCCCCGCCGCCTCCTGAGCCCCTCTGTCTGGGGAAGGGCAGGTGATGGGCTTCTCGAAGGCAGGCAGTTGCTAAGGGAAAGCTTTGTCTGTGCCTGCTCTGCAGCTCCCAGGAGACCTGGCTGTATGTTGGCAGCAGCAGCAGCTGGGAGAGCAGGGCAGGTGCCCGTCACAGGAGAGCCCGCTGGCACCTGCCCTCTGGCACCATCTGGCTGGCATCCGCCTGTGTCTGGAGACAAGGGGGGAGGGCGGCATCTGGTGGGGTGGAAAAGGGGGAAGCTGAGAAGAGCCTGCCGGATCTGGCCAAAGGGGCCCGTCTGGGGAAGGAGGCGGGGGACTCTCCTTCCTTAGAGGTTTCCCAGCAGGGGTTGGATGGGCACCTGTCTTGGATGCTTCAGTGGAGGTTCCTGCACTGCAGGGGGTTGGACTAGATGACCCTTGGGGTCCCTTCCTGGACCTGAGCGCGAAATCCCTCTCCCCTCCTGTATCTTCCAGCAACCAGCATGCAGAAGCATTGCTGCCTGACTGAGGAGACAGAGTACAACCATCCTGGCGAGTGCCCCCCCCCCAAAGCCCTCTCCTCCTCCTCCTCCTCCTCCAAGTTCTTTTCTAATTTGGCAAAGGCAGTGGCAGCTGCCAAGCGGAAGAGAGGCAAGTGGGGCATCCGATTGCAGCGCCGGCTCCGCTGGGAGCTCTGCTCTCTGATGGCTGGCAGCCGCCGCCTTCTTCTTTGGCCATCATTCGTAGCCGAGTAAGATTGTCTTCCATGAACATGGTTTTAACAGTGGGTCCGTAAGCGACGGTGGAGGCCAGTTATGGATCCACACGTCCTTCCACAGTGGGGACATTGGTTTCCGGGCAGGAGTTGATTCCAGTGAGGGTTTGCCAAACGTGCCTTCCTCTTAGCACGTTTCTCCCTTTCGTCCTGAGTTTGAGCATCTTCAAAACCCAAGACACCTTTGGCAAAGGCTGTTAATAATAATATTTATTTGTTTATTTGTTTGTTTATTTATACATACATACATACATACATACCCCGCCCATCTGGCTGGGCTTCTCCAGCCACTCTGGGCGGCTTCCAACAAAATATTAAAATACAGTAATCCATCAAACATTAAAAGCTTCCCTAAAGAGGGCTGCCTTCAGATGTCTTCTAAAAGTCTGGTAGTTGTTGTTCTCTTTGACATCTCCAATTGGAGCGCTCGCAGGCCAGTGTTTCCCAGTTGTTGGTATTTATACTACATTTATCTTACGGCTGGCAGCCAAACAGGCACTGTCTTGTACTGCGCGGGTTAGACTATGGGTAGATCTACACACAGGGGGAGAAACGCTATAAATAAGTCAGAAATTAAATCATTACAACAACAACAACAACAACAACAACAACAAATGCAATGGAAGATCACAGAGAATTTTTATTTTACTCTCTGGCACCACCTGGTGTTGCATGTTTATAATATATTCCAAATATATATATATATATATATATATATATATATATATATATATATAAATTAGTAATATATTACTAATGCAGCTGAGTCCTAAGTGGTCCTTCCAACCCCACAATTCCATGATCCTACCGGGCCTCTTCTCTGAGAAGTCTCTCTCAGGTGAGGCAGGTCTGCTGCCAGAAGCAGTAACTGCACACCTTTGAGCAAGAATTTAACAGTGAGCATCCTTACACACCTGTGACTATTGGACCCTTTGTATTGTGCAATTAATGGGGTTGACCCAAGACATTTTAGCACCTGCGAAGAAAGGGTGAGTGAAGATCTACACCAGGAAGAAGGGGGAATAAAGATCAACATCGGGTTCTGCTGCCCCCAGGGATCTTGCCGCCTGAGCCAGTCGCCTCCCCTTGCCTCAGGGGTGGGCTGGCCATGGCATTCGGGATGGTTTCAATACCATTTGCAGCTGCAAAGGTTTTGGGGCAAACGGACTGCTTCGCTTCCAGTCAGTGTATGTCCTGCAACGTCCGATCAACATCCGGCAGCTTTTCATACCACAAATGCTCTGGGTACTGAGGGGTTGGAAGGGGACCCCAAGAGTCATCCAACCCCCCCCCCCCCCACACACCTTTGCTTGTGCTGCAGCACAAAAATGCCCTAAAGAGGGCTAGAACGGAGTGGTCCCGGGGAAGCATAACAGGACAACCATGAAAGCTGCGTGGAGCGCGGCCTGTCCATTACAAATCTACCCTGATGCACTGCTATTGTGCCAACTGGGCCTTTTGGGTGGTGGCTCCTCTGCTTCCCTGGCGTATTAGGCAGGTGCCGCCTCTGTTGCTTTTCTGGTGTCTATGGGAGACCCCTCCCCTCTCCTTCAACAAGCCTTTTAAGCGAAGGACATTCCCAGTCTGCAGTTGTTTCTACGGTGTTTTGATTGCTTGGCACTTGCTATTTGGTCTCCTTTGGGAAGAAGGACAGGATATAAATTGAACAAAGACACAAATCCATGACATGTTGCAGAATGCGCTTGCAAACACACAAACAAGAACACCCAGCCTGGAGCAAAGCTGCACAGGGAAAGCTTCCCTGGTGTGGAAGAGTCTTGCCTGGTGCAATGTGAAGAGATCTCGCATGATGCAAGCCCAGTCTCCGAGCGATGTGAGGGTCCAGGAGTTGCAGGGTCTGTGTTCCCTTTGGGGACAATGAGGCACAGAGGGGTCTTTATGATATACGGTTCTTTCACACATATATACAACCTGTGTCTAGAAGGAGGGAGTGCACAGGGTCCTCTGGTTCCAAGAGATCCTAAACACCGTGTCTGATTGCAAAAGGGACACTTTTTCCTGTTTGCTGACCTCATTGCCTACTGCAATTCTGCCCCTCCCTCCTGAAACTCTGGCCTTTCGCCTCTGCCATCTCTCAGGTCCAGAGGGGATTTCCCCATTTCTCTGTTAATGGCCTCCTTTACGAGTTAAGGACTGGCCACCATTGAGCTTTGTTCATCCAATGACCCCCGTCTGGCTAGCTCTTCCCAGCTGGCATGGCTCCTTGGCCTCAGCTAAATCCAGGGGTTTCCTGTTTGGCAGGGTTTTGCCAAACCTCTATTAATTTTGCTCTTTTACAAATTCCAGGCTTTACGGCTGACTTGCACCCTCAGACTCCAGCCCCCAAACTTATACCAATATTAACAGGGCTCAGCTGCCACACTCCTTGGAGGCAGTTTCACAGACAGATGGAATGTGTGAAAGTGGCATGACTTTTGTAGAGCTATACTGACATTTTTAAGTGCATCTTCCTTTTTCCTTCTTTTCGGCTCATTTCCTATGTTTGTGTTCCTTCTGTGAAGCATGAGATACGCTAGCCTTTCATATCACTTAAATCTACTGTCCATCAAAATGTGATTCACCATTTCTCCCCTATTGCGTTTTATTGCTTTCTAAACTAAAATTTATAAAGAGTATTAAAAGACAACAACCCACCCATCCTGGAAGGACCCCAGTTCGCTACGCCCCCCCCCAAATTCCCCCCGCATCCTTCTTTCCCGGCACTTCTCCTGCGGGACTCCAGGTGGCGCCTGTGGCCTTGGGAGCCTCATCCCGTCAAGCCCACCAGCCCCAGTCCTGCTTCCCTCAGTGGGGCAGATGCACCTCCTCCAGATTGTGCTCTGGGGCTCCTTGCAAACCACTTTGAAACACAAAACTGCAGAGTTGGAAGGGACCCCCAAGGCTCATCTAGTCTAACCCCCGGGCGCACGGGAATCAGAGCTAATATTGGCCCCCTGCCTTTTGCAGAGAGAGAGTTTCCCTCAAGAAAACCTTGGCCTTTCTTCGCAAGCCCCTTCCTCTCTCCTCCACAGGGCCCCATCTCAGCTTTCAGAAACCAGCTTTCTCTTGCTCTTATTGTCCATGCATGACCCTTTTGCCATTACACCTGTTACTTTGCTCCAGAGGAATCACAGGGACAGTGTGGCTTAGTGGTTAGAGCATCGGACCAAGACCTGGGGACCAGGGTTCAAATCCTCTCCCAGCCATGAAGGCCCCCTTGGGCCAACCACTCCGCCTAGCCTTCCCTGCAGGGCTGTTGTGGAGAACAAGAAGGTGTGGTACAGCAGATGAAGCAAAGCCCCCCCCCCCCCGATTCCAGACATTCTGCCTCTGCTGCACCCCTGCCTCGCCCAGAGGTCCTGGTCCTTTTGTGTTCAGCTGGGGGGGGGGGCAGGCAGGGCGTTCCCCCCGGCAGGGTGTCCAGGATGTTTCTTGGCAAAGCTGATCCATTTCCCAGAAGCCCTGAGGATCCCTCTCCTGCGGTGGGCAGGGCAGGAGGGGAAGGGCTGGCACCGGCTCTCCCACCACCTCATCCATCCACTGCCACTGGCGCCCCTCTCCATCCCTGGACACCGTCCTGCAGTGAGGGGGGAACTCCCTGCCACTGGAGGCAGTCAGGGCCAGCAACCTGGGTGGCTTTGGAAGAGGACTGGGCAAATTCAGGAGGGAGCTCTAGAAGGCTCCTAGCCGGGATGGCTGTGCCCTTCCTTCCTCGCAGCTGAAGGCAGCCATGCTGCTCAATATCACTTGCTGCAAAGCCCAGGAGGGGAGGGGGCTCTCCGGCTTGGACCCCCCTCGCTGGCTTCTGTGAGAACAGGCTGCAGGCTACATCCGCCACGGACCTGATCCTCCAAGGAATCAGCAAGCTGGGTGGCCAGCACTCTCTCCCCCACAGAAAAGTGACAGCTCCCTTGCCCACACTTGGGGGTGGGAGAAGGTAAAGGCCTTGGGTCTGGCTAAGGAGGAGTCCAGAAGCCCCAACCGCAAGCCCCTCTTGGGAAGGGGGCTCCCAGGCCAGCTGTGAGAAAGCCCCCTAACTGGCCACCAGCATCACGACCCCCGGTGGACCCTGACCCCTGACTGGACGAAAGGCCGTGGAGGCTGCAGAGGAGGTCCAGCCGCTGCGATGGCACAAAGGTCAGGCTGTGGCCGGGGGAGGCGGTCATCAGAGAGATTCATTTTTGCAAGTATTCATAGCGCGCGTTTTCCATCCCAGTGGGATCCTCGCAATCAGAATATCAAACGCTGGAAACAATGGGACAGTTTAAAATCAAACAGCCCCACCAGTAGTAATAAGAATCAAAGGAAACAGGAGGCAGGCCCCCAACCCAGAAGTGCTGGGAACAGCTGAGAGTGTCAGAAGTGTCGCAGGTCTCCTTTGTCATTATGACAATTATATTCCACCTTTTTCTCCAAGGATCTCAAGGCGGCAGACGCGGTTCTCCTCCTCCCCAGTTCATCCTCACAGCAACCCTGTGAGGTAGGATAGGCTGAGAGGCAGAGACTGGCCCAAAGTCACCCAGTGAGCTGCATGGCCATGTGGAGTTTTGAACCCTGGTCTCCCAGGTCTGGTCCAGCCCTCTAACCGCTGCACCACACTGCCTCTCCTTGGCCTCTGCCCTTCCAGCATGGAGAGCTCTGCTACCCAGGGGCCACTGAGGAAAAGGCTCTGCTCCACACCTTCCAAGTCACAGAATAATAGATCTGCAGAGTTGGAGAGGGCACTCAAGAGTCATCTAGTCCACCCCTGCAAGACAGGAATCTCCGCTCAAGCATCCCTGACAGAGGGCCATCCAAACTCTGCTTAAAAACCTCCACAACCTCCCAAAGGAGACTGTTCTACTCTCAAGCAGCTCTGACTGTGTAGTGATGTAGGGGCCTCGGCCTCCCACCGCTACCTCTACATGTAGTAATGTTGCCCCCAGCCGCTGCCCCTCCCTCACCTGTCTCTGCTCTCCGGCCAGACCAGGCTTCTTGAGCAGGGTTGGCGGACACACTACTTTTTACAGAAACAGGACAAAATCCAACTGGTAAGGCTGCCACCACTCCCTCTGTTCCTGGGGATCCAGAACCACAACCCAGGGAGAAGGCTGTGACCCGTTATCACTGGCTATCCCCAATCCACAAGTTATAGTTACTGACTTGCAGACAGAAATTCTACGGTAGAGCGCAACCAAGCGTAAGGCTAGGAATTAGCTATTCCCCCAGAAGGCACATAAAACCAAACAGGTTCTTCTTTAAAAATTTATTTTAAAAGAATAACAGAAAACATGCTAAATTAGCAGGCACATCTTTTGAAGCTTACAGATAAGAAAAATAAAAACGTTGCATAGTCTACTGACTTACATACTCACAAAGTTAAACACAAATAGGATAGTCAGAGTCCGCAAATTGAAGGCTTTCGTAGATCTCCATTTCAAAAGACGAAACGACGGCTATTAGGTGGAACATCACAGCCGGGCATCTTTGCGGATTGCAGCCAGCAATGGCAGAGAGCAACTTCTCAAACAATTCCCTGATCTTTTATCCACAATTCGCACTTGGCGTCGTAACTCTCAAGCCAATCATAAGTCTTAATTAATATTTAAACTCACCAATGACCGGCTTGCTAGTCAATTAATCTACCCCTTGCAGCTGTGTCAATTTAGAATGCAGAACCCAAATCAAAGTGTTTTACTCCCTTCCGTAGAAACTATCCAGATCCACATTCCCAAGCACTTCAAGGACAGATAACATCATTGGGGGGGGGGGGATGTTCACACCCTGAGACCCAGGTGTCAAGCATTTCATTAAATCAAGGCTCCCTTTATCCCAATAAACCTTTCACGCCAAGGAGCCAGCTAGTCTAGGGTTTAAAGAAACACAACTTCTTTCCCTGGGTCCTTGTGGCTGATAAAGTTCCCACAAGGCCTCACTCTTTTTACTTGACCAAGGAATGATTTCTGAACAGTACCAACTTTACTACAGACTGTCAGAAAGTTCTTCCTGATGTTTAGTCAGAATCTCCTTTCTTGTCACTTGAACCAAGAATTTGAGACCTACCCTCCAGAGCAGAAGAAAAGAGCCTCGCTCCATCTCCCATGGGGCAGCCCTTGAGGAGCTCCTCTGGGCGTTGGGATTTCTGCATTGCATGGCATTGGACTAGATGGCCCTGAGGGGACCTTCCCATTCTACAATTCTATGATTTTATGAGGGTCTTTTTCGGTGGGGGGTGTGTGTGTGTGCTTGTTTATAAAGCTGTTCTACTACCAACCTTACTATATGCTTGTGAAACATGGACCACTTATAAAGGCCATCTCCAACTCCTCGAAAGATTCCATCAACAGTGTCTCTGACAAAATTTACACATGCACTTGGTAAGACAAGCGAACTAGTGCCAGTGTACTGGAAGAAGCAAAGATCACCAGTGTTGAAGCTATGGTTCTTCAACATCAACTTTCTTGGACTGGTCATGTTGTGTGGATGCCTGATGATTGTCTTCCAAAGCAACTCCTCTATTCCGAACTTAAAAATGGAAAGCATAATGCTTGTGGTCAACAAAAGAGGTTTAAAGACTGTCTCAAGGCAAATCTTTAAAAAATGTAGTATAAACACCAGCAATTGGGAAACACTGGCCTGCGAGCGCTCCAGTTGGAGAACAGCCTTTGCCAAAGGTGTCCTGGGCTTTGAAGACACTCGAACTCAGGACGAAAGGGAGAAAGGTGCCAAGAGGAAGGCACACTTGGCCAATCCTCACTGTGATCAACTCCCACCCTGAAACCAATGTCCCCACTGTGGAAGGACGTGTGGATCCAGAATTGGCCTCCACAATTGGACTCACTGTTCAAACCCTGTTCATGGAAGACCGTCTTCCTCACTCAAGGGATTGCCAGAGAAGAGATCTCCAGACTTACCATTCCCCTTGAGTTACCAGACCTCCCTTTAAAAACAGGAGAGGCCATTCTAGTGCCAAGCTTGCAAGGGAAGGGAGATGGTGAGATCCTGCCTGGCCCAAGGCCCCCCAGGCAGCTTGTGGGCTGAGCAGGGACTTGAACTGGTGGCTCCGCAATTGCGCCGCAACGAGAGCGTTGGGTTCCCTTCAAAGGAGATGCAAGCAGGAGGGCCAGCTGACCAGAAAAAGGTGGCCCGGCCTGCTCTTGTGCCTTTAAGAGCAGCTTGCCTTGCAGAGGGGAAGGACTCCCGTTTCCACAGCAAGCTGAAAAGCTGGCAACTCTGCGTGAGCAGCAGGCCAGCGGTGGCTTCTTCCAGAGCCCTGTCTTTTTCAGAAACTAATTGCCTGCCTTTTTGCAGCTAATGAGGCAGGAAAAGCCATTTAAAAACCCTTTTTTCTTTTGGCAACAGAACATCAAACCTCGGTGTCTTCCTGGCTCAAGGGCCTGTTTCAGCCCATTAGCCCAGGTGAAGCAGGCGCCAGGAGGCGGCGGCAGGACAGGCCCACACAGCCTGCCCTTCCGCTCAGGTAGGAAGGCAGCTTCTGCCCCCGTGAGCAGCTGGAGAAGTGGAGAGGGGAGTCCAAGGATTGCTGGTAACTCAAGGGGAATGGTAAGTCTGGAGAAGTTTCTGCCTTGCAGAGGGTTAGGCTGGATGACCCCTAGGGGTCCCTCCCAAGCTAGAGTTCTATGATGCTATGACTCTGAGGCAAGCCCCCTGATCTCTAGGAGGGAAGGGCATTGCAAACTGAAGGGGAGGCAAGAGAGGAAAGGTGGGGAAGAGGAGGAGAGCAGCACAGATTTGAACTGTGGAACTCCCTCCCACAGGAGGCAGGGATGGCCACCACCGTGGATGGCTTCTAAAGAGGATTGGACAAATCCATAGAGGAGGAGAGGGCACTTGATTGCTCCTAGCTAGGATGGCTCTGCTCTGCTTGCTGTGGCAGTGAGTTCCACAGATTAACAATGTGCTGTGTGAAGAAGGACATGTCCTTTTCTGTGTCCTGAGTCTCTCAACATTCAGCATCGCTGGAAGGCCAGGAGTTTCAGTGTTCTGGGGGAAGGAGAAAAACTTTACCCATTTTCTCCCTCCAGACGGACACCGTGGCCAAGGGCCCCCAAAGCCCCTGAAAGGTCGAGGAGAAGAGCAAGGTTGCCGTTTCCCCCCATCTCTCTCTCTCTCTCTCTCTCTCTCTCTCTCTCTCTCTCTCTCCTGGCCAATGTCATCGGCCAGGGCAGTTTCCGTGCCACGACTGGGCCTGAAGCCAGACTGAAATGGATCCAGCAGTTCAGTCTCCTCCAAGCATGAATTCGTAAGCAGGAATACGGATTTGTTAGGCAGGCGAACCATCATTACCCATTAATTTCCTTGCTTTATCTAGCCTACTTTGATGGGATGCAAGAGAAATGACTCGCCTTCGTATCCAGAAACATTATTTAAGATTGATTTATCGGCCTGCCTTGTTTGGAGGTGGCGCTTCTCCATGCCCCTTCGGGGGTGATGGTCACTCAGAGCATCTCAGGGCAACAGCTAAACCGTGTAATAGCGGAACATTACTGGGCCATGAATTAAACTGCATCTGCGATTGCTGGCCTCAATTTTAGCAATGATCCAACTTTCACATAATTCAAAGAAAAGATCCTGTATTTCAATATATAACATGGCTGCTAAAGCCGGTGTCCTAGTTGAATGACTTCTCCTTGTTTTAGGAACCTGTCCTTTAAATCAGCCGGTCTCAAATGTTGTTGTGGGTCCTGCCCCATAGGCTTAGCCAGGCTTCATGTTGGGGGTGGGGCAGAACCTCAGTTAAGTATTTATTGATTTACTTGATAGCCCCCCCCCTTGGCTACGCCCATGTCCCGCCCCTTGGTTCCCTGATCCCAGGGCCCCCTTCTCTACCTCATAAAAAGCATTATTCAGAACAGCCGTTTACACGACCCATTAAGGAAGTTAATAACGCAATAAAATTCAAAGCACCAAAAATTAATTGCACATTTATTCAAAATCTAACTGAAACCTTCCGGCAACTCTCAACTTACTCTGGGGTTACGTTCAAGGGATGGTGCATAAAGCCAAAATCGTGAAGTCGAAACGCATTGGGTTCAGTAGTGGATGGGATTGCCAAAGCCTTTCCCCCCAGACGCCTGACCCCCTTTTAACGTTTTAATTATTATTTCTATTAGCCAAGCATGTGAAGCTGAATGCACATGAGTTAAATGTGTGCCGGTTGTGAGTTGCCTGTATTTAATTCGACTAAATGGATGAACTGAGGGCTAGCTCGGCCGTTGGAGCACGAGACTCTTAATCTCAGGATGGGGGGGGGGGTTTGCGCCCCACATGGAGCCAAAGATGCCTGCATCACCGGGGGCTGGACTAGATGACCCTTGCTGCCTCTTCCAACTCTACAGTTCTCCGATTCTGTGAATTTGATCCAGGGCGTCTGGTGCTCCTCTACCCCTCCAGTGCCCCCTGCTTGGCTCTTAGGGGTCACCCAGACGCTGCTTGCCCCTCTGAGGCACCACCAGTAGATGGTTCCCCAGGCTGGATGGCTGGGAGGTCGCCTGCTCTGGATGGGGTTACGCTTCCCCTGAAGGAGCAGGTGCACAGCTTGGGGGTCCTCCTGGATCCTTTGCTGTCGCTCGAGGCTCAGGTGGCCTCAGTGGCCCCGAGTGCCTTCCATCATCTTCGGCTGGTGGCCCAGCTATGCCCCTTTCTGGACAGGGAGAGCCTAACTACTGTAGTCTATGGTATCCTCAAGGTTAGATTACTGCAATGCGTTCTACACAGGGCTGCCTCTGAAGACGGTTTGGAAACTTCAGCTGGTGCAGAATTCAGTGGCCAGGTTGCTCAGCGGAGCAAGACGGTCTGAGCATGTTACGTACACCGATCCTGGTCCGACTGCCCTGGCTGCCAATTAACTTCCAGGCCCAATTCAAAGCTCTGGTTTTGACCTATAGACCTTAAATGGCTCAGGACCTCAAGGACCTCCTTTTGCCAGATGAACTGCCCTGGACCCCGAGATCATTCTCTGAGGCCCTCCTTCGGGTGCCTTGACTGCAAGAGGCCTGGAGTGTGGCAACACAAGAAGGGGCCTTTTCTGCGGTGGCTCCCTCTTTTGTGGGACGCTCTCCCCAGGGAGGCTCACCTGGCCAGTGTTCAAAACTCCCGCTGTTCTAGGCGCATTTTACGACAGGGAATTTCATTAGCACCAGCCGTTTCTGAGCTCTGGGTGCAAATACTGTGCCTAAGATTTCAGATTAAAACTGCAAAGTGGAAGGAAAGGAGGACCTTTTTCTGCCTCCCCACTCTGAAGACTGGAGAAGAGACCCTCTTAAGAATATTAGGGGGGTGGGCAGGGGAAGGACATAAGATTTTAGGTGCAGTTCATTCATTTTCAGCTTTGTAGTGTTACCGGACAATCCGAGGGTTCTCTTGGACAAACAAAGACACCGACCAGAGCAAGTCAGAGCAAAACAGCAGCCAGTAGGCTTGGTCTTTATTAATGAAAGACTGTCGCGACAGGACTCCCACCGCCCACGAGGTGAAGCAAGATGGAAGCCCTGAACAAAGGGAGACCCCAACTTTTATTAGTTGCTAATCCCCTAAGCTACACCCTCAGAATTACATCATATTTACATCACGATTATATTAAAAATAGGAGGAGTCGGGGAGGGGCTGCACAGGTAACCCGAGTGTCCTGACACCTGGCCGGAGCCTCCTTCCCCCTCCCCGCATGAGTCATGTACGAAAAACAAAGGGAAAGACGAAGTTTCCTGCCCCCTGAGGGGAATCCGGTCACAGTCCTTTGTGAGAGGTCCGCGCGGAATACACCAAGATATGCAGTTCATTGTGTCCTTGATAGCCTTCTGTCTGAGCCCATCACCGATGGCTATCAAGGTGGTCACGTCTACTAGGGAGGAACACAGAGTACGTGACTGCTCGGTCAAGGGATTATGGCTGCTTGATATCAGACCACCCCCCTTTGATAGTCTTTGTAATATCCAGCGGAATAAAAGTGGTCCGGTGAAAATCCGAAGTACGGCTGATTTTTAGTGAATTTATAAAGAATATTGTCTTTGAAGTTCAAAGCACTTTCGCCTTCAGGAAGTGGCTTGCTACATTTTGATTAGATCAGTCACGGTCAATTGAACTCGGAAACTTTGTATTGAGAGCTGTCAAAGGTAAGGGGGAAGCGGCAGTAGCCTGCAGTACCTGCGTGAGCGCCGCAAGGGGCGCTGTTCGGTAATACTGATTGGCTGAGGCGGGCGCCGATTGACAGCAGAATTCGGCCGGCCGGTCTACTCATAATAAAAATAGGGCTATGCGGAGCGCTATAGCGGGAAGCTGTCAAGCTAGCGCTTCCTTATTTACGGAAGGCTTTAAGGGATGGCCCTCTAAAGGGACATCTCCAGGGTCAGGAAGAGGGAGATGTGTGCATGTATGAGTGTGGTGCTTGTGTAACACGTGTCAGTGAGATGGGGGGGGGGTTTCCGGCGACAGTTCCCCCCTTCGGAGATAAGATTGCGAAGGTAGGGAAACCGCGCAATCCTTTTCTCCGCATAATCAATAGAAGTTTGTCATGTCATACCTAGGGTCCAGAGTCCGGAGGTTGTGCAAGGGTCCCATCTCGATGGGGGTTGACTGGATTTCTGATGTCGGTGGTGTATAGGTGGTGGTTGATCGCGGACGAAGAATAGGAAGACAAGAGCTGCAAGTTTGACAGCACATCGGGAAGCAGTGGATCGCGCAGCAGAAGAAGGCAATGCAGATGGCGACAGTGATCAATATTAAGAGGCCGTTCCCCAAAAGTTGTTTTATCCAGGTAGACCCAGGTAGCCAGCTCCAAAAATGAGTATCCGACAGGCCCTCGTGTTGGATGTCCCTAAGTTCGTCGGTCAGTTTGTGGATGTTATTAAGATGTCCTGTGATGTTCAAGGTCTGGTCAGAGACGTGCGTGCAGCATTCGGTTCCTATGAGGGCACAAACCCCTCCAGTCGAGGCGAGTACGTAGTCCAAAGCAAGGCGGTTCTGAATCGAATTCTGCCTGACCTCCGTTAATTCGGTCAGGATGGATTGGGTAGCCGCATTGGATTCTTCCATAAAGTTCAGCAGTATGTCGGTCAGTTTAAGGATATCAACGTGGTTGGAGCCGGCCCCATACGCGGGAAAGAGGGCCCGGCCGTAAGTTTCCCCATTGGCTGCAACATCGGAGAGCTCTGACAAGTCCTTTGCTCTCTTATTGCGCCTCTTTCCGAGGGGAAGCTCTTGAGTAACACGGACCCCAGGTAAAATCAGTCCAAGATAACAGGTGCCACAGGAGTGGGGGCTGGCCCATACATATCCACATGGCCGCAAATCCAGAACAGTCCCTGCAGGCACGAGTCTATGCGTCCAGTACGGAGGGTGCGGAAGAAACACTGGGAAATCGGGGAAGGGTCCCAGGGGTCAGGCAAGTTCATCACACGTTTCCATGCAGACAGTAAGGTAGGATGGGTGGAAGGGTTGCCTTGGTGCCATAGGGTAATTCTGCCGCTTAAGGTAATATCAAGGGTGTACTTACAGGTGCTCTCGCCGATAACTCTGTCATTGCCGCTGAATTTCCGACAGAGGTCGCCTGTTGTGGGTCCGGTCAGGTAAATGTACTGGTGGGTTAAGTTCACAGCGGTCAGGTTCCAGGACCGCACGTCAGCAGAAAGATGTTGTTCCAGGGTGAGGGGCACTCCAAGGAACGGTATGCCGCTGTGGAGGTGTGAGGGAGCATTGGCGCAGATCCAGCATTCGTTGGTAGTTGTTTGCCTTGCAATTTGGGAGATCAGTTTTACATAGGTGTTGGAATGCCAGGTGGACAAGAGGTCATTATTGCTGGGGTCTTTGGACATTGACAGTTCCCCCCTTTGTCGAGGTGCAGTACCGGCAGGGTGATGAGGGTCTTGGCGGAGTAAGTAGGTCAGGTTTGTGGTAAGGCCTCCACATCTCTGGGGGCCGGTGGTGTCCCATTCTGCTGGAGGTGTAACGGAGTGATGCCATCCTTCCAGGTACGCTTTGCCGTCCCAGTTGGAGGCGAGTCCGATGTCCCAAATACAGCAGTACCTTCGGAGGCAGACCCCTTGTAAGATGGTTTGGCGGGGGGTGGAATCCACTCTTTGACAGTAAAATCCGTGGATTAAGCGGTCTGTGGGGTGGTTCTGGTCAGTATAAACTGACTCACCGCCACCATTGTCGAGGAGAGTCCAGTTCAGTGTTTGTTGTGGTGTACCATCAGAGAAGACTACGTAAGAGCCGTTGAGGCAATGAGCTCGGTTCCAAGGGCCGTCTCTGGTGAGGATGATTTTGCCCAGAGGCTTGTAAGAGGGTGAGCGAATAAAAAGCTCCCAGGCCTGGTGTGTAGTGAGGATCGGTGATATGGAGTGTCGAAGGAGGATGCGGGTTTCGGGCAAGCAGAATTCGAAATCTCCAAGGCGGTCTAATGTTCCTCTTTTTACCATATCAACGATTCCAAAGTCCAGGTATTTGTACTCTGTTTGTAATCCAGGGCAAGAAGAATGCGTTACCGTGGAGTTTTGGGAAAAGGCGGTGGTGAGATGAAGGAGGAGTAGGGTGGGTATGGTGGTTGTCATCATAGTAGCGGAGGTAGTAGAGCTGTCAAATGGGGAGCGGCGGGCGGTGGAGCTGTCAAACTGCAGAGCTGTCAAATGGGGAGCGATGGAACGGTGGAGCTGTCAAACTGCAGAGCTGTCAAATGGGGAGCGATGGAACGGTGGAGCTGTCAAACTGCAGAGCTGTCAAATGCGGAGCTGTTTTACGGAGTTTGAGACGAATCGGGGGTTGGTCAGCCTGGTCGGTTGCTGGGATGAGTTCGGAGGTCCAGTGGGATGGTGAATGCGGTCGAGCTGGTCCGGTCTGTTGGGCCCGATTCGTGCCCCGAGCTGGTCCGGTCTGTTGGGCCCGATTCGTGCCCCGAGCTGGTCCGGTCTGTTGGGCCCGATTTGTGCCCCGAGCTGGTCCGGTCTGTTGGGCCCGATTTGTGCCCCGAGCTGGTCCGGTCTGTTGGCCGTCCTCCGTGTCGGGGTCGAGGTGTGGTGGTTGAGGTGGAGTGCAGTATGGTGATTCGTCTGCGGCAGGTTCGGGTGCAAGAGCAGGTTTGCAGCGGGTGTGGTGCAACCAGGCTGTCTTTTCTGCTACCTTAACGGAAGTCGGAGTGGTTAAAAGTACTGGGTAGGGGCCCTCCCACGTGGGCTGTAGGGGTACCTTATGGTAAGTTTTTGCTAATATCCAGTCGCCTGGTTTGTACGGGTGGATGTTTTCATCTAGGGGGATGTTTTGGCCTGAGGCTGCGTACCTGTGGAGAGTTATGAGTTGTTTTTGGAGTTGTATTACGTATTTAGTTAATTCTGACTCGCCTACCTCTAGTTCTGATGTTGGAAATTGGGTGTTATACACGGGGGAGGGTCGGCCGAATAGCAATTCATAGGGAGATAGTTTTAGGTTCTCGCGCGGGCAGGCTCTCAGGTTATGCAAAACTAATGGAAGAGCGTTAACCCATTTGATGCCAGAGTCCTTGCAAAGTTTTCCTAGCTGTATTTTAAGCTGCTGGTTCATTCTTTCGACTTGACCCGAGGAAGGAGGGTGGTATGGGGTATGTAATTTCCATTTGATTCCTAGGGCACTGGCGACTTGTCGGATTATGTCCGAGGTAAAGTGTGAACCTCTATCGCTGTCTATGTGTCTAGGCACTCCGAACCGGGGTATGATTTCTTGGATGAGGATTTGTGCGACGATGTGTGCAGTTGTCCTGCGAGTGGGGAAGCATTCTATCCACCCAGTCAACTGATCAATGATTACCAGAGCATGCCTGTAGCCTTGACACGGGGGTAGGTCTATAAAGTCTATCTGAAGGCTTTCGAATGGGACGAAAGCCCATGGTCTAGCCCCCGATGGACATCTGGCGGAATGCTTTGGATTAAAGCTCTGACATGTGTGACAGTTCTTCACAACGGTTTTGGCAGCAAGAGCTAAACCTGGAGCATACCAGCAGCGTTGCATAGTGTCAATAAGTTTCTCTCTTCCCCAGTGGGTGAGCTGGTGGAGAATTCTTAAATGTTTAGGTACCCACAGTCTGGGCATTATAAGTCTTTTATCTGGGAAGTACCAGACCCCTTTGTCAAAGTGGGCGCCTTGTTCCTCCCATCCCTTGATCTCCTCTGGGGTAGCAGTCTGATACATTTCGGCGAAGTTTATATCTGATGGGATTTGGGGTCCCTGGAACTCATTGTCGGCGGAGAAGGGTTGAAGGGCTGCTTCTTGCGCTGCGCGATCAGCACATCTATTTCCTATCGAGATGGGGTCTTTCCCTTTGGTATGTGCTTTGCAATGGACTACTGCAATAGCTTCGGGGAGGTGGATGGAGTCCATGAGGCGTTGTACTAGGGGGGCATGTGCGATTTGGGTACCTGCGGTAGTCAAGAAACCCCTCTGCAACCAGATCTGGCCGGTTGCATGTACTAGTCCAAAGCAATATTTTGAATCTGTGTAGATAGTGATTTTTTGTCCTGCTCCTAATTCACAGGCTCTAATTAATGCAATGAGTTCAGCAGCCTGTGCACTGTATCGTGCGTTAACGGGCCGTGCCTCTAGGGTTCCATCGTCAGTGACCACGGCGTACCCGCTTTTGCGTTCCCCTCCCACAACTTTGGAGCTCCCATCTGTGTACAAAACGAGGTCAGGGTCGGTTAGAGGGAGATAATCAAGATCCTCCCTGGGCTTTTCTAGGTGCCGGACTATTTGGGAGCAATCATGATGTGGGGTCCCGTCGTCTGGGAGGGGAAGGAGGGTTGCAGGGTTTAGGGAGTTCACTCGTTTTATAGTGACATTGGATGGGCTGAGGAGAATGGCTTCATATTTGTTTAGGCGCTGGATAGTAAATCGTTGGCATCCTTGCAGGCTGAGTAGGGTAGCGACCGCATGAGGGACGTTCACAGTAAGGTCGTGTCCTAAAACTGTCTCTTGTGCCTTTTCAAGGAGCAGGGCCGCCGCTGCTACAGCTCTGAGGCATCCCACATTCCCTAAGACTGTAGTGTCAAGTTGGAGGCTGTAGTAAGCGACGGGTCTGTTTTTCCCTTGAAATGGTTGTGTAAGGACTCCAGAAGCTACTCCCCTATTCTCATGCACGTATAAAGTAAAGGGTAGTCTGTAGTCCGGGAGTCCGAGGGCGGGTGCCGATCTCAGTTCCCTCTTTATGGATTCAAACGCTTCAAGCGCCTCCGTGGACCATTGTAGTTGGTCTGGGGCATCTTCGTGTGTCATTGCTGTGAGGGGACGGGTGAACTCTCCGTAGCGGGGAATCCAAGCCCGGCAGAATCCACTCATTCCAATAAACCCTCTGAGTTGTCTCTTAGTTTTTGGCAAGGGAAGTTTAGTGATTGTTTCGATCCGATCTGTGGTCAGGGCGCGGGTGCCTTTCCCCAAGATGTGACCTAGATATTTGACTTCCTCCTTGCAATATTGTATCTTTTTCGGAGACACCTTATGTCCCTTGTCTGCTAATATGTTCAGGAGAGCAATGGTATCGTTTCTACACGAGTCCAAGTCCCGCCCGCAGAGTAAGATGTCGTCGACGTAAAGTCTCAGGGCAGAACCTCCCGGTAGGGTCACATCCGCTAAATCTTGGTGTAGGATAGATGAGAAAATTGCTGGGGATTCCACATACCCCTGGGGTAACCGGGTCCAAGTTAGTTGTCCGGTCTGCCACGTGAAGGCAAAAAGAAATTGGCTCTTAGGATCTACTGGGATGCTGAAAAAGGCAGAGCATAGATCTATGACCGAGTAAACTACAGTTCCCTCCGGTATGGTGCTTAGGAGATGATGTGGATTAGCGACTACAGCATGTCGGGGAATGACGAAGGAATTTACGAGCCTAAGATCTTGTACCAAGCGCCATTTGACCGGGTTCGTATTGGGCTTTTTGACGGGGAGGAGAGGGGTATTGCAAGGAGATGCACATGGGACCAGAACTCCCATTTTTAAGAATTCTTCAATCATCGGAGTTAGTCCTTGTATAGCCTCCGGAGGAAGCGGGTATTGTTTAGTGCAAGGAAAAGGTAAATCCTGTCTGTAGTTTACTATCACTGGAGTTGCGGATTTTAGGAGCCCTACGGAGGTCGACTCAGTTCCCCATAGGGTAGGAGAGACATTATTCAGAAGTTCAGGCGGGAGGTCAATATTTTGAGTTTGGGCTTCTTGCAAGACTCCTTGGAAATTAAAGATCGATTCATCCGGCATGTGTAAGTAAATGCCTTCTTGACCACACTGTATAGTGGCATTTAGTTTGCAGAGCAGATCCCTTCCCAAGAGGTTTACAGGGCTGGAGGTCAACAGGAAAGTATGGTTTACAGATAGGGGTCCAACCGAGACGTTAGCAGGTTTGGAAAGAGGGCAATTTCGGGGGATTCCGTCTAGTCCCATTACAGTTCTGGTTTCTTCCCCTGGGGTTAGATGGCTACCAGTAAGGGTGGAGTAGGTGGCCCCAGTGTCTAAAAGGCAATTGTAGGTTTGCCCATCGATTTGCATGGTACAGATCGGGTCTGAGGACGATAGTCGCAAGACGGGGCAGAGAAAGGGGAAAGGGTCGGGACTTGCTCCTAGTTGTCAATACGATTGGTATTCATCCATTACCATTTCGTGAGCTGGGTTTGTGGGGCGATTGGCCGGTTTAAAGGGATTAGTAGGATCTTGAGGGTGGTTCCTAGGTCTAGGTTGAGGAGGGGGAGGACCGGCGCGGTGTTGCGGTTGGGTCACCGTTGAATTGTGTCCATAAGAGGGGTCCGATCCTCTGGGTCTGGGGTAGGCAGGGTCCGGAAAATCCGCTCTGGACAGTTTTCTGTCGCCAAACTCAGGTTCTATCGTGTCAGTCAGGTAGGGGCAAAATTTCCTGATGTGTCCCTTTCGTTCGCATTTATAGCAAATACGGTTGTCCCTTGGGTCGGGTCCCCATTGTTTATCCTTGTAAGGGGGGACCCCTCCCGCATAAGCCAATACTCGCGGTGAATCGGGTTTCTGATCCTTTTTCCTTCGTTCGTCCCTAGAATTGAACACTGATTTGGCGATGGAAAGGATTTCGGTTATAGTCTTCCCATCGTATCCCAGGTGGGAATTCAAGGCTTTCCGTATATCTGCTGTAGCCTAGTCCTTGAAAAAACCCTTGACTATGACTTCATGTTGGGTATTGTCTGGGTCTATCCCACCCCAAGTTTTGATAGCCGAAACTAGTCGGGTGTAATAGTCAGACGGGTGTTCCTCTGGCCCTTGAAGGACGGTCTGGACTTTAGTCCAGTTTACAGTTCGCTGACCAGCAGCTTTGATTCCATCTAAGATGGCCTTTTTGAAGATCTTTAGACCCCATATCCCATTGTCCGTATTATAATCCCAGTCCGGGTCATTGAGTATCGTTTGAGCAGTCAGTGGGGTCATTGTGGCAGGACGATTTGGTTGGTAACCTTCCCGGGTTAGAGCTTCCCCCGCCTTTGCCAATATCTCCCTTTTTTCTGCCTCGTTGAAGAGGGCCCCAAGTAACATATGCACATCTGCCCATGTAGGATTGTGAGTAGAGAAAATGGTGGCCACCTGGCGGTGACATTTATCAGGGTCGTCCCTTAAAGAGGGCATTTTGTCCGACCAATTCATCAAATCCGAAGTGAGGAAAGGTTGATGGGTGAAAACCATGCGAGGTGGATCTCCAGCTCTGACTGGCGGTATGGGCAATGCTCGCAAAGGGTAGGCACCTTCTACTTCTCCGTTTGACGGAGGGTCCCTGTTTCGGGTCCTGCTGGAGACGGGGCCCTCCGTGTCTCCGTTTAGTAGCTGGCCATTGAACAAGGGCCCTATATCTAAGTCCGGTTCGTCTCCCCTAGAGCTTGGCGTGCCGGTGGTGGGGTTAGGTGGTTGTGCACTCGGCAAGGCTTGGGACGGGGCAGTGGTGTTATTGGCTGCGCTTTCCCTTGGTCCTCCACCTCCCCCACCAGCTCCTGTCCCTGATCCCGACGGCTGGGGAGCTCGTGGCCCAGGGTAGTAGAAGGGGATGAGGCTCCTGTCCAATTGTTCTTCCTGAGCTCTAATCTCATCATAAGGGGGAGGTCCGGTTGTCTTAAGAACAGCCATTTGTCGGACGATTCGAGCCTGCTTTTGTTGAAACAAGTCACGGGCTTCGACGAAAGCGTTTAGGTAATAGAGCTGGCGGGGTTTTTCATCAGCCAAATATGTCTTAAGTGCTTGTATCCTCTCGATGTTAAAGGACCCGTGGGGGGGCCATCTTGAGGCTGGTTCTAAATGGTGGGTAAATGCGACCCACGAGATGTTACAGAGATCCCTCAGCTTCGACTTTGAGAGTCCCTTTCTCCCTCTTAATTCCTTCCAACTAAGGAGAACAAATTGTAGAGGGGTATCGGAGTCCTCTCCAGGGCGGCAAGGCTTCATAGATGCCTGGTCACCGGGAGGAGCCCAGTCAGAGTGTTGGGATGCGTGGGCACCCATCGCTCTACTGCTTACTAGAGTTAGGGAAGACGCACAAACAGAGGGAGGGCAAGAACGAGACCACAACACACACACATACAAAAGGAAAAGGGGAAAAATAATATTCTTTCAGTAATTAAGGTACCTCTATTATTTCTACTTAACTTAGACCTGCCTATCCCTTGGCTGGATTCAACTTAGACCTTCACGACCTCAAACACTAAACCTTATTCCACGGGTCTCTCACTCCACCCGTCACACAACAGTGGATCCTTACATCACATTTTACACAACTGGTCCTAGTGTGGGGCCCCAACCCGGGTTCCGCCCCTCTCCCTTCACGACAGCCTCCTGCCTAGCCTTTGGGACTAAGTTCGAAATCTCCTACTGGACGCTTGCGCAGTGCAATGCCAGATCGGGATCCGAGAAAAGTCAAGTATGGAAAGGAAACAAACGACCTTGCGTTCTCACGTACCCGGGTCATCCCTAACAAAGGTCGCCGGGCAGGAGGGGCGGCTTCGTTTGCATAATTAGCAGAAAGAAGGATAGAGAGAGAGAGAGAGAGCTTTGAGGGACGCCTCCAGACGACTCCGAGGGATGGACGTCAGAGAAAGACAGTAAAGAGCCACGCTTTCCCGGACTTATTTCCAAGACAGAAAACGGGGGAGAAAAGGGATAGTGAGATCAAGACGTTCCTGGACGACCCCGAGGGGGAACGTCGGAAAACAGTAAAGCACCACAATTTCCCCAGTCACGGACCGCGTAAGAACTTGGGGAAGAGAAAGGGAAAGGTTTCGACGTTCCTGGACGACCCCGTGGGGGAACATCAGATAGTATAGTTCCGCAACCTCCCTGGCCACTTTCCGAAGGGTGAGGATCGGGGAGAAAAGGATAGAGGAAGGACGTTCCTGGACGACCCCGAGGGGGAACGTTGGAAATGATAGAAGGAAAGTCTGGCTGTCGTGAGGATGCTATTTTTCCACCCCCCTCCCAATGTATTTTCTTCAAACCATACTCACGTTCGAAGATGTCCCCCGCAGATCCCGGGATCCTTTCTTTAGCCGGCTTTACCTCGCCTTTGCTCTCTCTGGTTGGGCTTTTGGTGACGGTTGATTACCGCCCACAAAGAGGAGGCAGGGAGAGGAAAAAGGGATCCCCGAGCTAAGGTTGGCCGGTGGCGCCCGATCCCCTCTATCTCCCCCCTCACCTCTGTAGGAGAACCAAGTGTCCCTGAGCGCGGTCGCCAAAAACTGTTACCGGACAATCCGAGGGTTCTCTTGGACAAACAAAGACACCGACCAGAGCAAGTCAGAGCAAAACAGCAGCCAGTAGGCTTGGTCTTTATTAATGAAAGACTGTCGCGACAGGACTCCCACCGCCCACGAGGTGAAGCAAGATGGAAGCCCCGAACAAAGGGAGACCCCAACTTTTATTAGTTGCTAATCCCCTAAGCTACACCCTCAGAATTACATCATATTTACATCACGATTATATTAAAAATAGGAGGAGTCGGGGAGGGGCTGCACAGGTAACCCGAGTGTCCTGACACCTGGCCGGAGCCTCCTTCCCCCTCCCCGCATGAGTCATGTACGAAAAACAAAGGGAAAGACGAAGTTTCCTGCCCCCTGAGGGGAATCCGGTCACAGTCCTTTGTGAGAGGTCCGCGCGGAATACACCAAGATATGCAGTTCATTGTGTCCTTGATAGCCTTCTGTCTGAGCCCATCACCGATGGCTATCAAGGTGGTCACGTCTACTAGGGAGGAACACAGAGTACGTGACTGCTCGGTCAAGGGATTATGGCTGCTTGATATCAGACCACCCCCCTTTGATAGTCTTTGTAATATCCAGCGGAATAAAAGTGGTCCGGTGAAAATCCGAAGTACGGCTGATTTTTAGTGAATTTATAAAGAATATTGTCTTTGAAGTTCAAAGCACTTTCGCCTTCAGGAAGTGGCTTGCTACATTTTGATTAGATCAGTCATGGTCAATTGAACTCGGAAACTTTGTATTGAGAGCTGTCAAAGGTAAGGGGGAAGCGGCAGTAGCCTGCAGTACCTGCGTGAGCGCCGCAAGGGGCGCTGTTCGGTAATACTGATTGGCTGAGGCGGGCGCCGATTGACAGCAGAATTCGGTCGGCCGGTCTACTCATAATAAAAATAGGGCTATGCGGAGCGCTATAGCGGGAAGCTGTCAAGCTAGCGCTTCCTTATTTACGGAAGGCTTTAAGGGATGGCCCTCTAAAGGGACATCTCCAGGGTCAGGAAGAGGGAGATGTGTGCATGTATGAGTGTGGTGCTTGTGTAACACATGTCAGTGAGATGGGGGGGGGGGTTTCCGGCGACAGTAGTCTTGTTATAAAAAAGGCATGCCTAAACATTCTGCTGCTGTTCCAGTAACCTCAGTTTAAGGGGCCATTTAGCTCATAGTTTTCCCCTCTCAGTTTCTTCTTTTCTTTTCTTTTCTTTTCTTTTCTTCTCTTTTCTTCTCTTTTCTTTTCTTTTCTCTTTTCTTTTCCTCAGTTTCTCAGTTTCTCACACTGCTCTTGGCTCCTTCCCTAGATGTCCTTTAGGCACCAGGCAGAAACACTCCTCTTCTCCCAGGCCTTTGGCTAATTGTACAATCTATAACCTTTAAATATTAAAAACATGATAAAGCATCAAACATTAAGTACCTCCTGATACAGTGCTGCTTTCAGATGTCTTCTAAAAGTCAGATAGTTCTTTATTTCCTTGACATCTGATGGGAGGGTGTTCCACAGGGCGGGCGCCACCACTGAGAAGGCCCTCTGCCTGGTTTTTGTTTGGTAAAATGTTATCTTCTTGTTGTTGTTGTTGTTGTTGTTGTTGTTGTTGTAAACCACCCTGTGATCCTCGGATGAAGGGCAGTATGGAAATTTAATAAGTAAATAAATATCTAAAATAAATTGGGGACTCCAGTTGGCGTGAAGCTGGATTGAGAGGCAATGCGCTAGTAGGGCTATTTTGAAAGGTGTGCCTTTTGGATTCAGTCCAGTGGAGACGGACCAGAAACCCGGCCTTGGAAGGCCAGCACGGGGCCTGGGGAGGGGGCTTCCTCTCTGCGCCTTATCTGGGTGCGCTCTGGGCCCAGCGCCAGTCCAAAGATCTGCCTCCATAGACCTGCAGGGTCATTTGATTTGCATCGGGCTGCATGCCAGGCGTGTCGTCAGTCCTTTTGAGGCCCCACCCCTTCGCGAAATAGCAACTGGCCACCCTTTCGGAATTGTAGAAATAATGAAGATACGCAGGCAAAAATGGCTGCATGCAATTCACTGAATCCAATTTAAAAATCGGCTCCCACCTCTGTACCAGTGTCTAGATATTGCAAGTCTTCTGTCTGGTCCAAGGCAGGCTCAGGCTGGTGCTCTAGGGAGCCTCCAGGGGGAGGGGACTCCTAAGCCCAGATTTTTTGGGGGGGAGGAGGGCAAAGCAACCAGAAAGTGGGTGTTCTATCTGCCAAGCGGGCTGAGTTGACTTGCATCATTGGCACAAATCCAGCCCCTTGCCAGCCGCAGTCGGCAGGCTCAACAGGAAAACAGGCCCTGCTCCCTGTTTTCATTGAGGGGGTTTGAGGAATCCCCAGGCAGGTGGTCCATCAGCCTGGATCGGGGGGGGGGGGAGTTGGGACGTGGGGACTCTCGTAACTGGAGAGAGACTAGGCTGCCCGGGGGCAGTGCCAGGGGAGGGGATATGATGGCACCCCCTTGGCACTTCCAAGCAGCTCTGCCTTCCTCATCCAGTAGGCTCCCCCCCCCCCAATTTCAATGCCTGGGGGGTTCCCCTCCCTCCTTCCTTCCCTGCATGTTGCCTCCAGTGCTCCATATGTGGTTCCTCCCAAGACTGAGGAAGGAAATGGGAGCAGAAAGCAAAGGTGTGGCTTCCTGTCTCCAACACTCTGGGAGAACAACAGGCGGCTTGATCTGGCCAGGCCAAGGGCAGTGGGGCTGGAGAGGGGGCTTCCAAGATGCAGACACCCCCCCCCCACTATCCTGCAAGCCCCACACTCTGGCCCTCAGCTCTGATGGTTCCTTGAGGCAAACACCATCTCTCCCTTGGGCTTTTTTGGATCCGAGAATAGTGGAGCTGGAAGGAACCAAGGGGTCATCTGGCCCAACCCCTGCAATGCAGGGATCGCAGCTGGAGAAAATGAAGCGACTTGTCCAGGAGGACATGATGGATGGGCAAATAATCGTGCCTGGCACAGAGAAAGTGGGCAAGGAGAAGTCTTTCTCCCGTCTCCTGATGGCAGAGCTTGTGAACTTGCCATGAAGCTGAAGGTCAGGTGACTCAGGACAGACAAAAGCCCATAGTTGGAACGGCGGAACTCCCTCCCGCAGGAAGCAGGGACGGCTCTCTTCCTGGAAGCCCCCTCCCTTCTCAGAGGTGCTGGTCCAGGAACTGGGGGCTGACTCAGAGGCACCCGGCTGCAGGATGTGCCCTCCCAGTCCTTGCAGCACCACAATCTTCATCTTGATCATTCAAGATTCCCTCTCGCTGAACCTTTTCAGTAAAAATGCAGAGGAAATAGATGGTGGTGAGGCTGGCCTGGATGGAAGAGGAGTGAGCCTCAGGACTTGCAGGGGCTGGACTGGATGGCCCTTGGGGTCCCCTCCAACCCGACCATCCTACGGTTCCTCCTTGTTGAGGTCCAGAGGCCTCCACTGGGCAAGGTCAGTGCATGGACAGAGGCTGCCTGGCGCCCCCCTGGATGCTTCTCTGGGCTTCAGGAGGAGGAGGAGGACCTGGCCCTTGGCATTGCCAGGATGGGGCTCAGATTTCCCAGTGGGAAACGAAAGGCAGGGCCCCTCTTCAGGGCCCAGGGGTTCCCTTTGCAGGTCACAACCTGCCTTTATTCCTGAACGGCTCTGGGAGCTGTGTTCGGATCAGAGAGTTGTAGGTAACCCAGAGGTCATCTAGCCCAACCCCATAGCCCCTCTTCAGGGCAGCCCTACCACAAAGCAGTCACGTTTGGGGGTGAAACCCAGAGGAGGCCCTTGACCTCCCGTCTTCATCTGCATTTTTTTTACCAAAAATTGCACCTCCAGAATCCCTGACAGGTGGCCATTCTGAGCTCCAGTTTGGGGTGGGGGGCTGAGAGGGTGAGACCCCCTTTGCTCCCGTCCCCCAGTCTGCCACCTGCTTTCTTCTCTCTCCCTCCAACTGGCCTCGCAGCTTGGCATCCTGGCTCTTTGGGGAGCGGGGGTGCTAAATGTGTGTCACTCTCTCCCCACTTTTGGAGGGAGCTCGGCCCCACAGCCAACACCCCAAGGCCCCCCCCCTTGTCCCGGCTTCGTCCGTCTGGGCGGATGGGGAAGGCGAGGCCATAATCCCACTCCCCCCCCCCCGCTGTTCCCTTTCTCAGCAGGCAGGAAGAAAAGGGAGTTCCTGGCACCAGCGACACGTTGCTCCAGAGAGAGCCACTCTCTGCCAGGACCTGGTCCGCAGTGCCATGGGGAACTTGCCGGGGGCCCTTTCCCCCTCCCAGACCCACTTCTGGAGTCTTGACCTCTGCTCCAGGCACCGGGCGTCCATCGCGGAAGAAAGCGTCCCCACCAAGAAGTGCAGGTGATAGCAGAAGGGGCCTCAGCCGAGAGCCCAGAGGGCTGGGGCGGGGGGACTTTGGGAGCCACATTTGCGTGTGGGAGAGGTGAGGACCTGCAGGGAGTCCAGAAGGACTGTTGGGGGTTGAGGAAGTTGGGGACATCCAGCCTGGACAGGAGAAGGTGGGTGGGGGATTGCAGAGCCGTGTTTAAATATCTGGAGACCAAGCCTTGCAAGGAACGGTTGCGGGAGTTGGGTTTGTTTAGCTGGCAGAAGAGAAGATCGAGGGATGACCTAGAATCATAGGCTCATCAGGTGGCTGAGTTGGAAGGGACCCTGAGAGTCACCTCATCCAACCCCCTGAGATGCAGGAATCTCAGCCAATGCCATCAATATCCAGGGTTGTTGGACAGCGGAACAGACTCCCTCCGAAGGTGGTGGCCTCTCCTTCCTGGGAGCTTCTTAAGCAGAGCTTGGCTGGCCATCCATCAGGGATGCTTGAGCTGAGATTCCTGCATTGCAGGGGGTGGACTGGATGACCCCTGGGGTCCCTTCTCTGATTCTATGAACCTCTGCTTAAAAGCCCCACCACCTTCTTACTGTCAGAATGCTCTTCCTGACGTTGAGTCGGAATCTCTTTGCTTGTGACTTGGAGCCATGGGTTTGGGTCCTTCTCTCCAGAAAACGAGCTTGCTCCCTCTTCCATGTCAAGGCCCTTGAGATATTTGAAGACGGCTCTCGGGTCTCCTCTCGGTCTTCAGATATGTGAAGGGCTCTCATGCAGAAGATGCAGCAAGCTTTCTTTCTCCTGCTCCAGAAGAGAGGAGCCGGACGGATGGATTGAAGCAGCAAGGAAGGAAAATCTGAGTCAACGTTCATGTTGCCGGACAATTAGGAAGGGTTTTCTGAGGGTTTGGGTTGTCTGACAGTGACATGGACTCCCTTGAATGATGGTTGGCTCTTCTTTACGGGAGGCTTTTAAAGAGAGGTTGGCTGGCCATCGATCGGCCTGGGATTCTTTCTCTGGGAATCCTCCGTTGCAGGGGGCTGGGTCCCCTTCCAAACACACAATTCCAGGATTCTATGGACTTTGCTGGGGTCAAGCCAGATGGGATCCCTTGGAGGAAGAGGAGGTGTCCTCAGTTCCTCTGCTGGCATCGGAAGGACTCCCTGGGTGGGCACAAGGTTTTCCTCTGGAGGGGGCCTGGCCTAGGTGTCCTTTGTGACCCCCCCTCCTTTCCCTGCCGTTGCTCTGGGCCCCCAAGTCAACCATTCTCCCCACCCCCAGACCGGACTGCCTTGCCCCCTGTCCCAGCATTGGGGTCCCTCCCTGACTCTCCCTTTTTTCTGGGGACCTGGGTTTGGGGGCATCATCTCAGGGTTGGTTTGCAGATTGGCGGGGGGGGGGGGTCATGTCTTCCCCTGCTTTTGAGGTTGACCTGCCTGGAATGCTTTAGTTGGGGTTCCCTCCTTGCAGGGGGTTGGGCTAGATGACCCCTGGGGGTCCCTCCCAGCTCTTCAGTTCTGTGATTCTCTGGTTCCAGCTGCCCAGTTGTCCACCCAGCTGAGCGCCCCGCCGAACCCCCCAAGTACACCCGGCTGAAGAACTGGCAGACGGGCTCCATCCTGTATGACACTCTCAATGCCCAGACCTTGCAGGTGAGGCCTCTGAGGTGGGGGGGCGAGGGGGGGGCTCCCCTCCCTTGGGTATCTCAGTCAGCCAGCCAGAAGGCTGCTTGGGCAGCTGATGCTGCTCACCTCTCTGCCCCTGGGGCAAATCCCCCCCCCCCCAGCCAGAATCCCGAGGAAGTGAGTCAACATGTTGTCACCTTCTGTGTGTTCTCCACCCTCTTCCAAATATAGGTAAGAACAGGGCTGGCCCAAGACATCAGCGGGGGGGGGGGGGGGGGGGAGAGAGAGAGAGAGAGAGAGAGAGAGAGAGAGAGAGAGAGAGAAGGAGGAAACCGATCCGGCCTCCTCAGCCACAGTGGGCGATGCAGTCTGTCCAGGCCGGATCAGCTGCCCCCCAGGATCCTGCCCCTTCACCTTGCCTTGTGGGTGGGCCAGCCCTGCCTCAGAGCAGAAGGAGAGCCTGCCGGATGAGGCCCAAGGGAGCCCCTCTAGCCCAGCTTCCCTTTCACACAGGTGAACCAGAAGCCCCCATGCGGCATCCCAGCCCCAGAGCCACTCTCTCCCCTCTGGGGTTTCCAGCACCAGGGGTGCAGAAGCATGGCCGCCTCCGGCAGAGCTCACCCCTGGGGGCTCCTTGCCATTGGTAGCCCCCCCCCTCCATACATTTCTCTGATCCTCTTTTGAAGTGGGCGGCCATCCTGCCTCCTGGGGAAGGGAGTTCCATAGTTTAACTTAAGGACTTTCTTGGGTCTCTCCTGAACCTTCCAGCCCTGGGCTTCCTTGCATGTCCACAGGTTCCAGTCTTTTGAGAGAGGAGGAAAGCTCTTTTCATCCCACTTTCTCTAGGCCAGGCATAATTTTACAAACTTCTTCCTGGGGGAATCACTCCATCCCCCTGACCATCTGGGCTGCTTTTCCCCCACATTGTTTCCAACTCTTCCGTGTCCTTTTGGCACAGAAGGTGACCAGATGTTCTGGAGCTCCCAGGCCCCATATAATCCCAGACCAACTGGGCTGATGAAAGCCCCCCCCCCCACATTTGGGGCTCCAGGGGTTCCCCTGGCTGGCTTCAGGGGCCAACCAGTCCTGTGTCAGTGGGGAGGGGAGAAGCTGGCCAGGAGATGGATGTTGCGGCTGGGAAGGGGAGCCTCCTGGTGGGGCTGGGGAGTGAAGAGCCTTCGCCGCTGCAGCCCCTACCCCTCTTTCTCTGCAGAATGTGCCGTGCAATGAGAGGCGCTGCCTGGGCTCCGTCATGTTCCCCAAGCAGATGTGTGCTGCTTCGGAGGGCCCCCGCCCCACGGAAGAGCTCCTGCCCCTGGCGCGGGACTTCATTAACCTCTACTACCACTCCATGAAACGGTGAGTCTCTGGGAGCCTTGCTCAGCCCCATCTCTGGCGGGTGGGGGCAGTGGGTGCCATGGCGAAGCTGCACCCAGACCAGGCTCTTGAGGCTCCCTTCAGTCAATGTGGGGCCTGGCCCACATCCTAGCCTCCTCCTGGGGGGCTCCTGCCTCCCCCAAGCCACCTTGCCTGGAATGGCAATCTGCTGGCCCCTTACAGAATCCAGACATTGTTCTCCAAGCCTGGCATTTCTGTGTTCTGTTATCCCTTTTCCCTACTTTGGACCTGACTTGGGGTGAGTTTTGTACGTTCCTGTGAAATACAATTGCAGCATTGCCTGGTTTGGAGCTTGCAGGGTGCGGTTAAAGCTTTTCAGGACTCGTGCCCCATTAGTTAGCAGCTTCCTGTTTTTTTCAGCCACAAAGGAGATTTGTTTTTTTAGTTAGTAGATTCCTGTTTGCAGCTTTCATTGCTTCCCGTTTAGCATGGTAAAAGGGGCAGAAGTTGCAAGGTGGAAGCTTTTAACGAACATTGCCGGAGATTTTTTGCTGAACAGGACTTAGTTCTGCATGTAGGAGGGTCTTGGTCGTGGGCAGGGTGCCGCTGGATTATATCAAGTGCAATATGGCATCGTGGTTGTGATTCCACTTACAGCCAATTGCGGGGAAGAGTCGTAAACAAAATCTGCCCTTTTCCCCTTATGGGGTATCCAAGAGCCCATATAGAGGCCTGAATTGCAACTCATTGCCAAACTTAATTGCAACTCATTACCAAACTTAAAACCATGGAGAGACCTGGTCTGAACAAAGACATTGGATTCTTATCTCATTATACATGACAAAGCCATTTTTCACCTTCTCACCCCTTGCTTTTTCCTGTAAGACCTATTGCAGTCGTTAAGAGTCGTCAACAGGCTCATCACAGCTATCTGCCAATCACCCATTCCCACCACCCCATAGGCGCCGACTCCATGGGGCCTGAGGGGGCCCGAGCCATTTTTCACCTTCTCACCCCTTGCTCTTTCCTGTAAGACCTATTGCAGTCGTTAAGAGTCGTCAACAGGCTCATCACAGCTATCTGCCAATCACCCATTCCCACCACCCTTCTGAGTAATACCCCTCCCCACCTTCTCACTATATAGAAGGATCTGACAACTTCTGTTTCAGTGTATCTGAAGAAGTGTGCATGCACACGAAAGCTCATACCAAGAACTAACTTAGTTGGTCTTTAAGGTGCTACTGGAAGGAATTTTGTTTTGTTTTGACTATGGCAGACCAACACGGCTACCTATCTGTAACCTTAAGACAGGATTTGTGAAGGGAAAGACAATAGGGTGGCTTTTCCATTTTCCTTTGACCTTGCAGAGAAAACATTTGCTCAGTTTGGGACAGTTTGGGAATCAAAATGGTTCCAGGTCGGTCTTCCTGTGCTGATCTATGTACATGTTTGGCTGGTACACTTAGGAACATTTAACATATATCTAAGACCTCAAAATTCCTATCACAGAAGCAATCTAAGGGACGTGATGTGGGAGCAGCCCAGATTCCCTTGCAGAGTCCACTCCTGATGATCCACCCCCAGCCATAAGCCTCCTCTGCCATGGCTTCCCCCAGGTGGTTCAACCCGCCCCCCCCCAGCTCTCACGAAGGCTGATCTGTGGGAACATGGAGTCCCCAATGCCTGCGCCCCACACTCTTCCCCTCCCACCTGCTTCTAAATGTCACAGTCTAGTCAGAGATTTCCACCCGTCCTAAGATAACAACTGTGCATGATGGCTTATCTATGATGAAAGAGGTGTGAGTCAATAGTCCCTGAGCCTGGACGAAGTGCTGCGTCCCAAGGTTGGCACCCCTTGGATTTCTTTGCGGGGGGGGGGGGGATCCCTGCAGCTCCTTCCTCACCAGTTGCAATGTGCAGAAGGCAGGGCTCTCTCGCCATCTCCTAAGAAGGCTTCCTCCCCCCAGCAGCTTTCCTCCCCTTACTCCTGAGTAGCCCCCTTTGTGACGCAGGGAGACAAGCCTGGGAGGGGGCGGGGGCACCCCTTCTGGGCCCCAGGGAGCTGCTCTTTGCCTTCACTCCTTTGTTCTCTGCAGGACTCCTGACTTGGGTGGATGTTATCTGAGGGCTTTTCCTCTCTGAGCTGTTTCTTCCTGTCCCCCCCCCAAGCCTCTGATGTCAGGAGCAAACTTTTCTCTAGCCTGCTGCCCCCCCCCCTTGCAAAAACATTCAGATGACTCCTAAAACCTTTATCTTGCCTGCAGAATGGAAAGCTGTGCGCTTGTCTTTTGCGGCAGAGCAAACCCTGTTCCCATTTGTCTGGCAGCAGAATCTGTCCCACCCCCACCCCGCTTCGACCTTGTCCGCCTGGTTCGGCTGCTTGGGAATTTCCACCCTCAAAAAGAGATCCAGCTTTTGGAGGATGGAAGAAAATGAGCGTCAGGAGAGCCTGGTGCCTAATGGGGGGGGGGGCAGCCCAGATTGTGCTTCAACTGGTTCCTAGCCAGATGCCCCCCCCCGAGGTCAAGAGCGCCATCTCCCCCTTTGGGTCCCCCAGCAATTTGCCTCTCCAGGTGGGGCTGATCCTGGAGGCCATAAATAGCCCCCACGGGGAGGGGCCCTGATGGGCTCAGAGACAGGCATGTTTCTGGGTACCAGCTGCTGGAAAGTGCAGGAGGGGACGAATCCTGGCTGCGAGCTTCCTGGGTGGCCTCGGTGCAAGGAGGATGCTGGACTAGGTGGGCTCTGTTAAGGGGAAATAGAACTCAGGGTTCCCCAAGGGTTCCCCAACTTTGCCAGGACCTGCTCCTGCGGGTTCCAATCGGTCCGCTTCAAGCAAGAGACATCCGCCAGGTTAGCAAAGCCAAAGAGCAGCAATGTAGCCTGATTGTTGCAAGAAGGTTCCAACTCCCCAGCAGGCAAAGAAGGAGAACCCAAAACAAAAGCTTACATCCACTTTCAAAAGTTTCCAGAGTTTCCCATCATACATGTCACAAAGCACCGCAGAAATGTCAGAGGAGGAGGTTTGGGGACAGGCAGAGATCTGTGTCCCAGCCGTGTCCCCTGTCCCTCCGTCTTTCACCTTCCAGAGAAAGTGTTTCCGTTCCCTTTGCTCTCTGGGTTCAGTTGCCCCATCTATTCCTGCTGCAGCTGGTGAACCTCCGCCTGGGATGGAGGTCCCTGCATGTAGTGTGGGGGGGATATTGCCCCGTCTGCTGGTCAGGAGGGGGGTCCTGAGGACGGGCTCTTCTTCCCCAGGTCTTCTTCCCTGTGCAATCTCTTAATCGCCTTTGGAACCAAAGAAAGCCATCTGTTTGGCTATTTTGGTGAATTTCTGTTTTTCAGGTAATGGGGTTTACTTGCCTTATTCTGGTAAGATGGCTGTAGGCATTAGTTCCTGGGGGGTTGAATGGGTGGAGTGTGTGTGTGTGTGTATGCGCACACCCACACCCACACTTTGTTTCAAGTCTCTGTAATGCTTCTGATGTGCTGGTTGGGGACCCCCCCTGTGCCCGTAAGAGGCCCCCTTTGGCCTGATCCAGGATGTTCTCTGGATGTTTTCAGGCTCTAGCACCATGGCAGAGCCCCTGCCCTGCATGCAGAAGGACCCGGGTTCAATTCCTGCTGGCAGAGTCTGCAGGCAGGGCTGAGGGAGACTCCTTGCTTGAAACCCAGGAGAGAGCCATTGTGCCACCCCCTCCATCATTTGGGGGGCCCTTTTCTGAACCTTTTCCAACTCTCCAATAACCTTTTTGAGATGAGGTGACCAGAACCAGACCCAGTGCTCCAGGTGCGGTGGCACCATAGATTTGGATATTTATTTATTTATTTATTTATTTATTTATTTATTTATTTATTTATTTGTGCATTGATGGCATTGGCCTGATGCAGGGAGTTCCAAAGGATATCAGTGATGCTACACTAGAAGGTGGTCCCCAGTCCTGCCACTCACCCCCTGGCCCAGGGCGGGGCCTGGGGGGCTCTATAAAGGGGTCCGTTTTGTTTTGTTTTTGTTTTGTTGTTTAAAGTGCTGCTATTTTTTACCTATGCCATTTTAAACTGTGATATTAATGCTGTGATTTATGTGGAAATTGTTTCCCATTTGGTTGTGTATTTTTTTGATGTGGTTTATTTATTGTTTATGACTTTTGTAATTATGTAAATCTTGTCATGCTGTAAGCCGCCTTGAGCATTGTTTTTACCTGTGGAAAGGTGGCACACAAATAAAAAATGATGAATGGTTGTGTTCTTACAGATGCGGAATGGGCATCACAAACTGCTGGTAGTGGTGCCAGTTCTGCCCCTTGAAGTGGTGGTGGGGGGGTGCATGTGGGGCAGGATGATCTCGGTTCTCACCTGAGTTGGGGTGCCGTGGGAAGAGCGGGCTGTGGGGCAGGTGGGGAGGCAGAAGGAGCCCCTGGAGCTGCCCTGCCTGCTGCCCCACCTGAGCCCCTCCCCCACTCCATTTCTCCGCAGCTCCGAGTCCCAGGCCCACCTGCAGCGCCTCCAGGAGGTGGAGCAGCAGATTGCGGAGACAGGGACCTACCAGCTGCTGCAGGCAGAGCTGATCTTTGGGGCCAAGCACGCCTGGCGCAACGCCTCCCGCTGCCTGGGCCGGATCCAGTGGAACAAGCTGCAGGTGCGTCCGGGGGGGGGGGGCAGCGGAAGCAGCAGGGAGCCCTGAGCTAGGCTGGCCCTTCCCGGGGGGGGGGGAGCTTCTCTTGCATAGCCTTCAAACTTCTGCCCCCCAGCCCTGGTCATTTTGGGTGCTTGGGGAGTCAGGTCCCCTCAGCATCTTCTGTGCTCCTTTCTGGGATCCAGATGTGCTGCTCTTTCGGCCCCATGCAGATGTTTGGGCCTTTGGTATCTTGGCAGGAGGAGGCAAGATTGTAACCCTTGCCCGCCCCCCCCCAGCATCCGGCCTTTGCTGCCCATCTTCCTGGCACCTGACCCTTTGACCTTCCTTGTTCTCTTCCCCTCCAGGTGTTTGATGCCCGAGATTGTGCCAGCGCCCAGGAGATGTTCACCTCCCTCTGCACCCACATCAACTATGCCACCAACCGCGGAAACCTCCGGTGAGGGACCCCTTTTGCTTCCCTCCGCGCTGCCCGGTGCCTAGGGGACTCAGCCTTTGCGGGGGGGGGGGGGGCCTGCTGCCATTTCCCCTCCCTGGCAGGTGATGCTGCCAGTTTGAGCTGAGCGCTCTGCTTTTCTCCTGCAGTTCAGCCATCACCATCTTCCCAAACCGGATAGCCGGCCGGGGCGACTTCCGCGTCTGGAACCAGCAGCTGATCCGCTACGCAGGCTACGCGCAGCCGGACGGCACCATCCTGGGAGACCCTGCCAACGTGGATTTCACGGAGGTGAGAAGTGGCTGTGGCATCTCCTCTTCCACCCCCAACCAGGACCATTCATGGCTCCTACCATTTGAGCCTCCATTCACAATAGTCACCTGTTTGTTTTGTAATAATATATATTGCCTGATCGAGAGGCTGCAGTCAGTGCAGGATGCTGCAGTGCGATTGCTGACGGGAGCGAGGCCTCGGTGCCCCATCGCCCCTTTGCTGCTCAGAGATCTGTGCCAGTTGCCCCTTTGCAGGCTGAGTCCAAGGCATTGCTAAGCATCTATCTAAAGCAGAGCTTTCCAAACTCTGTCGCGACACGTTTGTGCGTTGGCTGCAGTGTGTAGCTGTGCTGCGCAACATGTGTCCTCTTATAGGGGTTAGTTTAACCTCAGGTTTGCTAGTAAAACTGAATTACTGTCGCGAAATGATGCATGTCTCAAAAGTGCGTCACCAACATGAAAAGTTTGGAAAGCTCTGATCTAGAGCCTGTAACAACTTGGAACCAGTTTACCTGTGAGATGCCTGAGCCTGTATGTGCCACTTGATTGGCAAAACTGCCACTGTTACCTGTTCCGCAGTTGTAAGAACTCAGTATTTTATTGTGGCAGCAGCTGCACTTTGGAACTCCCTGCCTCTTGATACCAAGCAGACGCCTTCCCAGTACGCTTTTTGCACCTGCCAAAAACATTTTTGTTTTGACAAGTCTGTGTAATTGTGCAGCAATAAAATTGCTAGCACATCTGCAAAGCTAATCCGGGTCCGGTCTGGTTTCAACTTGCATGGGGGACCACATGCTGAGATTCCTGCCTTGCAGGGGGTGGAGCTAGATGACCCTCAGGGTCCCTTCCAGCTTTATGATTATGTCATTTAGAAAATTGATGTGAATTTTAATCTGCCTTGTGCATTTTCTTTTAACTTTTTGATGGCCTTAAATGATCGTTGCTGATTTTTCTTAGTGACAATTTTAATGTTTAATCTTTTTTGCAAATCGCTTTGAGGTTTTCTCTTTACAATCTTTACAATCAAGCAGTGCATAAATTTTATGCAATAAAGCAACAGAATTATTAAAGTATGTTGCCCAACTGCCCGTCTGGGTGCTTTCTGCACCCCTCCAAAAGCCAATCTGCCCTTCCCTCTGACTCTGAGTGGATGCTGGATATGGGGAGCAGCCCCCCAAGGAGGCTCTGTGACCCCCAACCTTCAGGAAAAACAAAAAGGGGGTCCTGGAGGTGCCTCTGAGGTTTCCCACAGCCTCCCCCTCCTGCTGCTCCAGCTGCGGCCCATTGAGGACCCGGCCACACAAAACCCTTGCTTGGCTTTGCTGCAGCAGTGGCCGAAGGCTGCCCCTCTCCCCTGGGATTTCCTGCCCCCCATGGACGGCTCTCTCTGTCGGTTTCCAGGTGGGCTCAGGGGGTCTCTTGCCTACCAGTCTCTCCCCCCCCCCCCAGGTCTGCGTTCAGTATGGCTGGCGGCCCCCCAGGGGGCGCTTTGACATCCTCCCCCTGCTGCTTCAGGCGCCCGATGAGGACCCCGAAATCTTTCCCCTGCCAGGGGAGCTGGTCCTGGAGGTCCCCATCTGCCACCCCACGTGAGTGCCAGGAAAGGGGGTGGCACTGGGTGTGGGGAGGGGGGGACGTGGGGGGGGAGTGATGGCAGCGCTCTTGCCGATTGCAACGGTTGTCCCCAAAGGCTGCCAAGGACTTTCATGGAATCATGTAGAGTTGGGGGAAAACCCCAGGGGTCATCTAGTCCAACCCCGGCAAGGCAGGAATTGCAGCTCCCCCTTCTGACACCTGCCTTCCTCTTCCAGGCTCAAGTGGTTCAAGGATCTGGGCCTCCGCTGGTACGCCCTCCCTGCGGTGGCGAACATGCTCCTGGAGATCGGGGGCCTGGAGTTCCCGGCGGCCCCCTTCAGCGGCTGGTATGTCGGCTGTGAGATCGGCATGAGGAACTTCTGTGACTCCCAGCGCTACAACCTCCTGCAGGTAGGGGTCGTCTGGGGGGAGGCCCCCCCGCCCTGGCCCCCTTCCTCCCCTCTGCTCCCCCGCCCATGACTGATACAGAACAGAAGAAGAGTCAACTGGCCCATCTGTCCCCCCCCCCCAATTTTTTTTATTGATTTTCACATTTATAAACAAACATAAATCCTAACTATAATTATTCCACTATTATTAACATTGTTAGGTGACTTCCTCGAGACCCCTTGGCTGAGTTATCAGTGTAACAGTTTTCCAAAACTAATTTCTCATAAAATTTACTTAGTCAATTAACATCTTTCTTTCTTACCATATTAACTTTAAACATATTATTCTATAAAATCACATATTTAAATCCTAAGCCAATCTGGTATTTGCAAGTATTTCTATTTAAGTTATCTTAACATATTTAGCTAAACAGTCTTTGAATTTCATCCATTCCTCCTGGTACTCCTCCTCCTTCTGGTCACAGACTCTTCCGGTCAGGTCGGCCAGCTCCCAAAAGTCCATCATCTTCATCTTCATCATTCTCCACTGTTGGCACTTCTTGTGCTTTCCAATTTTTGGCTAACAAAATCCTAGCACCAGCTGTGGCATACAAAAACAATCTAACGTCTTTCTTGGGCAATTCCAAACCTATTATTCCAACAAGAAAGGCCTCTGGATTCTTAATAAATGTATATTTCAACATTTTTTCCAATTCATTATAAATCTTCTCCCAGAAGTCTTTCACCTTGGGGCATGTCCACCACATATGATAAAAGGTACCTTCTTTTTCTTTACATTTCCAACATAAATTATCACTATTGTGATAAATCTTTGCTAATTTTACAGGAGTTAAGTACCATCTGTACATCATTTTCATAATATTTTCCTTTAACACCGTACATCTGGCCCAGCATGCTGTTCTCACAGGGGCCAAATACCCATAGGAACCTAGGAATCTAGATAAAAAGGTAAAGGGACCCCTGACCATTAGGTCCAGTCATGACCAACTCTGGGGTTGCAGTGCTCATCTCGCTTTATTGGCCAAGGGAGCCGGCGTGCAGCTTCCGGGTCATGTGGCTAGCATGACTAAGCCACTTCTGGCAAACCAGAGCAGCGCACGGAAACGCCGTTTACCTTCCCGCCAGAGCGGTACCTATTTATCTACTTGCACTTTGACGTGCTTTTGAACTGCTAGGTTGGCAGGAGCAGGGACTGAGGAACGGGAGCTCACCCCGTTGCGGGGATTCGAACCACTGACCTTCTGATTGGCGAGTCCTAGGCTCTGTGGTTTAACCCACAGTGCCACCTGTGTCCCTCGGAATCTAGATAGACTGCCCCTGGTGCTGGAGGTTTCACTCATAGCAAGAGACCTGCCTGGAGCAGGCCAATGGCTCATCTGTTGCAGCATCCTGTTCTCACAGTAGCCAACCTGATGCCTCAGCGGGAAACGCGCAGGCCGGATCCGAGCCCAATTCTCCCCCCCCCTGCAGTTCCAGAAGCATTGCTGTCTCCGACTGTGGAGGGCAGGGCAGGGCCCCCATTGCCACGAGCCCCTGGTAGGTCTTATTAGGCAGGTGAGGGAATATGCTGACTGTATTTTATCCCTCTGGAGTCCCGCAGGTGTGGGTTGAGACAAGGAGACAACGTGGCTGCAAATACAGAGCTTTTCATAGAATCATAGAATCATAGAATCATAGAATCATAGAGTTGGAAGAGACCACAGGGGCCATCGAGTCCAACCCCCTGCCAAGCAGGAAACACCATCAGAGCACTCCTGACATATGGTTGTCAAGCCTCTGCTTAAAGACCTCCAAAGAAGGAGACTCCACCACACTCCTTGGCAGCAAATTCCACTGTCAAACAGCTCTTACTGTCAGGAAGTTCTTCCTAATGTTTAGGTGGAATCTTCTTTCTTGTAGTTTGGATCCATTGCTCCGTGTCCGCTTCTCTGGAGCAGCAGAAAACAGCCTTTCTCCCTCCTCTATGTGACATCCTTTTATATATTTGTACATGGCTATCACATCACCCCTTAACCTCCTCTTCTCCAGGCTAAACATGCCCAGCTCCCTTAGCCGTTCCTCATAAGGCATCATTTCCACGCCTTTGACCATTTTGGTTGCCCTCCTCTGGACACGTTCCAGTTTGTCAGTGTCCTTCTTGAACTGTGGTGCCCAGAACTGGACACAGTACTCCAGGTGAGGTCTGACCAGAGCAGAATACAGTGGCACTATTACTTCCCTTGATCTAGATGCTATACTCCTATTGATGAGGCCCAGAATTGCATTGGCTTTTTTAGCTGCCGCGTCACATTGTTGGCTCATGTCAAGTTTGTGGTCAACCAAGACTCCTAGATCCTTTTCACATGTACTGCTCTCAAGCCAGGTGTCCCCCATCTTGTATTTGTGCCTCTCATTTTTTTTGCCCAAGTGCAATACTTTACATTTCTCCCTGTTAAAATTCATCTTGTTTGTTTTGGCCCAGTTCTCTAATCTGTCAAGGTCGTTTTGAAGTGTGATCCTGTCCTCTGGGGTGTTAGCCACCCCTCCCAGTTTGGTGTCATCTGCAAATTTGATCAGGATGCCCTTGAGTCCATCATCCAAGTCGTTGATAAAGATGTTGAATAAGACCGGGCCCAAGACAGAACCCTGTGGCACCCCACTAGTCACTCTTCTCCAGGATGAAGAGGAACCATTGATGAGCACCCTTTGGGTTCGGTCAGTCAGCCAGTTACAAATCCACTGAATGGTAGCATAGTCAGACCGCATTTTACCAGCTTCTTTACAAGAATATCATGGGGCACCTTGTCAAATGCCTTGCTGAAATCAAGGTAGACTACATCCACTGTGTTCCCTTCATCTACCAGGCTTGTAATTCTGTCAAAAAACGAGATCAGGTTAGTCTGACATGACTTATTTTTCAGAAATCCATGCTGACTATTGGTGACCACAGCATTCCTTTCTAGGTGCTCACAGACTGTTTGCTTAATGATCTGCTCCAGAATCTTCCCTGGTATTGATGTCAGACTGACTGGGCGGTAATTATTTGGGTCCTCTCTTTTCCCCTTTTTGAAAATAGGGACAACATTTGCCCTCCTCCAGTCTGCGGGGACTTCGCCTGTTCTCCAGGAATTCTCAAAGATGACTGCCAGTGGTTCTGAAATCACATCTGCCAGTTCTTTTGGAGACTCTCCCACGAGAGAAAGGCCTCTCAGCAGAGTGTAAATCTTAAGCACAGGAAATAAGCGTTAGGCTGATCTCCCCCTTTAGTTTTCCTGTTTATCAAAGAAACAGGCTACAGACTGAGAAATAAGTTTAAAACATATAGTTTAATCCAGCATTTGTGCGGCAACAGCAGTAAAAAGTAATGCAGGTAGAATACTTGACTTTGCAGCAAAAAGAAAGCGAGTAGAAGAGGAACTACTTCTTCCCTCCCAGGAGAGGAGGGGAAGTGACATCACACAGAGCCTTCTCTACCAATTATGTTTCTATTGTCTGAGCCAGCCTATCAGCAATTCAGCTCTATGGTCTTAACCCCTTCAGCTGCTAACTAGCAAGAATATGCCTTGTGAGATTGGATGGCGCGTCTTCCACGCAGGCAGCCTAAAGGTCCTGCCCCCCCCCCAACCAAAATGTGTCTTTGCAGGAGGTGGCTGAGCAGATGGGGCTGGACACCCAGACGACCTCCTCCCTCTGGAAGGACAAGGCGGCCGTGGAGATGAATGTGGCCATTTTGCACAGTTTCCAGGTGATGGATTTGGGGGGGAGACAAGGGAGTGAGGCGCAGGTGGGGAGGGGAGGAGTAGGAAGAGAGCTTGCTGGGAATTCACCCCCCACCAGCCCCCTTCCTGGGTAAGAGCATAGGACTAGATGACTCTTGGGGTCTCTTGCAGCTCTATAAATTCTGTGATTTAATGATTCTGCGATGAGCTTCCTGGGATCCCCGCAAGTTCTGGTGCCGGGGGAGAAAACCTTTCCTCTCTCCACTTTCTTCATGACAGGCATCCTTTTACAAGCATCTACTTTGTCGCCTATTTCTTCCTTTTTCTCTATACAAAAATATCCCAAACGCTGCCCCCTTAGAGGATTTTCTCCAGAGACGGAGGATTCCCTGGGCTTTGGGCCTTTTTGGGGGGGAGAGGGCGGACCTTCCTGAGAGTGGCGGCTGCCTCTTGAACTAGTGTGGATTGAGCTCCCCCCTGGGGTGGGTCCCCAGGTCCCCACAGCCAGGAGGTGGAGAAACACGGAGGAAGGAAGCCGCCTTCAGCTACTCTTCCCTCCCGGGCGCCAGGCAGTGGGGGTGCAGAATGGGAGCGTTGGAAGGGGACCCCCAAGGGCCATCTAGTCCAACCCCTGCAATGCAGGAATCGTAACCCGCCCCCCGCAGCCCTACCAGGAGATGCTGGTGCTGCCCCCACCAGGGACTGGACCCGGGACCCTTTCTCGTGAGGCTTCTGGGTGACAGGGGGCTGGGGTAGGGCTTCCCCGCCTTGCCCTGACCTTGCCTCTTCCTGCAGCTGGCCAAGGTGACCATCGTGGACCACCACGCCATCGCCGACTCCTTCATGAAGCACCTGGAGAACGAGCAGCGCCTGCGCGGGGGCTGCCCCTCCGACTGGGTCTGGCTGGTGCCCCCCATCTCTGGCAGCCTCTCCCCCGTCTTCCACCAAGAGCTGGTCAACTACCAGCTCTCTCCTCTCTTCCGGTACCAGGTGAGACCCCCCTCACCCCCCCCGGGGCTCCAGAAGAGGCTGCCCAGTGGGGAGGTGCTGCCTGCCCTCTGCGTGGCAAAGGGGTGCAGAGAGGAGGTGTTTGTGCCCAGGAGCGCCTCCTACAGGCATCTCCATGATGTCATGGGCACAGAAATGCCAGCTCACCTCTCCCCCCCCCCCCACATTTAACCAGGATCCTTGCCCTTTTTAGGGGGGAGATCTGTTGTTGGTAACCATTAATGTCTAACTGAACCATCCGTTTTGCAATATATACATTTTTGCATAAAGTTCTTTAGCATTTCATTTTAGTTTTTATGTAAAATAGAGAGAATATTTATAACAACAGTTAGAAATTGAAAGATGGAAAACAAAATGATAAAGGAGAATAGCAAGGTCCAAGTAAAGGATGTCAGCGTGATCCAAATATCGAGTCGAGTTCCAGATTCGCCAGGCTGGCGACAAGGTTGCCTTTATATGCCCTAAAAGGAATGCCAAATCCTATAAAATCAAGAAAAAAAATCACAATAGATGCTAGGAGAGGATATATTTATTAGATATATCCTTCCTTCCCTTTGCAACTTAAAAGGAACGTTATTGTGGGTTTTCTGTACAGACACACAAATAGATATAGATGCGCTAAGCCCACAACTCATGCACATTTTACTTGTTCACATTCAACTTTGTGCACGTGGCAAAATAAAACAAAACGGGGGCCAGGCTTCCAGGAAAAAATACTTTGGCAATTCTGCCTGCCGTTGCACCCGATGTGTTTTCACCAAATGCAATTTTGGCTTTAGACACAATCCCCAGAACAGAAGCTGCGTAAGTTGCGCGCATACTGTACGTATAGGAAGGCATTATATATAGAAAGAATGCAAGGCTGTTGTCACCCTGCAGTTTGCTTGGCTGCCACTGGGGGCGCTGCTAGCTGCAGTGTTACAATGGACTCCTGAGAGCTGCTTTGCGAAATAACCTTTTTTTCTGGGGTGGGGGGAGGCGTTTCAAGGCTTGTGACCCCGTCCCGCTTCCTCATTCCCATGCTGTTCCCACAGAGCGACCCCTGGAAAACCTACATCCCCAAAGGCACCACTGTCACCCGAAAGAAGACCTTCAAGGAGATTGCCAAGTAGGTCCTTGCGGGGGAAGGAATTGGGTCGCATCTTGGAGAGGGGGGGTACAGGGAGTGGGTCATTCCATCAGCACAAAGGGCTCTCAGCCGTGCCAAGGAATAAGAATGGTAGAGTGGCAAGGGAGCCCCAAGGGTCATCTAGCCCAACCCCCTGCAATGTGGGAAGCACTGTTTCTTGAGAGCTCTGAGGCAGGACTAGGGTGGGGGTGGGCGGCAGCTTGGGGGGGGCACACAATTCCAAGCCCTCCTCTGAAGAAACAGGGGCAGGAACTTGCTTCTAGCACCTCCTCAGAAATCTTCCTGGATGCTTTGAATGCTCAGAGCATGAGCAGAGTGCAGCATGGCTCTGGAAGAGGCCATCCCTGGCCCAGGTGCCTTTGGACATGCTCAGGGGCCAGATACCTCTCAGCAGCAGCGACTGGGCCCTCCGACGAATAGCGCAAATAAGTACAAGCCAGGAGGGCGATGAGCCATTGAGGGCTGTGGCTCAGGGGGCAGGACATCTGCTTGGCATGCAGAAGGTCCCAGGTTTGATCCCTGCTGGCATCTCCAGGTCACTGGGAAATACTCCCCTGCTCAAATCCTGGAGAGCCTCTGCTGTCAGTCACTGCAGGCAGACTGGTCTTGTATTTTCATACCGTGAACCCCCTGAGATCTGGGGATGAAGCCTGGGACACAAATTTAATAGAATACTCCAATCAATTAATAGTGTGTTCTGCTTGGCTCTGCATCCCCAACGGCCTGTCCAGGCTTGGGCAGAGTTGGCCCTGGGGAAGGTGCCCCTGCCTGGGGAAAGTGGGCTGGGCTGAGTCCTCCTGTCCTGCTCTCCCCCCCCCTCCTGCAGAGCGGTCAAGATCTCAGCCAAGTTGATGGGCCACGTGATGGCCAAGCGGGTCAAGGCCACGATCCTGTACGCCTCCGAGACGGGGAAGTCGCAGGCCTACGCCCTGAAGCTGAAGCAGCTCTTCAAGGGCTCCTTTGCCCCCCAGGTGGGCCCAGGTGGGGGTCAGCAGTTGGGGTGGGTGCTCACTGCCCCTTTCCCTCCTGATGCCCACAGAGCACATGAAGCGAGGCGATGCTCCCTCCCCCAAGGTGGCAAGGAGTTCCCCAGGCGAAGTGTGCCAGCAGTGGCGCGTTTCTTGCCCCGTGTTTGGCAAGGCTCATGGTGGAACTGGAGGGTGTGTCTTGTGTTTGTGTGGTGTGAGGCACGTCCGGCTCTCTGCTCTTTCCATTGAAGGCAATAATTCACTTTGGGTGGGGGGGGGTCAAGGTCAACCTTAAGAACCTAAGAAGAGTCTTGCTGGATCAGGCAGTGGCCCCCCTGGTGCAGCCTCCTGGTCTCAGTGGCCAGATACCCCGAGAACCTAGGAATCGAGACAGACTGCCTCTGGTGCTGGAGGTTTCACCCTGGAGGGTCCAGAAGAAGAGAAGAGCCCGGCCAAAGGGTCCCCACCTGGTGCAGCATCCTGTTCTCCCAGGGGCCCCAAAGTGAACCCCCCAAGCAGGATCAAGCCCTGGAGCAGGACTTTGGGAATATGACTCAACATTTGGTGCCCCCAGCTGAAGATTTCTTATTTCCGCAGTAATTCCTCCTGGTACAGTTTCTTTTTATGGAACTTCCCAGTGGGGGCCTGTACAAATATAGATTGATTTATGTTATGTACTGAAGTTCTCACTTCAGCAGGGGGATACTGTAGATAGTTATGCAAATGAAGGATCGAAAGTGACACTCAGTGATTCGGCTCAGAGGGTGGCCGCATCTGGCTGTGCTCTGATGTCCATCGATCCCACCTTCCTCGCCAGTGTTAAGTTGTGGGTGAACATATCAGACGACACAGCGATTCTTCAAACAGCTCTTGTTTATTCACAGGCCAGGGCAGAACTGAACTGAAGAGCTCAGTCAGCCTGCTTATATAGAGCTCCAGAACAACGTAACTGTAGCAACTTTCTAAAACTATCCAATCACTGAACGTCACTTTCGATCCTTCATTTGCAACCAGCTAAAGATTTCTTATTTCCACAGTAATTCCTCCTGGTACAGTTTCTTTTTATGGAACTTCCCAGTGGGTACCTGTACAAATATAGATTGATTTCTTATTTATTCTTATTATTTCATGCCCCTCTGCTCAGTGCTCTGTGTGCAGCAGCCCCCCCCCCCCCCAATCCGGCCCTGTTCCCAGCAATTGGCTCCAGATGCAGCAGGCAGAGCAGAGCCCTCCTGGCTCCAGGTCTCCAGCGAGCTCACAAGCTGCCCCTTGGGGGGCAACAGAGGGTGGAAGCATTTGAGGGCCCCCCTCACCCTCCTGACCCCCCCGGCGCTTCCCGGCAGGTGGTCTGCATGGACGAATACGACGTCGTTTCCCTGGAGCACGAGACCCTCGTCCTGGTGGTGACCAGCACCTTTGGCAACGGAGACCCCCCCGAGAATGGCGAGGTGACGCTGGCTTCTCCCCCTTTCCCCCGAGACTCCCAAGTGGGGCTGAGAGTCCAAAGCTCTTCCCTGGGGGGGGGCACCCTCCCTCCACCTGGCACCCCTGGCATGTACTGGAACCCAAATCCAGATCCGTTGGGTGGTGGGTTGGGCTGTCACCTATCAGGGATTCTCTCACTGCAATTCCTGCATGGGGGGGGGGGGGTGCTGAAAGTGTGAACGATCACCAGACTTCGAAAAGCTGGTGTCTCCGGATAAAATGCCTTTGTTCTGTTGAATAAATAAAACTAAGTGGTTTTAATTGGATTTTGAATAGACGTGCAATTAATTGTGCCTCTTCTGAATTTTATCATGCTGTTCTGCAAAGCGCTGCTCTGATTAAGTCTTTTTTGTAGGGCGGGGGGGGGGGGCGCACTGGGGATTTGCTGAGGACCTGGGATAGCTCCATCTGTGGAGCCGCAGACTCTTCATCTCAGGGTCACGCGTTTGAGTCCCCCATTGAGGCAAAAGACTCCTGCATTGCAGGGGTTGGACTGGATGACCTTCAGGGTCCCTTCCAACTCTAGGGGTGGGTGGTGGCCTCCCAAACATTGGGGTCCCACTCAGTGCTGGGCTGACTTAGGTCTGGTCTGCTCCCCCTGAAGTGATTTGACATTAAAGGCATGTATACAAAAGCAATTTCAAATGCAGAACATACAGGCTGAGATAAAAATCTCCATTTAGAATCATAGATTTGGCCGGGATCCCCAAAGGTCCTCTAGTCCAACGCGCTGTGATGCAGGAAGCAGAGCTTGAAAAATCCCTGATCGATGGGCACTCAGCCTCTGCTGAACCCCCCCCCCCCCCCGTGAGATTTTGAAAAGGCAGTGGAAATGGTGCCTTCATGGCCCTCTTCAGGCCTGGAGCTGATGGACGCCCTTCTCAGTGGGTTGTGGGAGGGGGGAATTGGGTTTGTGGTTGTTTTTACTACACCGTTTGTGGTCATTTATGGTGTGAACTGCCCTGGGAGCTATACAAATGTAGTAGTAGTAGTAGTAGTAGTAGTAGTAGTAGTAGTAGTAGTAGCAGCAGCAACAACAACGACAATAATAGATGAGCTGGCCCTTCTCAGATTGGCTCTCTCATGAGCAGAGACTGGAATTTGTGGCACAATTATTGTACTTCTGAACATCTGCTCAACTGTTCTCCTTTTCACCACCGTCGCACCTCCCCTATCTGAGCAGAATTGAGCCCTGGCCTTGAGACCTTCGAGTTTGGGCGGTATATCAATTCAGTCAATGATAAAGACCATCTGCTTGGATTGGGTCCTCACTTGCTTGCCTCCCTGCCTCTCTCTCTCCCCCCGCAGAGATTTGCCCGCGCCTTGATGGAGATGTCCTGCCCTTACCTTGCAGACTCCGAGCCTGAACTACAAAAGTAAGTCCTACCCAGAGGAAGCTCCGCTTTCCTCCTTTGCCTCTTCCTCTCCTGCGGATCCAGACCCTCCTCCCCACAACCTCGCTCTGCCTGTTTCCTCTCTTGCAGTTTATTTAGAGGAAGCAACTTGGGGGCGGTTGTGACTTTGCAGGCGCACTCCGAGTCTCGGAGGTTACAGTGGCAGGTTGGCAAAGGGTGCCTCTGCCCGTCTTGTGGATCTGCCAGGATTTGGCTGCCCTCTCCGCCCGGCAAGAGAGTCGAAGGGTCTTCCAGACTTTCAGGCTTTGCTCCCAGCCTGTGGGTGTCTCTTTCCTTTAAGCTGAAAGCTGCTGGTTTGACCTCCCTCCTCCCCACCCACGACCTCAACTGGGTCTCTTTCTGCCTGGAGGAAAGGGCACCCCTTCCTTTGATGCCTGCCCTCATTAGTGTCATAATCTACGGAGCTAATTAACTTTGCTGCCCACGGGGGAAGCGGCTCTGATTGGCGCCTGGACCCGGGTACGGGATGAGGCCGGTGCATCAAGCTGCCAGGGAACATCGCAGATGAAAGGCACTTTGGCCTCACCCTGCCCCCCCCCCAAACACAGAGCTGGTCCCAGGTCCTGACTTGCCACCAGCTGAAAGCACCTCTTGGCCCCACGGAAGGGCTGGGACCCCCCAAGCCAGAGTGATCTCTCTCCCTGGATGCATAAGAAGAGCCTGCAGGATCAGGCCAGGGGAGGCCCATCTAGTCCACCATCCTCTTCTCCCGGTGATGAGGAGGCAAGAATGACACCTCTCAGTTTTGACGCCTCCCTGGAAAGAAAAGGAGAGCAGTGCTTAGGGGGCCCATTGTCTTGCCCAATGCAAGGTGGCTCTTTTAAAATTAGATTCAGAAGCAATACAAACACAAGTGAGAAGATTGAAGATTTTATTCTAAACAGCAAGCATTATCTACATTACCAAGCAACACGTTGATCTGCCCCTGGGAAGCCCCTGAGAAGCGGCAAAGTGACCTTCAGGCAGTCTCCAGTTCTCTGCACGACCCTCTGGCCATGAGTTCACGCACAAGCTTCTCAGAACTATGCCCCCAAACCATCTGATTTATAGATAGCTAACTGGTTAGCCTCCGTGCCTTGCCCGACTAGCTGGTGCAGATTATTCTTTAGCTATCCCCCTCTTCCAATACTGCACATTCCTCCAAACAGTGTCTAACACTCTGCATCATCACTTCCTTCCAGCAAATTCAAGGCTGTTCTCAGCCACCAAAGAGCAGAACAAGAGATAGAGAGGGGAAGGAAACAGAGGCAGGAAGAGATGACCGTGCTAGATCACTATTTCCTCAAAGTACAGTGGACCCTCTGGATACGGATTTAATTTGTTCTGGGGGTCCGTGTGCACCCCGAAAAATCCGTAACCAGAGGTGCCACTTATGTGCACGTGAGCTGCGTGCAGAGTGCTTTGCGCATGTACAAGCAGCGAAACCCAGAAAAATACTTCTGGGTTTGCTGCTTTCGCAGCCCAAAAATTATCTCAGAGAGATCCACTGTACAAATATATTCCGGAAAAGATTGCCCATACACCCATCTAGTCAGAGAATCATCGGATGGTCCACTCGATGTCCCCAAAGGAAACCTGCGAGCAGGACCCGAGTGCGAGAGCAGCCCCTCTCCTCCCAGGGTTTCCAGCAACTGGGCTTCAGAATTGGAGGCAGACCAGGTGGGGGCTGGGGGGGGCAGCTGGTGGTGGAGCTTGCTGCCCCTTCTCCTCTCTCTCCCTGCAGGAGCTACAAGATGCGCTTCAACAGCATCTCTCAATCCGACGCGTCAGTAGCTGCGTGGAAGACCAAGAGGAGGGCGTCCAGCAACACAGACAGCGCAGGCGCCCTGGGGACCCTCCGGTAAGGTGCCCAGGAAGGAGGGAGTGTCGGATCCTGCTTCCTCGAAGAGCAGAGCCCTGCAGGCAGGGATCCTGCTTCTGGGGCAGGACGCACAGAGGAAGGGAGCTTCTACGGAGGCCCTTAGGGTGCAGCAGCCATGCCTTGCCCAAGCCCCCACCGGCCATCTCCCTGCACCTTCACCGGGGCAGCAGCCCAGCAATGGCACAAATGCCCAGCTGGGCAACAGAACCTCCTTGTTGGTGGGAGCCATTGCAAAGGCCAGGCTCTTCCTTGGCAAAACCTGCATTTTCCTCCTCCTTGGCAGAAGCCAAGCCATCTTCTCCCCCCCCCCCCCGCCCACCTTGTCCCTCCCCAGCCCTTGAGGTGCAGATGTACCAAATGCCTCTGACCCTCTAGCCAGGCTGGCCAGAAGCCCCCTCCTTCCCTTGCCCTCTGAGCTGAAGCCCAGCCCCACTTCTCAGGGCAGCGCCTGGCCTTGGGCGACATTTTGCGCTGAAATGCCGGGAAGCTGAGTGACAAAAGGACTTCGCAGCCGCAGGAGGGCTGGTGCTGAGCTGAGCACAGGGAAATCGATATTGTCGTGACCGGCTTTTAATGGGCCGAGTTCAGGAGGTCCAGACCAATCTTTAATTCAATACGGGCCATATTAAAATTTAACAGTTGTTTTGTTTTATTGGACTATTCTTTCCCCTAAGCTCTTGGGACAGAGCAAGTTTATTGGCTGTTCCTTAGTGGGAAGAGGAGCCAGATTAATGAAAATTGGAAAGAAAAAGGCCGTGTGGGTTTTGTAACTGAGCGAGATTGGGCCAAAAGGCTGCCAGGGGAGCCCAGCCCATTCGGAAGAACTTTCTTGCAGTAAAAGCTGCTGGGTGGTGGGATGGGCTCCCTTGGAAGGCAGAGGGCTGTCCTTCACTGGAGAAGATTCTTAAGCAGAGATTGATCTTGAACTGTGGTTCCTGCATTGCAGGGGCTGGACTAGATGAGCCTTGGGGGTCCCTTCCACCTCTACCTTCTAGGATTCTGGGACTTGCTTAGCAGAGTCCGGCTGAGCTGCAGACTCCTTCTGGCTGGCCTTGGAGGTGCCCAGCTGGCAAAGGGCCTCTTGACTCCTGAGGGAGGGGGCAGAGCCTGGCCCCCACCCCGCCCCCCTCTCACCCTGCCTGTCTCCTCCCCCTCCTTTCCAGGTTTGCCGTCTTTGGGCTGGGCTCCCGCGCCTACCTGCACTTCTGTGCCTTTGCCCATGCTGTGGACACGCGCCTGGAGGAGCTGGGGGGCGAGCGGATCCTGCCCATGGGCGAGGGGGACGAGCTCTGCGGCCAGGAGGAGTCCTTCCGCACCTGGGCCATGGACGTCTTCAAGGTGGCCGCCCTGCAAGGGGGGTGTTGTGTGTATTGGGGGGGGGCGCTTTGGGAGTCAAGATCAACAATTGATCTGCAAGGTAGAGGGGTGTGTGTGTGTGAGAGAGAGAGAGAGAGAGAGAGAGAGAGAGAGAGAGAGAGAGAGCTTGACATATGAAATAGGAGGTTCCCAAGCAAGACAGGAAGCAGATTTTCCTCCTCTGGAGTAAGCTTCTTGAGGCTCCAAAGGAGTCATTTATTTATTTATTTCAAAACTTTGAAACAAAATATAATTTATTATTTATACCCCACCCATCTGGCTGGGTTTCCCCAGCCACTCTGTGCAGCTTCCAAGAAAATATTAAAAGCACAATAAAACATCAAACATTAAAAGCTTCCCTAAACAGGGCTGCCTTCAGATGTCTTCTAAAAGTCAGATAGTTGTTTGTTTCCTTAACATCTGGAGGGAGGGCGTTCCATAGGCAGGGTGCCACTACCGAGAAGGCCCTCTGCCTGGTTCCCTGTAACCTCACTTCTCACACTAAAATATAAAGCACTAAAAGAGATTAAAATCAGCATCTGGAAAGGTTAGTCTAAACAAGACCATATTTAAATAAATTCCTTGGCTGGTCAGTGCAGCCCAAGAGCAGCAAGATTGTCGTGATCATTTAACAGGCCAGCTTTATTCTTTGGGTCTCCAGCCGGCTGCCCTTCCATGTTGCCCCACAGACAAATCCGGGAGGTGGGGGCTCTGGGGGCTCCTTGCCAAGACGGCTGAGCTCTGTCTCTCCAGTCGGAGGCAGCAGGGCTTCTGAAGGGCAGTTGCTGGAAAGCACAGGAGGGCAGAGTTGCTCTTGGGTTCGAATCCTGCTTGCAGGTTTCCCACCTGTTTGGCCACTGAGGGAAGAGGGGGCTGGACCAGGTGGGCCATGGGCCTGATCCAGCCCCCCCAGGGATGTTCTCATGTCCTGCGCCACAATCCCTTTTTGCTGTGGGTGTGGATGGACAGGGAGGGAGGAGGGTGCCTCTTTGGGGATTGCTGGAAAGCACTGACCTTTTGGATATATTGAGTTGCTAGAGATGCCCCCTCCCCCTTTTGCAAGCCCCTCCCCTCTCAGATCCTCCTTGGAGGGGCTGGTGCAGGTTGAATGGATGCTGAGCTTTGCTGGTCTGGAGTGTGGGGTGCTGGTGCCACCTGGTGGTCAGCTGGGGAATGGCACCGCTTGCTTGCTCAGGGGTCTCCCTTGGCAGGGGGGGGAAGCCCCTGTCCCTCCATGTTGAGCAGAGGGAGAAGGTGCCCCATCCCTGCCAGCCCCACAGCAATGTTCCTCTTCCCCACCTTCCCAAGTGGGCAGCTGTGTCCTGCATCCCTTGGGGTCCCTCCCAGCCCCACATCCTGCACCCACCCAAGAGTCCCCAGAGAGCGAGTCCTCCCTCCCTCCTGACCCTCGTCTCCCCACAGGCCGCCTGTGACACTTTCTGCGTGGACTCCCAGGTGGTTGGCACAGAGGTCTTCAACAGCCCTTGTCACTGGAAGCGCAGTCGCTTCCGCCTGGCGGTTCACCCGGCGGCCCTGGACCTGCTGCCAGGTACGTGTCGGGCGGTGGATCATGGCCTTCTGCTGCGCCCAGCGGATGCCCTCCTGCTGGTGCTCTGCCCAGGGACCAGCCCTGCCCTCGCTTACCCCAAAGATTGTGCATCTTCCCCTCCACTGACCCTTGTGGAAGCAGAATGCTGGGTCTGCAAGGATCTGTGCCTGAGACATATCTGCACCTCGTAGGTCACCCCTTAGTGTAAAAAAAAAAAAAAACTCAGCAGGAAAGTGGCAGAAAAGGGGGCACGAGTGTGGCATGTGGGAGGTTTTTGACCAGCAACGCAGTTTTCCCAGCAGATCTAATTTTGGGGGGCATCTTGCTAACCAGAGTGTGATGAGATGACTTGCACATCCCCATCAAAGCTGTGAAGCCTTGTATGCAAGCAGAACGCCCTGGCGGGGGGCATCAGAAGAGCTTAGCTGGGGAGGGGGCTCTTCTCCAAGGCAATTGCCTTGAAGCAAAGGCCTGGCTTTTCTTCCACACCCCAGAGGAGCCCCCTTACCTTGGGCTCTGCCACCCTCCCCCAATGCCAGGGGGGACATTGATAATATGCCAGCCTAAGTGAGGACAAAGCTTGGCGCCACTTGCGAAATGTTTCTTATTTTCACAATAATTGCTTCTGGTACAGTAGCTTTCTCATGGATCTCCTCATTGGGTACCCATATAAATTAAAGTGGTGGTTGTTGCTATTATTATTATTTTGCACTCCCTTGGCTCAACACCCTGTGGTGCTGCCTGTGCCCCCACCCCAAGAGTCCTGAGGGCCCCTCCAGTCAGTGCTTAATGCCTCCAAGGAGAGGTGTGGGGCTGACAGGAGCCACAAGCCCAGAAACCCCCTGAGGAGGTGGGACAAGTTGTTCCATCACGTGGGGCAGGCTGGCACATCCTCAGAGGCCCCACTTTCAGGTTTCTTTGCATGGGCTCCCACATTTTACTTCCTTGTCCCCCACGGAGACCTTTCTCACTGCTCCACTGCCAAATTTGGAAAAGCAAAGCTTGAAACATCTCCCTGCCTCCACCTCGAACCTTTGGCTTTCTCCCCCTTCAGGCCTGACCCTAGTCCACAAGCGCAATGTCGTTCCGTCCCACATCCTCTCCGTCAAGAACCTGCAGAGCCCAGAATCCAGGTGAGAGTCAAACCAGGACGGTTGGCGCTCATCCCAATTCGGCGGGCGCTTCTCCCTCTTGCAGCCCCCAGCCAAGGGGGCCTGATTTCCGCCAGAATTTGGGGTTGGGGGTTCCTGGCTGCCTTGTGCATAGGCCACTGCCTTCCTGCCGCACACCGCCCCCCCCAGGGGCTGACCGCTCTTCTCCTTTCCCCCATTGCAGCCGCTCCACCATCCTGGTGCAGCTGCAGACAGGGGACCAGCCAGAGCTGTCCTACCAGCCGGGGGACCACGTGGGCATCTTCCCCGCCAACAACGCGGAGCTGGTGGATGCCATCCTGCAGCGAGTGGAGGACCCGCCCCCTGCCAACGAGGCCGTCACCGTGGAAACCTTGGAGGCGGGAGAGAGTGAGTGGCCACCTGTGCCAAGACGGGCCTGGCCGATGCCGAATGGGGAAGCCCTCCAGGCCAGGCCCAGCCGTGGGGTGGGCGTTGTGGGGCAAAGAAGGGCCCAGACCAGGGTGCTGCCTTTCCAGTGGAGGACAGAGGTGCCTGGCGTGCTCTGGTCCATGGGGTCACGAAGAGTCGGACACGACTAAACAACAACAACAACTTTTTATACTGCAGTTGCTCTGCTTTATTTCTGACTATGTTTTCACTGAGTTTACACACACACACACACACACACACACACACACACGGAAGATTGAGAATTAAATCTGTCAATTAAGATTTAAACCTCCTGTTCCACATGTGTGGGAGAAATACGAGAGTAAACAGGCTGTGAAGCCCTTTTGGCAAAGAAAAAACACTTAGGTGCTTTGCAGTTTACTGGAAGCTAGGAATTAGTCAAATACACCTTTTTGTCCCTGTTTATTTGTGGTCTGCTGACCTTTCCCCTCTTTGTCCCCATTGCTAAAAGCGAAGCACACATTTTTGTAAGATAAACGAAAAGGTTTACTTACATTTCAACGCAGGCAGCAAATGCATCCCACGCCTCTGCCCACCTTCCAGCTTGTCAGTGTCCTTCTTAAACTGTGGGGCCCAGAGCTGGACACGGGACCCCAGGCTGGCCACTGTGGACTAGTTGGGCCCTTGGCCTGATCCTGCAGGCTCTCCTTATGGTTTTTAGAAGTGCCTAGATGAGCCACCAGTAAGGACTGATACTTTGTCAATGCTGCAGCTCCTCTTTGCAGACAAATGCTTGGGTGGCTGCAGTGAGCAAAGTGGATCGATCTCCTTGAGGGGTCCTGCGGGAGGATTGCTGGTTCATCCCCCTCCCCCTCCTGGCACAAACCTTTCTCTGCTGTTGGATGCCCACCTGTCCTGGATATTTTCTCTGTGATTCCTGCCTTGCAGGGGGTTTGCCTAGATGACCTTTGGGGGTCCCTTCCAACTCAACCATTCTCCCATCCGGTGGTGGTGAAGCCTGACTAAAAGCCTTTTGAGCTGCTTGGCAGCTGGAAATTCCTGCAGCTGCTGAGTCTCCCCCTCCTGCTTCTCCTCCTCAGGCCCAAAGCGCTTGTGGGTCCCCAGCCCCCGCCTGCCCCCCTGCACGCTGCGCCAGGCGCTCACCTTCTTCCTGGACCTCACGACGCCCCCCAGCGCCCAACTGCTCCAGATCCTGTCCACACTGGCAGAAGACCCAGCCGAGAGGGAGAAGCTGAAGCGGCTGGGAGAGGTAGGGGCTGGGGGAGAGCGGGTAGAAATAGATATTCTTCCCTCCCATCACAGGGCCTTGAAGCTGGGGGGCGGGGGCGAGTTGTGCGTTATGGACCCCTTTATCTCTAACACACACACAGAGCCCCCCCCCTGCTTAGCTCGCCTCCTGTGTCTCAGATGCGCCAGCCTGCGGAACTCCCTCCCACCTGAGATTAGACACCCTCCCCATGACTAAGACTTTCTTGTTCCTGCGGGTGTCTTAATCTACCGTATTTTTCACTCTATAAGACGCACCAGACGACAAGACGCACCTAGTTTTATGAAAGGAGGAAAACAAGAAAAAAAATATTCTGAATCTCAGAAGCCAGAACAGCAAGAGGGACCTGGCTTCTGGGATAGCCGCGCAAAGCCTCTTCAGGGCAGCAGGATGAAGGCTCCCCCTGCCCTCAAGAGGCTTCGCACAGCGAAGGAAGGAAGGCTCCCCCAAGAGCTGCGCTCCCTTTAAAGAGCACGCGGAGTGTGTGTGCTGCTCTAGGGGGCTTTTCCCCGAGGAGAAAAGCCCCCAAGAGCCGCACACATGCTTCACGCGGCTCTTTAAAGGGAGTGCTGAGCAGAGCCTCCCGCCTGCATTCACTCTATAAGATGCAAAAAGTTTCCCCTTACTTTTTAGGAGGGGAAAAGTGTGTCTTATAGAGCGAAAAATACGGTATTTCATTTCCACCCCACCTATTCCTACAAGGAGCTCAAGGGGGCAGACGGGGCTGTTCTCCCCATCCTCACTTCCTCCCCACCGCAACCCTGAGAGGGAGGCAGAGGCTGGCCTAAGGTCACCCAGGGAGCTTCACGGCTGAGCGGGGCGGGGGTGGGATTTGAACCTGGTCTCTCCCAGGCCTGACACTCTAACCACTAAGCGCCACTGCCTCTCCCTGCCCTCCTTGGGCTTGGGGCGGGGCTCCTCCTTTTCCACCTGTTCTCTTGCCCCCGCAGGACTCCCTCCTGTACGAGGAGTGGAAGTGGTTCCGCTGCCCCACCCTGGAGGAGGTGCTGGAGGAGTTCCCCTCGGTGCCGCTGCCGCCCTCGCTGCTCCTCACCCAGCTGCCCCTCCTCAAGCCACGCTACTACTCCCTCAGCTCAGCGCCCAGCGCCCACCCGGGGCAGATGCACCTCACCGTGGCCGTCCTCAACTACCACAGCCAGAGTGAGTTTCTTGGGGGGGGGTTGGGCTAGATGGCCCTTGGGGTCCCTTCCAACTTTACAATCTTGTGATTCTAAGGGGACAGTCGGTCGCAGGGGTGACCTTGGCCGCCTGGGGAGGGGGAAGGCAGTCTCATTGGGGAGGGGGAGAAGAACCTCCCAGGCCGCCTCTCATTTTGCTCCCCGCTCTCCCCCGCTCTGCTCCACAGACGGCAAGGGCCCCCTTCACTTCGGCGTCTGTTCCACGTGGCTGTCAAAGCTGGCGCCTGGCGAGATGGTGCCGGTTTTCGTCCGAGGGTAAGGGGTCTGGGGGGGGGGTTGGGCTTGGACCTTGAAGGAGCAGCTCTAGCCAAAGGTTCCCTCTGGCCTTAGCAAGGCGTCCCAGAGGAAGGGAGCCAAACTCCCCACCTGCTTTCCCAGAGAAAGAGCCACACGCGGTTGAGCCGCCAGAAAAGAATGTCTCTCCTGCTCTCGTGGACGTCCCACAAAGCTCATGTTGGAAGGAAGCACTTCTTCACATGTTACACCCACAACACAGTGTTGGACTGTGGAACTCCCTCCCCCAACCTTTCTCCTCCTCCTCCTCCTCCATGAATTTTTCCAATCCTCTACCTGCCCGCGAACTGTCTCTCCAGAGTGGTGCATGCTCTGGTTATCTCCCGCTTGGACTACTGCAATGCACTCTACGTGGGGCTACCTTTGAAGGTGACCCGGAAACTACAACTAATCCAGAATGCGGCAGCCAGACTGGTGACTGGGAGCGGCTGCTGAGACCACATAACACATAACACTGGTCTTGAAAGGCCTACACTGGCTCCCAGTACGTTTCCGAGCACAAGTCAGTGTTGGTGCTGACCTGGAAAGCCCTAAATGGCCTCCGTCCAGTATATCTGAAGGAGCGTCTCCACCTCCATCATTCTGCCTGGACACTGAGGTCCAGCGTCGAGGGCCTTCTGGCGGTTCCCTTGCTGCGAGAAGCCAAGTTACAGGCAGAGGGTCTTCTCGGTAGTGGCACCCGCCCCATGGAATGCCCTCCCACCAGATGTCAAAGAGAAAAATAACCACCAAACTTTTAGAAGACATCTGAAAGCAGCCCTGTTTAGGGAAGCTTTTAATGTTTAATAGGTTATTGTATTTTAGTGTTAGGTTGGAAGCCGCCGAGTGGCTGGGGAAACCCAGCCAGATGGGTGGGGTATAAATAATAAATTATTATTATTATTATTATTATTATTATTATTATTATTATTATTGCCACCCAGGTGGGTGGTTGTTGCTGCCTCCTGTGGCAGGGAGTTCCGCAGTCTGTGTTGCATGAAAAAGCCCTTCCTTTTTGCCTGGGCTGAATCTTGCAGTGTTCAGCTTCCGGGCTCCCCTCCTGTCACCCGCCAGGCAAGTGACTCTTGGTGTCTCTGCCCCACACAGCGCCCCCAACTTCCAGCTGCCCCAGGACCCCGCAGCCCCCTGCATCCTGGTGGGGCCTGGCACTGGCATCGCCCCCTTCCGGAGCTTCTGGCAGCAGCGGCTGCACGGCCTGGAGGCCGAAGGTGGGTCAGGCGGGCCGGGGAGGCTTTGGGCTGGGGGCGGCCGGCCTTTGCCTCTCCCAGCCCTGACCCCCTCCTGCCCCACACAGGGCTCCCCCCGGGCGAGATGACGCTGGTCTTTGGCTGCCGCAGCTCCCGCTACGACCACATCTACAAGGAGGAGGTGCAGGAGGCGCAGCAGAAAGGGGTCCTCAGCCGCGTCCTCACCTGCTTCTCCCGCGACCCAGATTACCCCAAGGTAAGAATATGGGAATTGGGGGGGGGGGAGCCTCCTGGTCCAGCAGCCTCTTCTCACACTGCAAGAGCAGCCCTGTCCTCCTGGGAGAGGCCTCCTCAACCTCAGCCCTCCAGATGTTTCTGGCCTACAACTCCCATGATCCCTAGCTAGCAGGACCAGCGGTCAGGGATGATGGGAACTGTAGTCTCAAAACATCTGTCCTGGGGCTTCAGAAACATGGCTGCCTCTCCTCTTTCAGAGGCATCCCTGCTTCCTGTGGAGGGAAGGACTTCCCTTTACCTGCCCTGAATCTTCCAACCTGCAGCTTCACTGGAGGTCTACTAGTTTTAGCATAAGAGATGGAGAAAAAACCCCTTCTGCTTTCTCCAGGCTCTGCATAATTTTATAGCCTCTCTCCTGTGGGAGGGAGTTCCACAGTTCAACTCCTCCTCCTCCGCCCTCCAGTCTGTTCTGGGCCAGGAGGGCCAAGGAGGCCTCCACAAAACAAGGCTGGCGGCCAACGGGGACCCCTTCCGATCTGCTTTAAGGGCAAGAAAGGAGATTCCTGCAAAACACGAGGAAGACCTTTCTGGCAGTCAGAGCTGTTGGACAGAGGAACGGTTTCCCTCGGGAGATTTTTAAGCAGAGGTTGGAGGGCCACCTGTTGGGGATTCTTGAGCTGTGATCCCTGCCTTGCCAGGGGCGGGACCGCTAGATGATCCCTTGGGATCCCTTCCAACTCTACAGTTCTATCATTCTCAGGCTGTTCTGTGTCAGGAAGGCTCAGGGCAGCCTTTGTAAAACCAGGCTGGCCAAGGAGGCCACTGCAGTTCCAGCGCTGCCCCCCCCCCCCCCGTGAGCAGAGGAAATAATAAAATGGGGGGCTCCGGGTGGGCAGATGGCAGCCACCCCTATCCAGCCTTTCCAGGCAGACATGGGGGTGGGGGTGGGGGGGGGGACAGAAGGTGATTCATGCCTGTGCTTTGGCAGCCCTGATCCCAATCCCCAAGGAGCAGCCGCAATTCCTCAGCAAAGAGGGAGTGGCGCTCTGCTTATGCTCAGAGGAGCACTATTACGAGGGACGGGCCTGGTTTTCGCTCTTCCTGCAGACATACGTTCAGGACCTGCTGCGCCTGGAGCTGGCCAGCTACGTCCACGAGGTCCTTTGCCAGAGGGGGGGCCACATGTACGTCTGTGGGGACGTCACCATGGCAACGGGGGTCCTGCAGACCGTCCAACAGATCCTGGCCAAGGAGGGCGGCATGACGCTGGCAGAGGCCGGGGACAAGATCAGCGAACTTCAGGTGAGGGAGGAAGGGAAGCAGCCCCCCAGTCAGACCCCAGTGCTGGAGGCAAAGCGCAGGCCGGCAGCCCTCAGATGCCCAGGGCAGGGTCTTACGGGGGGTGGCCCCCTTGGGTCACAGCAAATGCATCAGCACCACCAAATTGTGGGGCACCTTGAAACAGTCGGCAGCTGCCCTCCTTCCCTGCAGCGCTGGGGGCTGGACCAATGACCATTGGGGGTCCCGTCCAATGAAGTGCCCGGGGGGGGGTGTGCGTCTGCATGTGTAGCATCTGACGCTGCCTCTTTCTCTCCCAGGACCAGAACCGCTACCACGAGGACATCTTTGGCCTGACCTTCCGCACGCAAGAGGTGGCCTCGCTCATCCGCAGCCAGTCCATCTCCCAGCAGAAGCGCCAGTCCTTGCTCAGCCTCAGCCCGTCCCTCTGAGACCCTCCCAGCGCCAGATCTTGCCATTAGAAGCCTTTCCCCCCTGCGCACTCCTTTCTCCAAAGAGGGGAGGGTCTTAGAAGAGCAGCTCTCCCCTCTGATGGGGAATGCAGAGCCCAGCCAGCCTGGCCAGGAGCCCCCCAACAGCCTCTCCTCCTCCTCCTCCTCCTCCTCCAGGAATTGGTCCTTTTCCAAGGGCATCCCTGCCTCCAGGGAGTTCCGCCGTCAAGTCCTTCCATTTATCGCTCCTGAATCTTCTGCCTTTCGGCCAGTTTTTAAAACAGAGCGCCAAGAGCATTTTTTGAACTGCGAGGGATGTAGGATGGCAGAAGCAGACAAGGTATCCAAACTCCTGTGCCCAGGACAGCCTGAAAGCCAGGCTCTTTCTTCCTAAAATAATTGTACCCAACTGTGGAAAATAAAGGCACCACCTGGCAGCGTCCGCAGAATGTAAGAATAGAAAAGCTTCTTAGCAAGAGAAGCCTTAGGCCAGAGGGGAAAGGGCATCGCAGGGTTGGACTAGATGACACTTAGGGGTCCCTTTCAACTCAACAGTTCTATGAAAGGGGACTCAGCCCTTATTTCCCTTGCCCTATACGCCAGGAACGTGCCCTGACATCACAGCTTGACACAGCCAATCGGAGCCAGCTATCTGCCACCTTCCCTGAAGAGCCTCTTGGGGCTTTCAAGGGGGAGGGAAGCAGCCCCCCCAATCCCACGGCCCCTCCTTCAAATCCCCCCCGTTGCCCCAGAGGAGGAGAAAGGATTCTGCCACCTACAGGAAGGGAATCTCTCTTGTTAGCCACATCTGTAAACATTTATTTGTCCCCAAAGGGTCCTGAGCTGGAGCCCCCTGCCCCCGGGGGCGGCTTTGCAAGGGTGGGGGGCACAGCACAGGTCATATAGCAGCAGAAGAAGGCAGGGAGGGGGGGGCATTTGGCTCCAGCCATCCTCTCATCGACCTCAGGAACCCTATAGCTCTATGAGTAGCACCGGGCAGGGCCTGATCCGGCCCATAGCTTATTCACCCCCGCGGAGGGCACACACCCAAAGCCAGGAAAGGGGGGGGGTCCCCTCCTCCCGTCAGAGTCCACGGCCAGCCAAGGGGGGGCACCAGGCGCGTTCCCACTCCTGCGCTGCTCCTCTTCTGGCTGGCCACGCTCCGGGAGGTGGGGGGAGAGGAGGAGTCCAGCAAGTCACCGCCGGCAGCCATCACCTGGAGGGGCAAAACAGGCAGGGTTAGGAGGTTGGGGGGCTGGACCCCAGGTACCAAACCCTCATGCAAGGCACGTAGGATGGGCCATGGGGTCAGGCCCATCTCGTCCAGGCTCCTGCAGCCACAGGGGCCAGCCAGAGCCATCCTGGCTCCTCCTCTCTCCTCAGCTGTGAGAGCTCCACTGGCCGAGCACAAAAGAGACTCTGAACCTCAGGGTCACGGGCAAAAGAGTCCAGGCCCTGCAGGGGGTTGGGCTAGATGACCCTCGCGGCCCCTTCCAGCTCTGCCACTCTAGGATTCTATGCTGATTCCTCCAGGATTTATCTGATTCCTCTTTAACGCCACCCAAGTCGGTGGCCATGACTCCCCAGGGAAGGAAATGTGTCTGAACAAAGCCAGCCTCCCGGAGCTGCTGACCCTCTCTGCAGACACACAGAAAAAATGAAAAAAAAGCAAGGCGACTCCCCCCCACCATTTACTGTCCCCACCCCAGGCCTTCGCATCTCTAGCCCATCTCTCCATCCAAAATTGCTCAGAGCAGGACCCCGGGAAGGAAGCAGCCTTGATTCCAGGAATCCTTGCCTGGTGCTGCCACCCTCCCCTAACCCTGACCCCGAGGGAATGTTGGGGGGGGGTGCAGGGAAAGGCAAGGAGGCCTTGGGGCGTGGGGCTGAGCTCTGCAAGTCCCCCTTGAGGTCAGGTGAAGCCCCACGGAGGGAGGCTGTGGGTCAGAGAGCAGGAGGGGAAGGAGACTCACGTCAAGAGGAGGGTGGGCGATGGGAAGGGCGATGGCGGCTGCTAGCTCTTCTCCCTCTGCTGCTGCTGTGCCTGAGACGACGCTTCCTCCTCCTCCTCTTCTTCCTCTTTCCAGCCCCCAAGGGTTAGATCCTGGCTGCGCACATGCGAAGAGGGCCTGGGGGAAGCTGCAGGGCAGAGAAGGAAGTGAGCGGGGAACCCACATGAGATTGTATTAAATCAGGGCAGTTCACAACATAAGACTACAATATAGGAAAAGCAACGTCTTTCTGCCTCTTCCTCGAATGAATATTGCACTCCAGGAGCCCCAGAGACAGTTTTGTACTGGCAGGCAAGCGACCCCCCTAACCCCCGCCTGGGGCAGGGAAAGGCAAGCAGAGGCCAGACAGCCCTTCAAGTGGGGTGGGCCATTGGGAGCCAGCCCCCAGACCTGCTTCAGCCCCCAGGGGCTCTCAAATCGGCCATGGCTGCTTTGCCAAGGAAACAGCTCTCGCCCTGGAGCAGACCAAGCCTCCTCCACGCTGGGCAACCTGTTCTTTCCAGCCCCCACTAAGGGCCCCCCCAGAGGCATCGCCTGGCTCTGCAGCCAGGAGCATCATCAGGGAGGAATCCTGGGGGAAGCGCCCCCAGGGAAGACACCCCCAGAAGGGAAGGAAGCCCCGGCAGAGTTGCGCTTCCAGTGCCCCAGAGGGGAGGCTCACCTGCCTGCGCCAAGGGCTGCGAGGGCGAGCGTGGCGACGTCTGGTGCTGCTGCTGCTGCTGGTGAAGCTGGAGGAGAGAGGGAAGTCAGGAGGGCGCCACAGCCTGTGAGGGTAGGTGTACTGGATCCCTGGGGGATCTCACCCAGGACCAAGCCCCCTCCGCCAGGGAGACCCCGGAATGCTCTGGCCCCGCCCCACCACCCAGGAGACAGAGGAAGCACAGCGCTGGAAGGGATCTCCAGGGGCCATCTAGTCCAACCCCTGCCGTGTAGGAAGAGAGTGCTGCTCCCCCCCCCCAACCACTCACCTCATGCATGTAAATGGCGTGCAGACTCATCTCGGCCGAGGCAAACTCAGAGAGCAGCACTGAGCGGCTGAGGGGCCCTGGGCGCGTCTCCGGTGGGGCAACACTGGAGGGCACAGAAAGGCAGGGAGCCATTGGCACACTGGCTGCAAGAAGCCGGGATTGGGCAGGGGGCAGCCCCCCACCCTCCTCCACCAGCCCCTCTGCAGCCCAGGCCACAGGGCCCTCCCCACCAAGACCAGGCGGCTCCTTTCCGGACGGCAGAAGGAACTGCTTTGGAGAGAAAACAGAAAAGGACAGGGAGAGGAAAAGAAGCAGGAGAAAAGGAAAAGAGAAATGGGAAACTCAGCGGGCCCCCCAAGGATGAAATCAAGAGACAGGTGGACAGAGAATGGGGTGGGGAACAGCAGGGGCCCAATGGAGCCCCCCACCGGCTCCCTCCTTCCCTATCTGGGAGTCAAAGCACCGGGGCCAAGCAGTCCTGGGCCTGACCTGCCATCCTTGCGCCCGGGCCCCAGACCAGCCAGGTCTCCCCTCTGCCTACCTGTCTCCGGGGAGGGTGCTGTCGCTCTGGTAGACGGCGTTCTCGCCCCGCCGGGGCAGCTGCGAGCAGGAGAGGGAGGCCAGGATGCTGGCGGCTGCACCGGCTGCGCTGCCCAGCTGCCCAAAGCGCCGCCTCTCTGCCTGGGACGCCAGGCCCCCACTTCCCGCTGCCAGGACACTGGCCAGGAGGGCCTCCGGCTGCAGGGAGGGAGAGGCGGTTAGAGGGGAAAGGGGGCTCAGGACCCCAGAGATGGCTCCCTCCCCCGTCCCCAGGACTCACCACGGTGGAGGGTCCCTCGTCCGACAGGAAGGAGGCGCCCAGGGGGGCCTCAGCCAGGAGGCGCTGGGCAGGGGGCGCGAGGGCCGCATCCTGCTGCACCTTCTCCTTGAGGTGCCCGATGAAGAGGGAGCTCTCGGGGGGAGGCTGCCAGCGCGGGTTGGTGATGGCGAAGTGGACCAGGGAGAGCTCCGTCTTGCCGTTCTCTGCCTGCTGGTAGACGGAGGCCTCTGTCCGGCCCTGGGACAGCCACTGGGGGGTTGGGGGGGGGGAGAAAGCAAGTCAGGGAGGCCGTGGGCGCAGGGAAGACTCAGGGGGGGCACGCAGGGAAGGGGGCGGCTGGGGGATTCAGGAGCAAGAAAAGGAAGGACCTTCTCCCACAGGAGGCAGGGGGGCACCAACCTGTGTAGACCAAAGGCTACCAGCCACTTTGGCCAGGCTCTGCCCTCCACGGCTGGAGGCAGCAAATATTTCCGGATCCCAGTTGCTGGAAACGGCAAGAATGGGAGGGGGCTCGTGGGCCTCCAGCTCAGTATGGTCTGACTCTGAGTGGCAGCAGGGTGAGTGTGCCCCAGGGGAGGGGGCATCTGCTCTAACCACTGAGCCATGCACCCTCCAAGGGGAAGAAGAATGGGCCCAAGAGAGGGGAATGGGAGTCCTGCAGAACTGGGGGCTTGGCTGCAGCAGAGAAGCCCGGGAGTCCTCTGCTTGGCCCTGGGCATGTCACACTCCCAGCCTCAGTCTTTCTGCCTGTAAAATGGGGCTGCTGTGTGAGACAAGGATTGCCAGGGGGTATCTTGTTATTTATTGCATTTACCTCCCCCCTTTTTCTCCAAGGAGCCTGAGGGGGCACACATGGTCCCCCCTCCCCCGGCTTAAACAACCCTGCGAAGGAGGTGAGGCTGAGAGGCAGGGACTGGCCCAAGGTCACCCAGTGAGCTCCATGGCCAAGTGGGGATTGGAACCCTGGGCTCTCTCAGGTGCTAGCTTGGTGCTCTAACCACTATGCCACACTGCCTCTCATTGGGGGGGGGGGGGGCTCCATCCAACCCCCTGCAGCACTTCAGAATAATTCCACCCAGAAACAAGAAACTGAAATGCCTGTGCCCAAATTGGCCACACTGCCTGGATGCAGGGAAGGCACAGGGTCACACGGCTGCTGGCAAACAGGCCTTAGTGCTTGAAATCTCTCCCCCCCCCCCCGTGAGGATTGCCACCTCCAGCTCCCCCCCCCCATACCTGTGGGTTGCCATGGTTGCGGATGTCTAGCTGGGCGAAGGAGCAGATGTCCCCGACCCCCACCACCTCCACCGAGAAGTTGCGGAAGAAGTCGATGATGTCCAGGGCTTTGGCGCGAAGGGCAAAGATGAGCAGGAAGGGGGTCACAATGGGGCTCAGCAGCTCCTCCAGGATGAAGACCTGGGGGCACGGGGGGGGGGTCAGCACCAGAGGTCTCCCCTCCCCAAAACCCACCCTGCCATGCGGGATGAGAGGGAGCAGAGGAGCTGCGCTAGGGGGCTCCATCCCAGGAGAGCTAAGAAGCTGCCCCGTCCCTCTTCCTAATTGCGCAATGCCTTCTTCCCACTGTAAGCCTGCGGGCAGCACAGCCTCTCACCCTTGCTGGGCACCCAGAGAGGCTCCCAGGCAACTCTGGAACTCCCTGCCGGGGGACGCCAGACAGACTCCCTCCTCTCTGGCCGTCCTCTGACAGCTGAGACCTCCTGGTTCCAACGGGACTTTGGGAAAGGAGTGGCGCTGGCATCTCTCTATTGCTGAGGCCTGTGCTCTTAGCACACCTTTTAAATCTTAGTTTTCATTATATTAAATTATATTTTAACAACTGCCTTTGGCTTTATGCTTCTCTCTAACGTTTTTGCCTTTATCTAATGTCTTTCGCTTTCGCTATCTGTGTAAGTCGCCTTGAGTCCTTGACTATGAAAAAGACACAATATAAAGAAATATTAAGAGCAGCTACTGATTGACTGCATGTCAGCTGCTCTGAGCGCCTTTCTGGGTGAACAGCAGGCTACAAATCCTCCAGAATTTAAAGACCTCCTGCCCCCCCCCCCCCGGCCCACTCACCGCCTTGTACTGGAAGAGCTGGGCCAGCTCCTCCCGCGTCTCCGCCTTGTGGGCATTGCCCTGCCAGTGGTCAGGCATGTAGTGAATGTGCGCCAGGACGCACTGGAGCAGCTGCTCTGGGCACCACACCAGGTGCTCGTCCGGGATGAAGGACCTGCGGGAGGGGGAGGGGGTCTCGTCAGCACCCAGGAAGACCGGCCCAAACATTGGGGACATCAAGAGGGGGGTGCCCCACAGGGGAAGATGTCCAGCACCTGGCGAAAGGAGCCTTCCCGCACCCCTCCATGACTTAATCCAACACTTCGCCACCAGGATTTGCTGTCTGGGTGGATGTGTGGTGGAAGGTGGAGGTTTGAAGGCAATCTGCCAGGAGGCTGAGCCGGATGACACTTGAGGGTCCCTTCTGACTCAACCATTCCACAAAATCCTGTTACCCACTGAAAATATGGGGTTGCGCTCACCTAAACAGACCCACTGAAGTGAACAGATGTCACTGTGGCCCATCCATTTCAATGGGTCTATTCTGAATAAAACTTAGCCAACTACAACCCCTGAAATACCACCCATGTGCTCAACGCAAGAAGAACCTGGGATCTGGCGAGGGATCAGTGCCAGGCGCCCCATTCCGCAGGGCAGAGGAGGCCAAACTGGAGAGAGGCCTGTCTGCTGGAGACCTCCAGCCCAGCAATTTCACGCTGGAGATCCTCCCTGGAGCTGGCCTTGGTTAGGACTCCCCAGGGGTAGCAGGCCTATTACGGGGCTGGGCTTTAATCTCAGGGCAGAAATCACAGCTGAAGCCTCGCTGGGGTTTCCCTTTGAAGCCCAGCCCACACCCGAGAACTCGAGGGGCTCAAACCCCCAGCCTGGCCAAAGGCCACAGGGAGCAGGGGAACGGGAGGTGGAGGGCCGCATCAGGTGGGTCTTCTGGCCCTGGCTCTCTGGAGGGCCACATGCGCCCGCCCTCCTGACCCACCTGGCGATGGTGACGATGACCCCCAGGAGGGTGATGGCGGTGAGGATGTGCTGCACGGTGAGGACGTCCTCGTCGTAGACGGTGAGGGCGATGAGGACGGCCAGGAGGGAGCCGGCGAAGAAGCAGACGTTCCTGGCCAGCAGGGCCAGCAGGGGGCTGGCAAAGGAGTTCATGTACTTGGAGGCGGGCTTGTAGCCGCGGCTCAGGCGCGCCTGCAGCTCGTGGTCCAGCTCGTTGAAGTGGCGCAGGTAGAGGCGGCCGAAGAGGGACCAGCGGCGGGCGCCCAGGCTGCCCGGCTCCCTCTTGAGCACCTCCGTGTAGCTGAAGAAGGCGTACAGCACCTGCCACACCAGGATGAAGGGGCAGAGCAGCAGGTTGGCCAGGCCCAGCAGCACCATGCCTCGCCCCAGGCGCCGCGCCAGCTCCAGCCGGGCCCCCGCCCGCTTGTACTGGGGCTGCAGGCTCCACTTGCCCTGGAAGAGGGAGCCCGGCCCCCAGAAGAAGAGCAGCTCCAGGTTGTACTTGAGGCCCTGCGTCAGGAAGACGGCCTCGCCCAGCAGGGGCAGGCGGAAGCGCACGGGCAGCAGCGCCTTGTTCACCATGGCCACCAGGTAGTTCTTGAAGCGCAGGACGCGGTGGTGGATGTCCAGCTCGCTCAGCTCCCGCTTGTGGACGCACATCGGCTGCTCCCGCTGCAGAGAGATCAGCCGCGCCTGCACCTCCTGCCAGCTGCAGTTGCACAGCTCGTCCTGCGGGGAGCGCAAGAGAGGGGGTGAGGGACACGCTTTGGGGGGGGGGGGAGGAAGAGGACCCCCAGCCCCCAGGCTCTCTGTCCCTGGAGACATATATGCTTTCATATATTCTTTTCAGGACCCAGCAGGACACAAATATTTTTATAAGCAGACATGAATGGATGGATGACTAGACCTCCCTACAGGCACTCCAGCTTGCTAAAGTGGGGCTTAGGAAGTCATCGCTCCTGCTCAGCTCAGAATTAAACAGGCAGCCGCCACAGGATCAGGCCCCCCTGCTTCACATCTGATTCACAAAGGATCTCTGCTTAAGGCCACAGAGGCCACTTAGTCCAACCTCCCTCCCTCAAGGGAGAGCCAAAAATGACATTCACCGCCCCCCCCCCCCCCAAGATCAGCCTACAGAATGAAATCCAGAAGCTGGGAGCCAAAGTTTTGCAGCTCCTGAGGACCCTCCCCAAAGTCAGGCCACTGTCCCTGGGGGAGGCGAACCCCAACCTGCTCACTGGGTCTCTGACCATCAGGACCCAAAGAGGGAGAGAGGGGGGGAACCCTCCTTCACCCCTCAAGTCCTGCCTCCGACTCCTTATTCCACCGACAACATTGCCCCTACGGCAGCAAAGAAACACAGACAGACACTCAAGCACCAGGTGCTTAGGAGCTGTGCCCCTCACAGGAACGGCCCTGCTCAGTCAGGCAGGAGGGCAGACACCCCCCCCACACACACACACCTTAAGGATTCGGCTATTATTTGGAAGACAGGGACTGTCCCCTTTTGCTATTGGCAGAAATGCAGGCATCCCTTGTTGCAATGAAATTCTCCTTAAGCCGCGGGGCCCAGACATGCAGGAGCGATCTGGGGGGTGGGATGTCAGCAGCCTCTGGGAGCAGCCCAAGGAGGCGTCAGAGGAGAGGTAAAGGAGAGGGGGGCTCAGCAGACCACCGGCTGCCTCCTGAGGAACAAGGGGGGTCCTTGCTGCACCCAACGCCCCCTCTGTGCTGGGAGGTTTTTAATGTTAGAGGCTGCTTGCTGGCTGAGGGTGGCCTATAAATAACAAAGTTCTTATTTTTCTTCTTGCTCACTCACTCACTCACTCACTCACCGAGGGGATCTTGAGGGCCTTGGTGTAGAAGGTGCGGATCTCCCAGTAGCCCAAGAGGCTGCAGAGGACTTTCACCAGGCGGTAGACCCAGAAGGTGGCAGCCATCACCAGCAGGAAGATGATCCAGCCGCTGGAACGGATCCTGAGGGAGGGGAGGGGGGGACACCAGGGCCCAATCAGCCTGGCCAGGGCAGAGTCAGCCGAGGACAATGGGAGGGAGACCCCAAGCAGGACCCGGGTGCGAGACCAACACTCTCTCCTGCAGGCACTGGCAGCAGCATCCTCTGAGGTCCAGGCTGGGGAAAGTCTTAAGGCTGTTGGGGAGGGACTCCTCCCTCCGAGGGACCTTGGCTGGGTTGCACTAGGTCGCTCCAGATTCATCAACCTGGATTAACTCTGACCCTTTCCTAAGGGGTGTGTGTGTGTGTGTGTGTACATATGTACATACAGGTACATAGAACCATAAAGTTGGAAGGGACCCCCAAGGGCCATCTAGTCCAACCCCCTAGAACGCAAGGGCAGCTGTGTATCTAACTACATATCATAAAAACAAAAAACCCTCAAAGCAGCTGACAAAAAGATAAAATAATAAAACCCAGGAAAGCACACAACATGCAAGAGTTAAATCATTAAAACTCACACCACCTTGTCTAAACAGGAACGTTTTCAGCAGGTGCCAAAAGGAACACTGCGAAGGCGTTTGCCTGGAGTCAAGAGGCAGGGAGTTCCACAGCATCTATCTAACTGGACCTCTCCCCCCCCCCCCCGGCTGCGAAGGAGGTTTGTGGCTCCCGAGGGCCGACCCCTTCCCCGCAGGAGGGTCTCTTCTCTCCCCCCCCCCACTCACCTCTGGGCGCACTGCTGCGTGGGCAGGATGGCATCAGGCAGCGTCACCTTGTTCCTCTCGGGGAGGGCGCCCCCTCCGGGGTGAGTGTGATTGACAGGCCGGTTGGCAAAGAGCACGTCGTACTCCACGCAGCAGAACAGGAAGGTGGTGAAGGTGACCACAAACAGGAACTGCCTGGGGGGAGAGGAGCCAAGTGGGGTCAGGAGAGCCCCCTCTGCCCAGGCCCACCCTCAGCCTGCAGGACTCTCAGGGCGCATCTGGCCCAACCTGCCTGCAAAGCAATGTGTTCCCTGGTGGGACCCTTTGCAGCCGCCGTGGGGGCTCCCTCCCACCCCCTGCCCTGCCCAACAGGGAAGGAAGATCCGGAGGAGACCCCTGGGCCTCCCCAGTGTGGACGGAGAAAGGCACCTCCATGCTCCCTGCAGCCTGGAGACCAGAAGACCGAGAGGGAATATGGGGGCTCCCTCCAAATAGCTGAAGGCCGCTGTGGGGAAGATGATCAGGCCTCTTTCCTGGTGGGCTCTCCTTCCGGGGAGGTTTTCAAGCAGAGCTTGGATGGGAATCTTAAGCCACAAGTCCTGCATTGCAGGGGGCTGGACCAGATGACCCTGGGGGACCCCTCCCCACTCTATGAAGACCGGTCCCAGAGCGAAGAGAGAGGAGGGGGGCAGGTGCTCCCCACTCAGGAGCAGCCCTGCCCCAAATGCCCACCAGCTCCCTCCTCCTCCTCCCCCCAGGGCCCAGCAATGAAGGGGGTGCAGAAGGAGGGGGGAGTTTTGGGCACTCACACCAGCTCAAAGACGTCCGAGAGCATCATGCAGGCAAAGCCGTTCTTTTGGTGGAAATGGTAGATGTGCAGGGTCTGTTAAGGAAAACCACTCTGCTACGCCTTGCCTTGAAGACCCCCCCCCCCGCAGCCACCTGGAAAAGAGGGCGGCCAGCACATAGCACCCCCTTCCCCTGGGATTCCAGATGCCTTCTGGGGCCGCTGAGCCCCACATGCTCCTCCAGCCCCACACGGGGAGGGAAATGCGCTTTGCTCATGCTCAGAGGTGCTCCCTAGCTGCTGGGAAGTCCTTGTAGCATATTCATGCCAACTCTGGCCCAGCAGCTCTGCGGAGCGGCCTTCCTGAGCGAAAGATGCCCAAGAAGCAGGAAGGATATTTTGGTGAAGAAGTTGTCCAAGTTCTTGATGTGATGCCAGGAATCTGCAAAGGAGGAAAGAGTGAGAAGGGGGCTTGGCTGAAAGGACCCCCCCCCCCGCCGGCTGCCCTCTGCCCTCCCAGGGCCTGGGGAGGGGTACCTTTCAGCCCCTCTGTGACGTGCACCAGCAGCTCCTTCTCATCCTCGGGGGGAGAGTCTTCCTCTTCGTAGTCCGGGAGGCGATGATAATCGCCATAGTGGCTCCCACTGACCTCCATGGGGTTTGCTGAGCTGCCCGGCTCCCGTCAGACCCTGATTGGGACACAGGGAGAAGGGGGCAGATTATCACTACTGTTGCACTTCTATCCCACTTTTCCCCCTCCAAGGAGCTCCGGGTCACGTGCAGAGTTCTCTGCCTCCCCATTTCATCCAGGAGGTTAGGCTGAGAGGCAGCGACCGGCCTCCTGAGTCACAAGCGCAGGCTCTCTGATACAAGGCCATCTCCAGGACACTTGGGGAGGGGCAGCCCCCCATTCCAGCCGGGGGTCGCCAGGGACCACTCTCCACTAGCCAGGATTGGGGCTGTGGTCAGGGAGAGTGGGGAGACTTGGCTGAAGGGGGCAGGGGGTCCCAGGAGGGGAAACTGGGTGCTGACCAGTTGGTGGATTTTGGGAAGAGGAACAAGGAAGTTTTTAGGTAACCATCAGTAGAAGGCAGGGGGGAGACTTTTGGGCCCGTTTCTCCTCCTCTCCCTCATTTTGTTTGTATGCCACTTTTCCATAGTTAAAGCAACGTGCCAAGATTTACAGAATCACAAACATTACAAAAGTTATAAATGAGTAAAACACATCAAAAAGTACACAACCAAATTGAAACAATTTCCACATAAATCAAAATAAGATCTAAAAATGCAGATACAAAACTTCAAAGAACCATCGAGCAGTAGAGGTGGAAGGGACCCTAGTTGGACCAGGGTCATCTAGTCCAACCCCCTACAATGCAGGAATCTCCACCAAAGCAGCCATGCCAAGGAAGGAGAATGCAGTGCCTTCCTCTGCCTAGCAGCTCCTACTGTGGCTCTGGATGGTAAGGAAAGGGGGGAAACCTGAGAAGTGGGGGTGAAACAGCCAAGAGGGAGAAAGGAGCAGATCCAGCGGAAACAAGGGAGCAGGTCTCCCCAAGAACGAGGCCCCCGGCTGCCTGGGCTTCAGAAAAAAGAGTCCCGGGGAAGGAGGGTTTTTCCAGCTGACAGGCTGGCCGGGAAAGAGAGAGAAGGGTTTCTTTACTTCCCGTCCTTCAGCCCAAGGTCCCAGGGTTGCAACGTTAATAGACAATATTGAAAACAGTTCAACAACTTGCCACCAGAGAGATACGGTGGATCCTAAATCTATACACTTCAAGTGTCCAAGGTCAGGGTGAAAGAGGTGCGTCTCAGCATCCTCCAGAAGCTGTAGAGTGGGAAGGAGTCCTGCAGCTCAGGGGCTGCCACAGAGAAGACCCTTTCCTGGGGCACCTGCTACCCTGAGGCTCTTAAGGCAGAAGAACAACCAACCAGGCCCCCTCTTCTGATCTCAGTGCTCAAGAGGGTCCGTAGGGCGTTGGGGCCTGGGCTGGCTGAATCGCTGTCCTTGTTCGGCCAGGCTGGGAGTTTGGCAAGGGACAGGGATGAGCAAGCCGGGCAGAGAGGCGGTCTCTTGGGCAGCCTGCTAAGGGGAGAAGCATCTCTCCTATTCTCACACGGGGCTTGAACATTAACAAAGAAAACAAGGACAGTAAACCATGTCTGCTGAGGGTTTGAGAAACAGGTCCTGGCTGTAACTTGATCTCTTGGGCTCCGCTGGGCCTGGCATTCCCTTGTTTACTTTTTGCAAAAGACAAGAGAAAGGAGGCAAGGAATTTCCCTGGGTCTGCCCTGTGCTGTGATGGGAGTCCTTCTTCACAACTCCAGGCCAATATCTAGCTTTCCTTCTCAGGCAGAGGCTTCCCTGGGCAAAACCTGGCTCTCTCCTTTTATGGCATTTCCAAACAAGCACTGCTGAGTGCGCTCCGCTTGCCAGGGCCTGGATCCAGCCCTCCCTGAGGAAGACCCGTTCCCTCTCACACACTACACACCCGGTCACCTGCAGAGGCCAGGAATGCCCTGGATCCTGTCCACCTGCCTTGCTCCATTTCCTGCCACTCGCTGAGTCACTTCCCAGCCATCCCAAGGCCGCCCTCTGACAACCTGGCGCCTTCCAGCTGCTTTGTGCTACAACTCCCACCAGCCCCAGTCGGCACACCTGGGCTGCTCCAGGTGAAGCTCCAGCAGGGCAGGTGCCCCCCTGCCCCCCCCCCCCCGGACAAAGGAGGGAGAAGAGAGAGCTCAGCTTCATGCTTAGGACAGAGCAAGCAGCTCAAGCAGAGATAAACACAAGTGTGTGTCCCCCACGCCGCACCCCCAAGAGACTCTGCTGGCCCCCTCCTCCAGGAGCACCCCTCCCACCCCTCAGGAAGCCCCCTTGGGCCAGGACAGACTCTTGGGCCCCAGGCCCAGCCCTGCCTGCTCCAAGCTGCCACAAGATTGTACTGGCTGGGTCAGAGTTGCCACCCAAAGCATCTCGGGGGCATCAGATTGAAGAATGCCGAGTTCTGGCTCCTGTCCCCCCCTCTGCCCCCCCCAGCCAAGAGAGCTCCACCTCACCCTCACCCCCCGTTACTGGCACGAAAGTGACAGCCGTCCCCCCCTCTCCGGGCTCCCTGCTTCCCCCCCCCTGCCTTTACCGCTGCCCAAGAGAGATCTGCTGGGGGGATCCGCCAGTGTTGATGTCCGGCAGGCAAACCAGCCCTTTTCCTGCTGGCCTCGCAAGAGCCCTGAGTCACCCAGGAGACACTCCGGGCAGAGGGAGGACCGGATCCCGGGAAGGCGGAGAGGCTCGGGACCAGGGAGGAGAAGAGCAGGCGGGACCAGGATTCGGCCCAAAGGGGGCAGAGAGGGTGGTGGGCTCTCCTCTGGACTGGGGATGGGCTTCTCCCCTATCCCCCCATATGGAGGCAGGCAGGGCGGGGGGGGGGGGGAGTCACCAGGCGAGCTAAAAATACCCAGGGCAGCAAATTCATAAACAACCCAGGACGGTGTAAACATGCTGTGCAGCTGGCAGGAGGCCACCCGGGTGAGTCTGAAGGAAGCGGGGGGGGGGGGAGTGAGTCCCTGGCAGGCCCTCTGCAGCCCCACCCACTAGGCCTCACAGCCCCTCCATGGCAAGGTGCCCTCCTGGGGAAGGCAGGACCAGAGGCTCTCTTGGCCCAGGAGCCCCCCCCCCAGGCCACGCTCCGCTCCCAGGACCCCCTGGAGGCCCCGGCCGGCCTGCTCGCCTGCCTCCCCTCCGGGCTGGAGAGGGGCCTGACCTGCCTTCCTGGGGCCTTCTCCGCCCTAGGGCTCCGCGGCGGCGGCGGGGGCTCCTCCCGGGCCGGGCTGCTCCGCTGCTGGTGCTGCTGCCATCTCTGCCTGGGGCCCCAGGCGGCTCTTCCGGGGGCTCCGCGGGAGGGGAGCCGGGGCCGCGCCAGACTGGCCAAGGCGGCGGGGGGCGGGCATGGCTCTCTCGCCCTCGCTTCTCGGGCAGGAGGCGGGGACTGCTCCTGGCTCCGCCCCCCCCGGCGCCAGCCCCGCCCACGGCCTCTCTCTCTCTCTCTCTCTCTCTCTCTCTCTCGCTCTCTCTCTCGCGCGCGGGGCATTGTGGGCCGGCGTCGTTGGCGGCGGTTCCAAGATGGCGGCCGCAGTGGGGCTCCTGTGAGGAGAGGGCGGACAGGGACGCGCCGGCTCCCGCCATGTTGGCGCGGCTGCTGCTGCTGCAGCTCCCGCGGCCGGGGCGGCTCCCCGGGGCCCGCGGCGGCGCGTCCTTCTGCTGCTGGCGGGCCCCGGGGCGGGCGGCCCAGAGAGGGCTCTGCCGGGCCTTGCTCGTTGCCAGGTAACCGTCGCCCGCGCGGGGCAGGCCGGGAGCGCTGAGCCGGAGCCGCCTGGGGGGGGGGCTGGGTGCCTTCCTCCGGCGCCGGCGAGTGAAGTACGCTGCCTGCCCGGGGAGCCCGGCTGCCCCCCCCCCCGGGGACCGAGGGCGTCCGGCCCGTGGGGGGGGGGCGGGGAGACAGCAAGCGGCCCCCCTCCGCCAAGCAGCCCCGCAGTCCCCGGCCAAGCGCCCTGGCAGAGCCCTCCCCCTTCCCCACTAGCTCCTCCCAGAGGCCCTGGGCAGGTGCAAGAGCTATTCACAGTTTCAGACGTGCAAAAACATTGAAAAGAGAATTGCAATGAATAACACGAAGCTAAAGAGATCAAAACACACCAACACTCCTCTTCTTTCAGATAGGCTTCCTGAAAAAGCCTGGCGGAATAGAAAGATACTTGTCCCCTGGTTGAATATTTAGCCTTTGCTTCCATCTAAGACCTCAGGGTGGCAAATGGAGGAGGGCTTCCCATCTGGCGTCTTCCTGGCCAGGGCCCGTCTAGGCCTAACGAAGCCATCCTGGTCCAGGTGCAGGCTCCCAAAGCAGAGAAAAGGACATGCCACAGACAGGCTTCGGCAGAGAAACTTGTTTCCTGAGCAAAGACAATCTGGTTCAGCAGGAGGCTTTTTCTGTGAGATTGGCTTCCTGCTGAATGGACCTGCAGCTGCTGTCACTTCCAGTTAACAAATGAGAGGCAGAAAGAAGCTGCACTGAGGCTGAATAAGGGGGTTGCATCCGGGGTTCCTACATCCAGCCCAAAGGCCTTTGTGAACCAGTCTGACTTTCCCTGCCCTTGTAGTCCCCGGTTTGGGATGGAGAGCAATGGTCTTGCCAGGGATTCCCTAAGTGTCCTGGGGTGAGTTGTGCCAATGACCCCTCAGCTTCATTTTCTCAATTAATAACAATAACTTGTGGAGTGATTAGGATTACATTTTTTCTGATCTGTATGGCATTCAGGGGATCGTACGGTCTTTGGAAGCAAACTGCTCTTGTCAGTCAAAAGCCCTACCTAGCAGTGTCTTCTTCATCCACTGACCTGAACTGAGATGATTGGCTTTCTTTTCTTCCTCTCCTCGCAGGTACTCGGGCAGCCATGCCAGGTTCTCATTCTGCCTGCGGGCTCCCAACCGCTTGGCCAAGCCATTCCCAGCCATGCTGCTGCTCTTGCCCCGCAGCCTCCTCCCACTGGGCCGGGTGGCTGCCTTCTTGGCAGGGCCAGCCTTGTTGGGCCTGGGGGCGGGCTTCAGGCGGGCCTTCTGCCAGGAGGTCCAAAGGATTGAGGTGGTGTGTGTCCCCCCACCTGTGGAGAAGGAGCCAGACTTTAACTGGGCCATATTCTGGAAGTTCCTGCGCCCACAGCTGCTGGCACTGATCGCAGCAGTCTTGGTGAGAGCCCCTTCCTCTTCTCCCATTGATGGGGGGGGGCAGTTGTGTCCTGTGCAAATGATGGGGAAGGTGTGCACACGTGCCCAGACCAACAAGCACACCTGTGCAAAGGCTGACAAAGTCAGAAGGAAACGAAGCCCAAAGAAAGGTGTGTCATGTGGGAAGGAGCAGAAAACCCCAGCCTGACAGTTTGGACTAGAGGGTGAAATAACCACAGGCACAAATTGTGTAGTGTGACATTTCTGAGTCCAGCTGCCTTTCCTCACCTTGCTTACCCCCCTGCCTTCAGTTTGCCTTGGGAGCTGCAATGCTCAACATCCAGATCCCACTGCTGTTGGGCAAGATGGTGAATGTGGTAGCACAGCACATGCGTGTGGCCGATTATCTCCGTGTGGCGCGTCGACCTGCCTTGCGCCTGTTGAGCGTCTATGGCCTCCAGGTGGGTGCTAGAGAGGATCTTTCTGGGAAGCGGCTGTTTGGCCCCAAGCTCAAGTGCAGTTGGGGTCCTCAGGGTGGATTTGTGTGGGGAGGAGATGAGGGGACTGATGTGCATATAAACAACCAGGAGTCTTGTGGCACCTTAGAGACTAGCACATTGTGCATAGGTTTTCATGGACTCAAGCCCTCTTCTTCACATGCATGAAGCAAAATCCTAGCAGGTATTTAAGGGATAAATTATAAGGTAAGAGCTGAGTGACAGTGAGATGCAAAAGGTGCAGGTAGTGATAATTAGAACTTAGATGTATGTTAATTTTGACTTGGCAAGTCAAAGGGCAGAGAACCATCCAGGGTAAAGAGGTGTGTCTTCCGCATTTGCCAGAAGCTGTATGATGAAGGTACCAGACACACCTCTGTGGGAACGTAGTTTCACAGTTTAGGGGCTGTCACAAAGAAGGCCTTCTCCCCCTTGCCAGCCCCCTCAATCCTTGTGAGGGTGGGGGATCCCTCTCTGGATCTCTGCACCCAGAAGGGTCAGTAGGGAAGTCGGCTGTCTTTCAGATAATTGGGGCCTGAGTCGTTTAGCTCTTTAAACACTAACAGCTAATTAACAGCTATAGTGTGTTAAAATCATTTGTCTTGGTTTTGCACTCCAGTGATGTTGTGCATCTCATCCCACCCCCTTCTTCAATTTTTCAGGGGTTGATGACCTTTGGGTATATCCTGCTTCTCTCCTGGATTGGGGAGAAGGTGGCCAATAGGATGCGCAAGCAGCTTTTTTCTTCCTTCCTCAGGTAACTGGCCTGGGGGTGGGGGAAGGGTTGCTGGGGGTGCTGAAAGAGAGAGAGAGAAGGGTGGAACTTGAGATGCATCCAGGGGCTTGTGCTCTTCAAAATAAGAGAAGTGGAGTGACTTGCCGCCCTCTTCCCTAAGGCAGGAGGTGGCCTTCTTTGATGCCAACCAGACGGGGCAGCTGGTGAATCGCCTGACCACGGACATCCAGGAGTTCAAGTCCTCCTTCAAGCTTGTCATCTCTCAGGTGTGGAGACTGGGCTGGTTCAAAGCTGGGCCTGGATTTCCCGGGGCGGGGTTGGGGGGGGGACTTGAACAGTGCATGAGATGTTCTCCGTGGGGAGGTGAGTGTGATGTGGGTCCGAGAGCTCTTTCCTTAATGGCATGTTTCTCTCTTCTTCTCCCCCCCGCCCCCCCCCCCCACTCCTTAGGGCTTGCGCAGCCTCACCCAGACTGTGGGCTGCTTTGTGACTCTCTACTTGATCTCGCCCAAGCTGACGGGAATGCTGGTGGTGGTGATGCCCATTTTGGTGGGGGCCGGAGCCTACATTGGTGGCTCTCTGCGCAGGCTTTCACGCAAAGCCCAAGAACAGGTAAGAGAGGCTCTGCCAGTGTGCAGTGTGGGTACTGAAGCCCCACCCAGGCCATTGAAAACCCCCGCAAGTCCCCCCCCCCCAATACTTTCTGGTCTGTGACTGAGCTCCTTTATTCTCCATCACGACTTTCTAGAATTCTGCTTTATGTCGTTGCTTCTTTTTTGCTGGATTCAGCCAATTATTCTAGGTGAATGAGCTGCTTTTGTGTGCTGTCCGCCCCCACCCTTCTACCAACCTCAGAGTGGCAGACTGGAGCTATGGCGGTTATTTGCAAACGAGAGAGTTCTGATGTCCCCATGTCAGCAAATCACCCTGCCTGCCCCACATTGTCACGGGTTCTTTTCTGGAGTAGCTTCTGCCTTTCCCTCCCTCCCTCCCATTTTTAAAATACATTCCTTTGTAAAGTGTCTTTTCCTTACAGTGCATCTGACTGGAACTGATCCCCGGAGTTAGCCAAGCCAGGAGCCTCCAGGGTTGCTCCTGGAGCTTGCTGACCCCCACAGTGACTTCTGCTTCTTTCTTGACTGCAGGTGGCCAAGGCCACAGCAGTGGCCAATGAGGCTTTGGGCAACGTCCGGACGGTGCGGGCCTTCGCCATGGAACCCAAAGAGCTCCAGTGAGTCCCTCCTCTCCTGGACTGGAAGGGGCCGGCTTCCTCAAAATCCCTGAGGGGAACCCAATATGTTGGTGGTCCTCCCTACTCCCACCCCAAGGTGGGGAATGCAGATCAGCTAGTTGCTCCCTTTCCTTCTGTGTGAGAGCCCTGAGTGGGGCATATAGCCATCCCATAACTTGGAGGTCCTCTTCTGCTGGCACTCTGCAGGTCTTCCGGTCTTCTCCCGAAACTGCTGGCCTGAGCTGCTTTCTCTGTCCCTTGCAGGCAGTATGGAGCAGAAGTGGACCAAGCTAGTCACCTCAACATGAAGCTGGGGCTGGGCATTGCCTTCTTCCAGGGGCTCTCCAACGTGGCCCTGAACTGTGAGTGGTGCTTGGGGGGGGCACTGATGAATCTTTGGGCTGTGACTTCATTGTGACACTGCGGTTCTCTCCGTTGCTCTGCCCTTTCTGGGACAGCATGGTGGTTGCTGGAGCAAATGCACTTTAAACCTCATATGTTCTGAGCAGTTGCCCACTCGATAAAAATGCACTCTCTCCCCCCTTTTTATAAGTTTCCCTAACACAGCTTTTGCTAACCTGGTGCCCTCCAAAATATCTGGAGAGCACCAAGTGGGCAAAGGCTGCCTGAACCGCCCCACCACCTCCACCTGCTGCCATCTTGTTTTCTACCCCAGGTATTGTGCTAGGTACCATCTTCGTAGGCGGCACCCTCCTGGCTGGGGAAGAGATGACACCGGGCGACCTCATGTCCTTCTTGGTGTCCTCGCAGACTGTGCAAAGGTAAGGCCCTAGCAGGCCTCCCATGTGCCCCAGTGGCTGGTCAGAGACTCCCCATCCCCCCCTGCCATGTGTTCCGTCCTTTGCCCTGACAAATTCCCTAATTATGTTCCTCTAGGTCCCTGGCCAGCATGTCCATCCTGTTTGGGCAGGTACGTGGGGGGAGGCTGCAGGGTGTGGAGGGCATACGGGGGCCTCCCCCTTCCCCACAATAACTGGACACAAGCTAAAATGCACCCAAGCTTTGTGAAAGGTGGTGGAGTAGTTCATGTGGATGTGGCCAAAGCCGCCATGCTCCTGGCAGCTGAGCATGGAGGGGACTGGGTTCCCCAAGAAACCTTCTCCTCACAACCTGTGGCTGTTGTTCTCCTCCAGGTGGTGCGGGGGATGAGCGCTGGGGCCCGCGTGTTTGAATACATGACTTTTCCACCAGAGACCGCAGTCTGTGAGAAAGAGCAGCTTGCCTGCAGCATGCTGAGCGGGCGCATTGAGTTCCATGATGTCTCCTTCAGGTGAGACCCGGCTGTAGGAGGTGGGTCAGCAGACCTCTCAGGAACGGATGTGCTCTTGTGCACAGGGCTGGAAAAAGACAGCACCAAATCTATAGTACACAGACAGACTTGTTTTTCACTTGTCATTCCAGGCATTTTGTTTATTTTGTAAAAGCTCAGTGGTTGGAGGCAGATGCTTCTGAATCCCAGGTGCTGGAAGCCACAGGAGGGGAGAGGTCTTGCTTGAGTGTTCCTCACACGCCTCTGGTTGGCCACTGAGAGAACAGCATGCTGGAATAGATGGGCCCCCTTTGGCCTGATTCCTCAGACTCCTCCTAGTCACTCAGAAAATCCCTTCTGAAGCTTAGCAGGCATTCTTCAGATGTTATCAGGCTTACCTCTGCAGCCACACAAGCAAGCAACTTGCTAATATTTTTCATTGAGCAAAAGATTCTCAGGGAGCAAACTCCTTTGCCAGATATGAGGCACTGCAGTGGGGAGATGTGATCATCTGCTCCTGCCATATGCTCAGCCCTTCCTGTGCACAGCCCCCCCCCCCTTCTGCTCTCCTTTCTCCTGGCTCCACCACCTCAAGGGTCCTGCTCGCTTGCCCTGGTGAAGCCTCCCTACTCTGGGATTGGCTCCTGCGCCAACCCTTCCCTCATCTCTTGGTGTCCTTGAATGCCAGTGGGATCAGCCAGTCTCTGGGCTAGCCATAGGGCTGGTCCACCTCAAGGCCTGATCTCTTTCTTCTGTTCCCAGCTATCCCACCCGGCTAGGCGCCAAGGTCCTGCAAAACTTTTCCCTCACCATCCCTGCTAACAAGACAGTGGCTATTGTGGGGCCGTCTGGAGGAGGTAAGAGTCTCTCTCTTTTCCCTCAGCAGGACCAGGTCAGCAAAGGCTTGACCACGTTTTGACTTCCCCGCCTGCTGGAGTGGTAGAGTGTGTCTGTGTCTCTTGGTCTCCTCCCGAGATCTCGATCAGTGAGCTCTTAATATCGTTTAAGATGGAACTAGCCATTTGGTCACACAATCATCACGCCTCCTTTCCGAAGTGCCTCTAAGGCTCCTTTCCGGTTGTCAATCCTTTTGTGAGATGCTTCCTCCTCCCACATTACCCACCTTTGATTTGCTCATTGGATTGTTCCTTTGCTAAACTCCACACTTGGTTGAATTTCACATTCCCAGATGGGTCCATCTCTGCCCTGTGTTTTATGAAAACTTGACAAGTCGTTCACCATGTGCTGTTTCATTTGAGTAATGGCCAAACACCTCGCTAACCTCTTCTGCTAATCCTGACTGAATAGTGCCAGATCCTGGTCTCATAGCAGCCTTCCTATTCCTGCCCTCAAGTGCCATCTGGCAACCAAAGTGCCAGCAAAGCTGTGTGTGTGGCGACGCTCTGCATGGCCTGGGGAAGGAGCATTTGGTGACTTCTCTCTCTTCTGCCCAGGGAAGTCTACTGTGGCAGCCCTTTTGGAGCGGTTCTATGAGCCCACGGAGGGCGCAATCTTTCTGGATGGCCGTGATATCTGCACTCTTGATCCCACCTGGCTCCGTGGGGAAATCATTGGCTTCATTAACCAGGTGAGAAATGTGGGTGGAGTGGAGGTGCTGGTGGCTGAAGAGTGGAGTGGAGTAGGGAAATCGCCTGCAGAAGACTGAAAGCAGTGGAGTATTTTCCTAAGATGAAAAAAGAGGGCAAACAGAAGGGGATGCTGCATGCCGTCACAGATCACGGGGAGAGAGGAAGTAGCTTTCTTTTTCCCAAACCACTAGAACAGTGAACCTGATTACCAGAGAACCATAAGAAAGAGATTCTTTCTTCAAGTGGCATGCAATTAACGTATGGAATACAGTGTCACTAGCTGGTGTGATGGCCATCAACCTAGATTTTTTTTTTTTAAGGGTTGGTTTCTTTTTCAGAGGATAGGTTTTTATTTGACTGTTGATTGTGATAGCTGAAGATTTATTTATTCATTGCATTTCAGAATTTATAGGCATTCAGAGAATACCAGGATGCAGAAACTGAATATAAAACATAGTATAGATAATAAAAGCAGTATTAACAACAAGGACTGAAAGCTGTGGGGCTGCTGTGGGAATGGGACCTCCCTGCTCAGCAGCAGCTACCAGCATGTGGTGGGGCTGGCTGCCTCTGCTGCTCAGTCTGCTTAGGGGCTCTCTGGACCAACTGGTGGTCATGGGAGACATGGGAGTAGCTGGCCACATCCACCACCAGCCCCCTGCAGCAAGGCAGTACTGGTGGTCTTAAAGAAGATGTCTTGGGCTGGAGTAAGAACATGAATGATCTCACTGGAAGAACTTCTAGGGAGAGGTAGGAGGTGCTGGTGTTTTTGCTGAGGTGACAGCAGCAGCAGTTGTGGGAGACGTTTTCCTTGGGCTCAAGCTTCTCCCTGCGTCTTGAGGCCTCACTCCTCCTCCTTCTCCTCTTGCTGCCCCAGGAGCCTGTGCTGTTCAGCACAAGCATAATGGAGAACATCCGCTTCGGCAAGCCTTGCGCATCGGATGCCGAGATCTACGCTGCTGCTCGCCTCGCCAATGCGGATGAATTCATCCGCAGCTTCCCAGACGGCTACAACACTGTTGTGGGTGAGTCAGAGCAAGGGGTGGGGTGGGCGGCAGGCTGGGTAACATGGCTGCGACTAGAGGTGGGGTGTTAGACAAATCTCTCCCTGCCTTCCCACAGCAGAGGTGTTAAGCTAACGGTTTTCTCAGGCCTGGTCGTTGTCCTCTTCAGATCACCACACAAACGCTTCTTGTTCTTTTATAACTTTTTATTGCGTATTAACAAAACAAGCTTATAAACGGTTCTTAACTCTTCTTCCTCAGCGTCACTTCTTTCAGATACCTTCTGAGCTCTGCTTCTCCGTGACCAGCCACCCTCAAAATGGCGAAGGTGCCCTTCCCTTCGCTTTCCCGCTCTTATTCCTACCCTCCTGGCTAGAGCTGGCTTGTATCTCCCCTCCTCCGAATCTGAGCTAGAACTGAACCCTGGCCTTTCCTGGGAACAGCCGGTCCCTCCCTGTTATTCCTCTTGTTCTCTTCTGTTAGATTCACTGCTCTCCTTCCCCCCTTGGGGAATGCTTTCTCCCTCTGGGAAACTGGAACCTTCTAACTCTTCCCTGACAGGTTTGTGGTAGGAACCTACTATAATTAGGAAAAGGGGAGTCTGTGACCACTTAATCCGCACTCAAAGGAGCTAAGTAAGGATTAGACACTCTCAGAACAAAACTAGAACTTTTATTGGTTTACACTCAGTAAGGTTCTAGCTTTGTGGCTACTTTTCTGAAAGGCACAACACTTGGTTTCAAACAAACGCTCTTTACAAATATATTTAAGATCTTCCATAATTTCATGCTGCAAATCTGTCACTGGACAGTTAAATTATTTGTAGGATGGCCATTGTCTTACATTACCTGGAAAAGACTCCTTGCCCCTTCTGGAATCCTAACCTTCCCCTTGGTAGAGGGAACCTTCTCTGCCCACAGACAATCCCTATCTGTATCTGAGAGCCCATTCACTCTGACAGACAGACCTTTCTGAGTCTATTCAAATAGCCAGAGACACCTTTCCACCCAGACAGACAGAAAGTCCCTCTCTCTAATCCCAGGTCCCTGTCTAACCCACAGGCAGTTCCTGTCTGGCTCTTAAACTGATGGCATTTTTAAAAAATTCTACTCTCCCTGATTGACGGATCTACTTGCCAGCTTCCGCCATAGGGTGGGCATCAAGGTTTTGAGAAAATGTTTGTGGAGTGGGGCAAGAGTCCTGATTTGGATCTTCTTAAACCTGGCAACCTCTCCTGGTTGTTCCACAGACTCCGACTCCTCCTCTTCCTTCTTGCATCTTTTTTTCTGAATTCAGGCTGCAGTTCCCCTCCAGCCTCGGCACAAGGCAGATTTTTGTGTTCTTTATTCCTTTAAAAAAAAAAAAAAGTTCAGCTAAATGACTGGTTCCTGCTCTAACTGGGTTCACGAACACCTCTAGAAGACGAGGTAGAGGTATTGGAAGTGGCATCCTCGGGGCAACACATTCTGGGGCTATTTTGTGGCAATTATTTTCATCTCCGTAGACTTCTGGCTGCCAGATTTGCTGTCACTTGGTGCCAGATTCAGGCCTTGGCCACGAGGTTTTCCCATGATGCTGCAACCTCCTGTGGGATGGAAAGGGGCACCTCTGCATGCCCCATCCCTGTCCTGTGCCGTGCCAACTCCAGGGGAGTGGGCTGTGGAGAGGGAAACAGGGGGGCCACGTCAAGAGGACACGCTTGGTTGGCTTCCCCTTCATCTCTCCCCTCTGCGTTCTCTCTCCCTTCCCAGGTGAGCGTGGGGTGACCTTGTCTGGCGGGCAGAAGCAGCGAGTGGCCATTGCCCGGGCCCTCATCAAGAACCCCAAAGTGCTGATCTTGGATGAGGCCACGAGCGCCCTGGATGCGGAGTCGGAGCACGTGGTGCAAGAAGCCCTGGACCGGGCAGTGGCCGGCCGCACCGTGCTGGTCATTGCCCATCGTCTCAGCACGGTGAAGGATGCAGACCTCATTGTGGTGCTGTCAAAGGGTCACGTGGCTGAGGTGAGGCGGCAGGGGAGGAAGGCGGCAGGCAGCCTTGGCTTGGGGCCTCTCCCAGCTTGGGAAAGAACAAAGGGACAAAGCGGGCAGGCTGCTAGTGAGGACTGGATTTGGGGGCACTTTGTGGATTTCCGCATCCTTGGGCCCCAGACCAATGCAGCTGGGCATTCCTAAACCCAGACCTGCAGATCTTTCTGAAGTTTGCTGTACCAAGGCAGCACCTATTGGGAGTGGAAACTGATTGAGCCCTAAAGAAATAGAATAAAATTTGCTAATAAATTATAGAACAGCAATTTCATGCTGTTCATCCCGGTTCATTTATAGAAACATTTATAGACCACTTTTCTGCCTGAAGGCATTTTACAGCAATTTAAATATTACTACAATTAAATAGGTGAGGATTAAAACAAGTCATAATGTAACAGAGGCAGAACAGGCAAGATTAAAATGCACTAAATGCTTGGTGTAACAAAACTCTCTTGACTTCCATGCTAGAGGCCTTGATAGAAGGGGCCAATCTAAGCTCCTCTTATTCTTTGTGGGAGAATGGTGCTTGTGTCGTATTGACTGGTAGGCTCTATGCAGCTCTTGGCACTTCTGTTGCCTTTGGGGGACTGGAAAGTGCTGCTCTTTTTTCCTGATCTCCCTGTTTCTCTCCTTCCAGTCCGGGACACACACGGATCTACTACGGAAGGGTGGCATCTATGCAGAGTTGATCCGGCGCCAAACCAAAGATGGAGTCTGAAGCGGGAAAGCTTGTTTTGTTGCCCTCGAGGAAGTATTACTGCCTGATCTGCCCCCATTTCACTCAGGAGCTTATTGGGATTCTGATGCAGTCCCAGAATTGGTTTGCAGGGGTGCAGAGGGCCAAGCCAGGAGCCTGTTGCCCTGGAATCTGCCTAGTGTTATAAAATACCCTCCCCCAACTCTGCCTGAGTTCCAGCACTGAACAGAGCTTTATGTAATTTAAACTTGTTTTTCAAATACAGTATTTTTGCATTTGGATAGTGTGTCTGAAGTGTTTTTAACTGCCTCAAAACTTTGGCTTTATGAGGCCTCGTCCTGCCTCCAAGCGCTGATTCAGGACGAGGAGGCATCCAGGCCCCTGGTCAGCCGCTCTTCATGCTTTCCTGCAGCTGCTGGGTTGCAGCATTTGGGACTTTTTAGCTTAGAGAACAAGCGAGTGAGAAGGGACGTGGTAGAAGTTGATAAAATTTTGCACGGCATGGAGAATGGATCAATGTTCCCCCCTCTCTCATTGCACTAGAACCTGTGGGCATGCCGTGGAGCTGAATTTTGGGAAATTCAGGAAATATAAGAAAGTCCTTCTTCACACAGCACATACTTAAACTATGGAACTCGTTCCTCCAGGAGGCAGTGGTGGCCTCCAACTTGGGTGGCTTTGGGCAAATTCATGCCCATTTGAAGGCTCCTGGCCAGGATGGCTCTGCTCTGCCTCCACAGTCAGGCAGCTATGGAAACCCCAGGAGGGGAGAGGGTCTGGGGCTCCTGTTCAGCTCGCTGGTTTCCCACAGGCACCCAGTTGGCCACTGGGAGAAGAGGCTATTGGACAAGAGGGGCCATTGCCCTGATCTGGCAGGCTATTCTCCCGTTCTTGTGTCAACGAGCACACGAGATCACAAGAGAAGGATGGCAGCTGTGGGAAGACCCCCATTCCTGGTGCGGGTTGAAGAAACTCCTAACAATGGCTCCTCTTGGTGGTGTCCATCCAGGAAGGCGGCAAGCGCTTGGGAGGCAGATGTCCTGCTCCGGAGGGAGACTTTCCCTGAGACCGGCTCGGAAGCCTTTCTGGCCTCTGTCTTCTTGTGGGAAGGGGCTCCAGAGGCCTCTGTGTCCAGCCGGGACGGGCGGTGTTCTAAACAAAAATTGCCCTTTTCTCTTATGGGGTATCCAAGAGCCCATATAGAGTCCTTACATTAGGTTCCCTATTGGTAGGAGAAAATAACAGAGGCCAAGCAGAGAATATTGAGAAGCAAAGCAGCTCGTAAGCCTGATCTTTATTAAAGCTGTTGCAACAGGGTGCTCCTCTCACACACAGGAAAGGAGGAGGAACCCAGAACAATGGTGCGCAAGGCCTTATATGGACTTTTGAAATTGCCACCCTGTAGATCAAGACCACCCCCAGAAGCATCATACATACATCACAGAAAAGGCGGGTCTAAAACAGAAATTTGAATGTTTTTCTTCTGTCATTGTTTATCTCCTGTCTGGCAGGTTACTTGGTGGGATTGCCTGGGAAGCCTGGCCAGTCTTTTGTAATGATAAATACTTATTTTCTGGGCCAGGACACAGGCTCACACCCTATTCATATCTTAAATGTGCTCTTCAGACAGGATTTGTGAGGAAAGAGACAATGGGGAGGTTTCCCACTTTGACCTTGCAGGGAAAACATTTGCTCAGCTTGGGAATCAAAATGGTTCCAGGTTGGTCTTCCTGTGCTGATCTATGTACGTGCTTGGTTGGTACACTTATGAACATTATTATTGTTGTTGTTTAGTCGTGTCTGCCTCTTCGTGACCCCCTGGACCAGAGCACGCCAGGCCCTCCTGTCTTCCACTGCCTCCCGCAGGTTGGTCAAACTCATGCTGGTAGCTTCGAGAACACTGTCCAACTATCTCGTCCTCTGTCGTCCCCTTCTCCTTGTGCCCTCCTTCTTTCCCAACATCAGGGTCTTTTCCAGGGAGTCTTCTCTTCTCATGAGGTGGCCAAAGTCTTGGAGCCTCAGCTTCAGGATCTGTCCTTCCAGTGAGCACTCAGGGCTGATTTCCTTCAGAATGGAGAGGTTGGATCTTCTTGCAGTCCATGGGGCTCTCAAGAGTCTCCTCCAGCACCATAATTCAAAAGCATCCATTCTTCGGCGATCAGCCTTCTTGATGGTCCAGCTCTCACTTCCATACATCACTACTGGGAAAACCATGGCTTTAACTATACGGGCCTTTGTTGCCAAGGCGATGTCTCTGCTTTTTAAGATGCTGTCTAGGTTTGTCATTGCTTTTCTCCCAAGAAGCAGGCATCTTTTAATTTCATGGCTGCTGTCACCATCTGCAGTGATCATGGAGCCCAAGAAAGTAAAATCTCTCACTGCCTCCGTTTCTTCCCCTTCTATTTGCCAGGAGGTGATGGGACCAGTGGCCATGATCTTCGTTTTTTTGATGTTGAGCTTCAGACCATATTTTGCGCTCTCCTCTTTCACCCTCATTAAAAGATTCTTTAATTCCTCCTCACTTTCTGCCATCAAGGTTGTGTCATCTGCATATCTGAGGTTGTTGGTATTTCTTCCGGCAATCTTAATTCCAGCTTGGGATTCATCCAGCCCAGCCTTTCGCATGATGAATTCTGCATATAAGTTAAATAAGCAGGGAGACAAAATGCAGCCTTGTCGTACTCCTTTCCCAATTTTGAACCAATCAGTTGTTCCATATCCAGTTCTAACTGTAGCTTCTTGTCCTACATAGAGATTTCTCAGGAGACAGATGAGGTGATCAGGCACTCCCATTTCTTTAAGAACTTGCCATAATTTGCTGTTGTCGACACAGTCAAAGGCTTTTGCATAGTCAATGAAGCAGAAGTAGATGTCTTTCTGGAACTCTCTAGCTTTCTCCATAATCCAGCGCATGTTTGCAATTTGGTCTCTGGTTCCTCTGCCTCTTCTAAATCCAGCTTGCACTTCTGGGAGTTCTCGATCCACATACTGCTTAAGCCTGCCTTGTAGAATTTTAAGCATAACCTTGCTAGCGTGTGAAATGAGTGCAATTGTGCGGTAGTTGGAGCATTCTTTGGCACTGCCCTTCTTGGGGATTGGGATGTAGACTGATCTTCTCCAATCTTCTGGCCACTGCTGAGTTTTCCAAACTTGCTGGCATATTGAGTGTAGCACCTTAACAGCATCATCTTTTAAAATTTTAAATAATTCAGCTGGAATATCATCACTTCCACTGGCCTTGTTATTAGCAGTGCTTTCTAAGGCCCATTTGACTTCGCTCTCCAGGATGTCTGGCTCAAGGTCAGCAACCACACTACCTGGGGTGTATGAGACATCCCAACGACTCAACCACAACAAAGACCTCCAGCCCTCCAAATTCCTCTCCCAGCGGCGAGCAGCCAGCGGAAGATCCCTGCTCCCTGGCCGGCCTCGGCCTCTGCAGGCCGGGCTCCGGGTCAGCCGCCTCCGGGCGCCGCGCTCCCTCCTTGCTCCGGGTCTCCCGGGGCAGGACTCCAAGTCCCGTCGTGCACCGCGGCGGGGGCGGGGCCTGCGCGGCCAAGGAGCGTGACTGCGACCTCCCCGGGAAGCCGAGACGGGAGACGCCGCCGCCGGAGCCCCCGCCGCCCGGGCCAGGGAGGGGGCTGGCCGATCCCTCCCCAGGTGGGTCCCCTCCGCCCCCTGCGCGGCCAGCAGCCCCTCCGCCCCCCCCGGGATGGCGCAAGGGGGGCGCCCCCTCCCCACCCACCCCGGGGGGGCGGCAGGCGGGGCCGATCGGAGGCTGACCCCCCCCCCCACCCTGGGGCTTGACCCCCCGCCCCTGCCCCCCCGCCACGACCCCTCCCCTCCCTCCCCCCGGGGGTGTCGCGGGCGGGGGCGGCCTCGGAACAAAGGCGGCCCCGATCCCGGCAGGGTCGCCGCCGACCGAGAGCCGGGCGGGGGGGGGGCGCAGGAGAAGGGCAGCAGCCCCCCCCATGCCATGCCCCCACCCCAAGGGCGCCGGGCGCCGCGAGCCCGTGACAGCCGCCGCCGGGGGGAGGGAGGAGGGGGCGGGGTCCGCGATTGCCGGGCAAACCCCCCCCCCCAACCCTCCGGGGCGGCTGGGCACCTGCCTGCTGCTCCTCCTGCATCCCGGGCTGAAGAAGCGGAGCTCATCTCTTGCACAGCCTCCTCAGAGTGCGGGGGGGGGGAGAGATGTGGCCGAGCCCCCCCCCCCCCCAATCTGGCCGGGCTTCTCTTCCTGCCCTGCAGACACTTCCAAATCCATCTCAGGCCAGTCGTGGATCTCAGCCTGCAAGTGGGTTTTGACATTCTTCCAGGCAGGCGGGTCAAGGGCACAAGGGGCGGGCAGAGTTCGCACCCAGGTCCCGGGAGGAGAGCGCGGCCAGGAGATGGGGTGCAGGACTTAATTGATTTGGAATAAAAAGGGGTGTGCGAGCGTGGCACAACCTAGCCGAGGCCTCTGCGTGGCAAGCGGGTCCGTTTTGCCCACCTGAAGATAATAAATCTCTCTCCTGGCACAGGCGCCCCTCGGCCTGCAGGGCCACATTTGACAGCTTACATGGGACAAATCTGAGTTTGCAACTGGAAGATGCCTTCAGTCGGGATGCTTGCATTTTCAGGTTCACACCAAAGACTTCAGTTTGCAAATTGCCCCTTAAAAGTAGAGGAGAGGGTTGTGATCTGGGGTGTCCCCCTGTGTCAGAGGCCCTTTTGCTGGCCCATCCACCCCTCGCAAGTCATGCCGCCCCCCCCCCGGCCTTTGCCAGCAGCGGTGACCTTGAAAGCTGCGAGTTCAGGTGCCATTTTGGGGGCACCCCCGAGATCATGACTCCTGGGAGCTGGATTGTTTGTGCCTGTTAAATCTGTATTGTTGCATTTATAAGAAGAGGTTGTTGGCTATTTTGAAATCAATCTGGAATAGAAGGGCAGGCTTTTTGTGTGCATTTTCCCTTTGTCTTCTATCAGGATGCTGCTTGACCTTAAGTTGAGAGAGGAAGAAAGGGGTGGGGGAGAGGATAAACCTCACATGAAGGAGTGGGTGCCTTAGGGTGGCCGCTGCTCAGTTTCTTTATTCATTTTATTTATTTCATAAAATTTATACAGCGCTTCATTGTTAAAAGTAAAGAAAAGAAAACTCTCAAAGTGGTTTACAAAAAGATAAAGCAAAATTATCCATAAGGAAAAATAACAATGGAAAACTTTCAAAAAGTTAAAATGGCAATAATTGGAAGCAGATTCAAGCTCGCATCACCTTCCTAAGCATCTAGGGACGCTTGTCTAAACAGTGATGTTTTAAGCAGGCGCCTGCCTGGCGTCAAGAGGCAGGGAGTTCCACAGTGTGGGCGCTGCCACACTACGAGATTGAATTCTTACAAATGCAGAGCAGGGATTATGTGGCCCCCGGTAACCGGTCCAGTTCAGCTGATTAGAGCAGGATGTCTTTTGCAGCCCAGTTCTTCCAAATGTGGGGGGTGCTGATCGCTGTGCCTGCTTGAGGTTCCTGGACTGGATGACCCCGGGACCCCGCCGACTCTGCAGTTCTGTGATTCTACCTTGCAGGTGCCTCAAGGACACTCAGACCTGTTTTCCCGCGGGAGGCGCAAAAGGATGGCAGAAGGGGTCCAAGTGCAGAGGGAGGCGATGCTGGAAAATCGCAAGCCAGTGGCCCCACTGGGTGAGGACACCCCTCTTTTATCTCTTTATCAAAGATAGCTTTTTGGGGGGGAAGAGAGCTGGGGGTGTCTTCTGCGTGAAGAGCTCAGGGTCCGAGGCCCCCCCCCCCCCCCGCTCTGCACAGACACACAGACTAGCAAAGTGTCAGTAAAGTTTCCTGACAGGCAGTCTGGCCACTAAAATGCGTCCAGGAAGAGCAGGGAGTGGATCAGAAAGGGAGGGTAAATTGGACGCCCATTTGAATAAATCTCTCCTTAGTGGGGAAGTTGAGGTGTGGGGGTTGGGGGGGGGACACGAATGGGAAGGAGGAGGAATGGCCTCTTTGACAGTCCCTCTTTATCCAACTCTAAGATCCCCACACACATCCCAACCCCCCCCCCACTATATTTAAAATCAAAAGAATATTGTATTTAATTTATAGTGAAATGGGGGGGGGGGCATTATGTGTGAATGTAACCAAAAAAGGAGGAACCAAATAAGCCACTGTGACTTGTTTTCATAGACCCATTCTGGCTCTTCTGATATACACTTCCCTTAGTTTTAAGGGGGATTTTACTATTTCTACATATTTCCAAGGGTGGGGAGTTGCAATGTCATCCTCCCCCCCTTCTTGAGTTGGACAAAGTCCTTCAACGTGGGTGATTTATTTATAAAATTTATAAAATATATACACCACTTGATAGTTTAAAAACAAAACAAATTCAAAGCAGTTTACAAGAAAGAGAAAAAAATAAAATTATCAGTAGGAAAAAATAACAATAATTTAAGATGTTCTAAAAGCTGGATGGTGGGGTCTGAACTTGGGCTGAGTGCAGACCAGGGCTGGCTACCATTTGGGGCCCATCAGCCCCGTCCACAAAATGCTCAACCCGAGTTTAGTGGCTCCCTTCACACGCTCACGGTGTGTCAGGGTGTACACCTTGTTGGCCTGAGTTTGGGTGAAGGTGTGCAGGAGGCACCCCCCCTTCACCTTACACAAAGGTACGCTTGCAATGTGCTTGTTTGGTACACTTGGGTCGTCTTTACGAGGCACAGAGCCTGTATCTCGTTGGCGGAGGGTGACCAGTTGCCGACGTGCGTCACTCAATACTTAGATTTGTGGGTTCCTTTATTTGGTGGCTTTTGCGCACCCCTTTATTTGAGTACTGACTGACCGAACCTTCCGGCTCTGCTATTTCGCTTTTAAATTCTGACTCTCTTTAGGTTTGAAACGTGAGCTGTTTTGTGCAGTCCAGGTGTCTTAGGATACCTCGGTGGGAAAATCTGCATTCAGAGTCACAAGGGAGCAGCTGCCTTGGAGAGACTTTTGGTGCTCTGGAGGTGGAGCAAGAAAGGAGGTTCCTCTTCTCCCCTTCTTCCTCCCTCTGTCCTGCATTGGAGGGTCGTCGTCGTCTTCTTTTAGCCCCTCTAAACCCGGTTGCTAAAGAGAAATGAAAGACCTTGGCCTCTCCTTTTGGCACTCCCTTTGGGCCTGGAAGGAGTCAAATCCATGTTTTGGTTCCGCAAGGTGAATGTGGATTGAATCTGCTTTGCGGACGTGGCCCAGATCTTCCGCCAGGTGCCCAAGGGAGGCTGGACTCTGCACGGATTTGGCTTCCAGGCCTGACAAGGGACTGAAGCCAGCCTAGCGCTGGGCTCCCGCCGTGGTCCAGGCCGGGACCCAGGCCGGTTGCCATGGAGACGGCCTTCTCTTCCTTGCGGAGGGAATGGAGGGGGCCTGGCTTCCTCCCTTGCAGGAACTGCCCTCACCCTGGAAGGCAGGGGGTTCTTTGCCCCCTCCTGGGTGCCCAGACCCGGCGAGGGGGGAGCTTGGCCTGCCTGCTCGTTTGTGGCCCCTTGGGAGACACCATGGCCCAAAGCAAGGAAGTCTCAAGGGGCAGGAGGCCCAGCTGCACTCCTGCTTCCACATGGAAGGAGCCCAGGGCATCTTGGGGCTTTTGCGTCCTGTTTTCAGGCCAGGAGGCTGGGCTTGAATGTCTGCTGAGGACAGCCTGGCCTCCGTGGGCGTCTTAAGGACAGAGGAAAGCATCACACGCCATGCCAGGTGTTTGATCCACCTTCCCTACGAAGGAAGGTCACAGCATTTGGGACTTTTCCGTTTAGAGAATAGGAAACAGAGAGGCGACATGATAGCGGTTTATAAAATGATGTGTGTCCTGGGGAAAGTGGAGAGAGGAAAGTTTTTCTGTCTCTCATCACATAAGTAATCGTGGACATCCAAGGAAGCTGAACATTGGGAGATCCAGGACAGATGAAGAAAGTCCTTTACGCTGTCCAGTGAATCTGTGGAACTCTCCGCCTCAGGAGGCAGGGATGGCCACCAACCTGGATGGCTTTCGAAGAGCACTGGACCAATCCACAGAGGACAGGGCTCTCAATGGCCACTAGCCATGATGGCTCTTCTCTGTCTGCATGCTCAGGCACATTTGAAAACCCGCAAATAAACGGCTTGGCACTTTGGGGACGTTTGCCTGGCGTGGCTGGAGGCAGAGATTTCTGGTGACTCACTGCCTGGTGACTGATGCTGGCAGGTTCACACATCCTGGTGGTTGCTCAAGGATGTGGGGTGAATAAGGGCAGGTGTGACCTTGCTCCCCAGGTGGGAAAGCTATAAGGGAGAGGGAGAGGCACCCGGACAGGCAGATGGAAGCAGAGCTCTGAAGGCTGCTAGGGGTGGAAGGGGCAGCTAGCCCCTCAGAAAGGAAAGGGGTGAGTGGGTCGGCCGGCGGGGGGTGGGCACGGTGGATGGTGAAGGGAGAGGGGACGTGTGTGGGAAAGAGGGTGGGAAGGGAAGGGGCCGGGGTGGGGCTTCACCTGCCCTGGGCATCTCTGTACAGCCCCCCGTCCCGTCCAGTGGGATGCAGAATCCTTGTGTGGCCCCACAGCCAAAGTCTGGTATTTCCCTTTGTGGAGTGCTTCCCTGTCAGCCGGTCAGAGCTGTTTGGCACTGGGACGGACTCCCTCCTTCCTCGGAGGTTCGCCCAACAGGTTGGGTCGCCGTCGGTGAGGGATTCTTGAGCTGAGATTCCTGCATCGCAGGGGGTTGGACTAGATGACCCTCAGGGTCCCTTCCAACTCTACAGTTCTATGAAAAAGCAGCCCAGGGCCCCCCATGCAAGAGGAGCAGAGCAGAAGAACTGCCAGAAGCAGCTGCCACCCCCCCCCCAAACACAGCCTCTTCCGCCCGCAGGAGGAGCAGCCTCTGGGCTGACCCTCCTCTCCCAAGCTGAACTCTGCAAAGAGAATCCCCCACCCCCTGAGCGATGGCTTCTCCTTGCTCTTTGGGACCCAGGCAGCCCCCTTCATCCTTGGAGGAAAGGCCTCTCTGTCAAGAACAAACCGGGGCAGGTTGGTTTCCACCTTTGGGGCGCTTCCTCCAGGCAGACTCTTTCGGTGCTGCAGCTGAGCTTTGTGACATTAAACGCCCAGCATGGAAGTCATCCTGGGGAATTTGCAGGCTGGGGAAGAGGCCCTTCCCTGCTTCAGGCTGATGCGCGGCCCTCGCTGTGTGTGCATGAACATGCTCATCAGGCACCTGGGCATGCACGCAAAGTGATGCATCCCATCAGGATTTGGAAGTGCTGTGGAAACCCCCCCCCCCTTTCTAGAGCCCCTTTCTGGAATCCCTTGCAGGAGGAGGACTGAAAACGCCCCATGACTTCTCTTGCAGGATTTACCTGCACTGAGAAATGCCTTGTGGTGGGCTGCATAAAGAGAGAGGTGCAGAAGCTGCGCCCCGAGAAAGAGGGCCAACTGCGGGTGTGTTCACACCTTCTGAGTGGCTTCCGCTGGCGCTGCCGAAGGAGCGCATGAGTCACTGGGGATGGAGCCTCTGAGCCCCTCCTCGCTTGAGGCACTTGCCTGAAGGCGCCCGGGTGACTCCTCCAGAGGCTTCCCTTGTCCCAGGGAAGGAGTGCCGCTGCTTTGACTCCAGAAGGTGCGTCACCTCCAGCCAAAGCAGAGAAAAGTGCGCAGCCCACAAGGGATTCCTGCACTGCAAGGGGCTGGGCTAGATGGCCCTTGGGGTCCCTTCCAAGTCTATGATTTTGCGAAGCCCAAAAGGTATGGAAGGTGCCGGCGTAGCAAAGGCCTGGCCTACAGCAGCAACATTTGCCCCATGTACAGTCAGCCTCCGGAGTGGAGTCCCTAAGACAGTTGGGTGGCGCCTGGCATGCCTCCTTCCAGCAACTCCTGCAGCCCAGCTGGTGCCCCACATCTTGCTCTGCTTTCTTTGGACAGCCAGGCCGACTCGGGGGTTTGGGCAGCCCAGGACTCCCATGCACAATGCCCCAGGGAGGTCACTTCAGTGCTGCTTGCTTGACTTCTTATAGGACTCCATTCTGTCTCGAGACAGACAGATGCCCACAGCAACACATTATTCACATTTATTAAATCTATATGCTACGCTCCCCCTTAAGATTACAGGGCAGTTCACAGCGTAAGTTAAATGCCCAGCCTCCCCTTCTCACAGGCGCCAGCCACATGTCTCAGTGGGAAGAAGCCCACAGGAGGGCAGGAAGGTCGCAGCAGCAGCAGCAGCAGCCGTGTGAGGTCCCTACAGACTGGAGGCAGGAAAACGTTGTCCCCATCTTCAGAAACGGGGGAAAGGAAGACCCAGGTAACTACCGACCGGTGAGCTTGACATCAATACCAGGGAAGGTCCTAGAATAGATAATTCAACATTTGGCCTGTGAGCATTTAGAAAAGGATGCTGTGATTACTAAGACCCAGCATCGGTTTCTCAGAAATAAGTCATGCCAGACCAATCTGATTTCTTTTTTTCTTTTGATGGAATTACAGACTTGGTGGATCAGGGGAATGCTGTGGACAGAGTGTATCTTGATTTCAGTAAGGCTTTTGACAAAGTCCCCCAGGATATTCTTGCAAAGAAGCTGGTAAAATGGGTTGAATGAGGTGACTGTTAGGTGGATTTGTAGCAGGTTGACTGATTGAACCCAAAGAGGACTCATGAATGGTTCCTCGTCATCCTGGGGAAAAGTGGCAAGTGGGGTGCCGCAGGGTTCTGTCCTGGGCAAGTTGTTGTTTAACATTTTTATAAACGACATGGATGAAGGAATTGAGGGGATGCTCAACAAATTTGCAGATGACACCAAACTGGTAGAGGTGGGTAATGCTGCAGAAGACAGAATCAGAATTCAAAATGACCTTAACAGATTGGAGAAATGAATTTCAATAGGGACAAATGCAAGGTTCTGCACTTAGGCATGAAGAACCAGATGCACAAATATAGGATGGGGGACACCTGGCTTACCAGCAGTACAGTTGAAAAGGATCTAGGGGTCTTGGTGGACCACAAGCTTCACATGAGTCCACGGTGTGATGCAGCAGCAAAAAAGGCGAATGCTATTCTAGGCTGCCTCAACAGAAGTCTAGTCTCCAGAGCAAGGGAAGTAATAGTCCCGCTCTCTTCTGCCTTGGTCAGACAAACACCTGGAGTCCCGTGTCCAGTTCTGGGCGCCACAGTTTAAGAAGGACCAGCTGGAATGTGGGCAGAGGAGGGTGACTGAGATGGTCAAGGGTCTGGAAACTAAGCCTTATGAGGAACAGTTGAAGGAGTTGGGTATGTTAAGCCTGGAAAAGAGGAGACTGAGAGGAGATATGAGAGCCATCTTTAAATATTTTAAGGGCTGTAACAGGGAAGAGGGAGCCTGCTTGTTTTCTCCTGCTCTGGAGGGCAGGACTCAAACCATTGGCTTCAAGTTACAAGAAAGGAGATTCCAACTAAACCTACAGGAAAAATTTCTGACAGTAAGAGCTGTTTGGCAGTAGAACTGACTCCCACGAGAGGCGGTGGACTCTCCTTCCTTGAGGTGTTTCAGCAGAGGTAAGCTGGCCATCTTCCCTGGATGCTTTAGCTGAGATTCCTGCATTTCAGGGGGTTGGACTAGATGACCCCAAGGGTCCCTTCCTAGTCTAAGATTCTATGATTCTTCCCCCTGCCCAACTCCCAATGATTCTCAGCAACTGGCCTTTGTGGGCATCCTGCTGCCTCTGCCCTCATGCCTAGCCTTGTCGCCATGAATTTGTCCAGTCCTTTTTCAATCCTGTCTAGTTTGGTAGCCACCAGTACTTCTGGTGGCAGTGAGTTCCACAGTTTATCTGTGTGCTGTGTGAAGAATTGCCCTCTTTGATCTGTCCTGACTCTTCCAATGTTCAGTTTTGCTGGAAGGCCCCATCGGGCTCTAGGATTTTAAGAGTGGGGCGAGAGAGCCTTCTGCCTGCCTTCTGTAATCTTTCACCCTCCCCTGCAGCATAAATCTGCCTCCCTTTGGCTTCCCGTTGGCCGGCCATTCTTGATCAGGCGCCAGCGTGGCCCAGTGATTAGAATGCCAGGCCAGGACCTGGGAGAGACCTGGGTTCGAATCCCCGCTTGGCCGTGAAGCTCCCTGGGGGTTCCTTTAGAAGCCAGTCATTGCCTCTCAGCCCAGCCTGCCTTGCAGGGTTGCTGTGGGGATCTAGTGGGAGGAAGGAGAACTCTGCACGCGGCCTTGAGCTCCTTGGAGACACAGGTAGGATATAAGTGCAATGAATCAATGGGGACAGCTGCTCCCGGCCTTCTCTTTCGGAAAGGGAACGCAAGCACCGCCAACATGGGACCCGCCTGGATGGGAGTCAGGCTCCCAGAGGCCAAGGGACACCTTTGGGAGCCAAGTCGGGAGGGGTTTTACCTGCTGCGCCCTCCGGGCACCGGGCTTCCTCCAGGCGCGTTTGAGGAGCAGAGCTTGCCAGGCCAGACACCTTTGGGATAAAGCAGCCCAGAACAAGCAGAAGTTTGTTGGGGGGGGGCTGCCTCCTCTTCCTCCTCCTCCTCCTCCTCCTCCTCCTCCCAGGGGCTTTTGCTGCCCAGGTGAGAGCTGCTGAAGTCGGCACTTAGGGGGCAGATGTGCTGGGACAGTCTGTGGGTCTGGATAGTGGTTGTGGGGGAGGCAGAGGGCCAAGTCCAAGCCCTGGCACTGCCAGGAGCCAGGCAGAGACGCCTCCCTCTGCGCCGCAGTCACTTATCCACCCCAGTTTTACGCAGCAGCTGCACAATCCTCCTTGGCATGGCGCCCAGCTAAACTGTGGAACTCCCTCCTGCAGGAGCCGCTGAGGACCTCTGACCTGGTGGCTTAAAAGCAGGTTAAGCCAATCCCTGGAGGAGAAGAGGGCTCTGGGCGACTCTTCCCCAGGATGTCTCTGCCTCCCAGCCAGGGGCAGCCATGGCTTCTGAATCCCAGGAGGGGAGAGTGGGTCTTGTGCTGCTCAGGTCCTCCTTGTGGGTTTCCCATCTGGTTGGCCCCGGAGGGAAGAGGAGGCTGGAGCAGACGGGCCCCTGGCCTCATCCAGCAGGCTTCCCTTACGTTCTCATGGAACTCCAGGGCCAGAGGCAGGGAGGGATATTTGGCCGCGCAACTTGATGGTCCCCCTTTGGGGGCTCTTTGGGGGTTCTTGGGCTCCCCCCGCCTCTCCCTCATGAGGCTGACTTTGCAGGAGGTGCGGGAAGGAGCCTCTCCTCATCTCTGGAGGCATCAGCGGAGGAGGAGTCGCACCTCGGGTTCAAACTCAGGCTGTGGAGCAGAGAGGGGAATGAGACTCAGCCCTGAGTCAGGAGTGAGTCAGGAGAGCCCGACACCCCAGTAGGACAGAAGACACACACACACACACACACACACACACACACACACACACACCTTGCAGCACTGCGCTTACTGCAACCCTCGAAGGGGAGGCTGTTGGCTTCCTTGCGGTGCAATCCGGTGACAGTCACATGGCTTTTATAACGAAGCGCGCGGGGGGGGGGTTGCAGGCGGCTCAGATGCCCCTTTGTCCATCTCTGGCATCAGGACAAACGCTCTGGGCCTGGGCTGTCAGTCTGGGAGAGCTGTGAGGGGGTGGGGGTGCTCTTTGAGGGGCACCTGGGCATCTCCGGTTGCCCTGCATGGACCACTCTGGGCGGGGGGGGGGGGGGCTCTTGGGTGCCAATGTCAGCTCAGCTGCAGGTGTTCCTTTCCTCAGGGGCCCAGAGCCATAGGCTTGTAGGGCTGCAAGGGACCCTGAGGGTCATCCAGTCCAGCCCCCTGCAATGCAGGAACTGTGGCCCCAGTGCTTCCCAGAGTGCCGTGCCAACTCTTGCGCACCCTTCTCCAGACTCCGCTGGCCTTTCCAGAGACCTTCCTGTGCAGAGACAGAGGTGACAGCGGCAGAATAATGGCCTCTGCAAGCTTGTGTCTTAGGAAAAAACCCTGTGGAGTCGGCCTGCACACACTCAAGTGTTGAGTTGAGTCCTTGCACCCCAAAGGGGGACTAGGGAGCAGCTAGGGATGTCAGCTTCAAAATGCCCCCATTTTCCATGGGAAGAACCTCTTGGGGGCAGGTTATGCTATGCAAAGTGCCTGGTTGGGGGGCAGGCAGGAACCTCCCTTCTCTGCGGAGTAACTGGGAAGAGTCCCCCCCCCCCCACACCACATGGGACTTCTCATTTATTTTCTTTCTTTTTATGTATAAATCATTTCTTAATAAACCAAAGACAAAGAGCACCAAGAGATGCGGTGACAGCAGACGGAAAGCCGCCTTAGTTTGGACGTGATCCTTGAGCTTGTTTCCCCAAACTGTTCCTCCCCCCATACCATCCCCCTCCCCCCATGAACCTGTTAGGCTGGTTTGCACACTTTCTTTTGTAATAAGCTAGCTAAATCATAAGGCCCAGGACCTTGTTCTTTCAATGTGTTTGGATATAGCAGGAGATGTGCTCCCCGAATTTATAACTGTTGTAATCTTAGCAGCAGTTAGAAGGTTGGACTCTTATTTATTGATCACTTTCTGAAATAAAATCTTTTGGATGTTATATTTTAGAAGCCCCAAGGCTTCTAAGTCAAGGCAAAGCGTGTGGCTTGCGGATAAGCTTCTGCCCCAGCACCTCTCTCTTTGGAAACATACTGCTGGTTGGAGCCCCCCATTTGTTTGGTGGTTTATTCTATTTGCCCCCCACTCTTCCTCAGGGAGGTCAAGGTGGTGTATAGAGGTCTCCTCCTCCCCATTGTCTCCTCACAATGACCCTGCGAGGGGTTTGGCTGAGAGGCAGGGACTGGACTCAAGGTCACCCCCAGCCTGGTCTCTCCCAGCCTGGCCTGCTAACCACTGTGCCACGCTGCTTACAGAGAAGTCTCGCCTGGCGGATCTCTCAGCTGCCACACCTGCAGGAAAAGGAGACGCCATGTGGTGGAGGGAGAGCCAGGATCCGGATCGAGTGGGTGGGTGGGGGTTGCAGAGACCCAGAAGGCTGCTAGCTGGCCACTATTTGGTTCTGGCCGCAGACGTTGACCCCCAGGGTTAGAAACTCAGATATGTAAGCTAATCGCCAAATGGTACCTTAAACCTCAGTTGTGGGGACCACAATGGAATGTCTAGGCATCATTTTTTCATCTGTGAATCCCTCCAATTTCTGTAGCATTTTATATTTTAAAGAAAAAAATCTCAAAGTGCTTTACAACACATTGAAACATCAAATAAAACCATCCAGAACAAAATAAAGCCAAAAACTCAAGCTTCAAGGAGAATATTTCAGATCCTTCTCTAAGTGACATTTTGCTTTCCCCGTATTTATTTGGCGACTTCATTTATAGTGCTGCCCACGGCAGAAGGACTCCAGGAAGGCAGTGTGGGGCAGTGGTGAGAGGGTCGTATGAGGACCTGGGAGATCAGGGTTCGAATCCCCACTCCATCCCAAGTCTAACCAGGTGACCTTGGAGTCAGTCGCATCCTCTTAGCCTACCTCACAGGATTGTTGTAGGGGTTAACTCAGGAGGGGCATGAACCCATGTGCTCCTTGGGAGATAAATGCAGTAAAGAAACTCTTCTGCTCACCTGATTAAGAAAGGTGGAGGTGGCTGGGGAATTTTGAGCGCTGCTGACCCGGCTTCTTCCTCCTGGCAGACTCTGCATCCACCAAAGAGGCAGCCGCCTGTGACCTTGAGGAGGAGGAGGAAGAGGAGGACGAGCAGGAACAAGGGGAGGCCCACTGGGTGATGGAGGGAGACATGTACGTCGGGGAGCCCCCTGGCGAGAGAGAGGCAGCCGTCGCTGACCCCCCTGCGCAGGACGAACCGGGCAAAGGAGCCTCCTCCTCCGCCAGCAGCAGCCCAGGTACCACTTCGGGGCGCCCTTGGAGCCTGGGCTGCATGTAAGGGGCAAAGGGGAAAGCCGTCCCTCAGATCAGAGCCGCCCACACTTTGGGGACCACACCCCCCCCCCCCCCGTCCCATAAACTCATCCCAGTACCCCCCCCCCCCGGCCCTATTAAACGCATTATTCAGAACAGGGCTTTACACCAAGGAAAATTACAACAATGAATTTCACAACAGGAACAATTAATTGCTCGTTATTGATTTTGTTTTGTTTTGACTATGGCAGACCAACATGGCTACCTATCTGTAACTCGTTATTGATGTTATTCATTTCATTTCTCTGTATCTGTAAGCCACCTTGAGTCCCTGTCACGGTCTCAATAAATATAAAACAATAAAGTCATACCTTGGAAATCAAACGGAATCCATTCCGGAAGTCCGTTCAACTTCCAAAACGTTTGGAAACCAAAGCGCGGCTTCAGATTGGCTGCAGAAGCCCCATCGGTCATCCAGCTTCCAAAAATAGTTCCCAAACCGGAACAGACACTTCCAGGTTTGCGGCGTTTGGGAGCCAAAACGTTCAAGAACTGAGCTGTTAGAAAACCAAGGTACGGCTGTATAAGCACTTTTTATTTGTAACAAAAAACCTTCAAAACGGTTTACAACCTACATTAAAATGTTCTGAAATAAAACATCAAATATAAAATATACATTCTGAGGGTTTTGGGGGTTTATTACAATAAAGCGTTGTATAATTTTTATGAAATAAATGAATGAATGAAATGGAAGCGTCTTGGAGCAATCCTGGACCCAAGTGCACGCCTGCTTCCCTGCCTGAGCCCCTCATTGGCAGCACTGGCTCCACTGCAGAGCCCCATCCTGCCTGCTCCGCCGTTGTCAGAACTCGATCTTGTACACTTTGGAACTCCCTGCCTGTTGACTTCCAGCAAGCGCTTTCGCTGCACTCCTTTCGGCACCTGCTAAAAAACATCCCTGTTTAGATAAGCCTGCCCAGATGTTCAGGAAGCCAATGGGAAATTTAATCTGCTTTGCGTCTGTTGTTTTAGCTTTTCCAGTGTCTCTGATGGTTGTTATGAGTTCCTTTTACTGGTAAAGTATTGTTTTATCTCTTTTTTTTGGTCAAACACTTTGAGCTTCTTCCTTTCTAACTGTGAAAATCTTATGGAAGAAATGACTCATCAGAGCAGTCCTCTCTCTCCACTTGGGGTTGCTATACATCCGGAATTTCCTGGACAAATCCAGAATACTGAAGTCACAAGCTTTGTCTGGGCAAAAATCAGCGAAATGTCCAGGAAAATCCAATGTTGGCAGTGTTGGTTTTGCACACAAAAAGCTCAACAACTGTTTTGTCCAGATTTTCACTTTTTGAAATATGGCAACCCTATCTCTGCTTGCTCTCTAGGCTGCAAAGGTCCCCCCTGGATGTCCCCCCGCCCTCCAGAGCCGCCTGGCGCCTGGCGGGGCCTCTGCACCTGGGAGTGCTGGCACCAACGAGTCCTGGAGCTCCTGGAGCAGGAGCAGGCTGCCCAGAGCCCCCCGCGGGCCGCTCAGGTGAGCAGAGGGAGTGGGCAGTGGGGTCCCGGGCAGGAGGGAGGGGGAATAAGCAAGAGATATCCTTTGTATGGAAGGGAGAGCTGGACCATCAAGAAGGCTGATCGCCAAAGAATGGATGCTTTTGAATTGTGGTGCTGGAGGAGACTCTGGAGAGTCCCATGGACTGCAAGAAGATCAAACCTCTCCATTCTGAAGGAAATCAGCCCTGAGTGCTCACTGGAAGGACAGATCCTGAAGCTGAGGCTCCAAGACTTTGGCCACCTCATGAGAAGAGAAGACTCCCTGGAAAAGACCCTGATGCTGGGAAAGATGGAGGGCACAAGGAGAAGGGGACGATGGAGGACGAGATGGTTGGACAATGTTCTCGAAGCTACCAGCATGAGGGAGGCAGTGGAAGACAGGAGGGCCTGGCGTGCTCTGGTCATGAAGAGTTGGACACGACTGAAGGACTAAACAACAACAACACTCCCTTGCCAGTTGCTGGAAGCCACCGGAGGGGAGAAAGAGGCTCTTGTGGGTTTCCCATAATGGGCCCCGGTCGGCCCCTGTGAGAACACGATGCTGAACTAGACCTGCCGCTGGCCTGACTCAGCAGAACTCTTCCTCTCTTCTTAGGGAGCCTCCAGGTCCAGAGGCAGTCTATCTGGACTCCTAGGTTCTTTGGGGAGTTTTTCCTGCTGAGAACAGGAGGCTGGCTAGAGGGGCTCCCTTTGGCCTGATCCTGCAGCCCCGTCTCTTGCTCTTCCGTCCAGGGCAGGGCAGAGCGGGAGGCACTGCTAGGGACGCAGGGAGCAGGATTGGGGCTGCTGGCCTCTCCCACGGCCGGCACCTGGGCGGGTGGGACTTCTCTGTGCCATTCTCTTTTTGTGCACGGCGCCCTCCCCTGTTGGCGTGGGGTCTTTGCAGGAGAGCTGCCTTGGCTGTCCTGCTGCTGCGCTTCCTCCCCTGGGGGGGGGGACCCCTCTCTCAGTGCGTTCTGCCTCGCTCCGGATGTTTGGGGACGCTCAGCCCAAGCTCTGAGCTGCCACGTTCTCCCCCCTCCTCTGGAAGAGGCTGATTTTCAGGGGGTGGGCAAAGGGTGCTGGCTCCCTTGACACCGAGCAGAATGCGGCCTGCTTTCCTTCCAGGTGACGTTTGAGGACGTGGCTGTCTACTTCTCGCCTGAAGAGTGGGCCCAGCTGACGGCCTGGCAGAAGGCCCTCTACTGGGACGTGATGAAGGAGAACCACTACCTGGTGGCCTCGCTGGGTGAGGGTCCCCCTCGGACAGCCCCCTGGGGGGGAGGGTCGCAGCCGCTGTCCCCAGGACACCCCGGAAGGTGGGGTGGGGGTGATGGCGGACCTTTCAAATCAAATCAGACAAGTTTCACCATTGTGATCCACTGGATCCCTTGAAGTGCTGTGATCCCTTGAAGTGCTGGCTTGCCCCATCATCACCAGCTGAAGGCTCTGTGTCCTCCCTTCCCCTTCCAGCCTCCCCCTGAGGCCTCTCCTAGCTAAGCCTGGCCTGACTTGGGCAGCGTCTCTCAGGGCTGCTACGCGATGTGGCGGCTTCAAAGGGGGATGAGTCACATGGCCTCCCCAGCCGTGACCATTAGGTGGAGCCTCCATGTCCCACGGCAGTCTTCCTGGGAGTGCTGGGTGCTGGGAGATGCGAGGACGGCTGTTGCCTTCACACTTTGCTGGCTGGGCCCTGCTCTCTGAGACCCCGGGGGCTGGGCTGGATGGGGCCCTGCTCTGATCCAGCCACCAGGCTCCTCGACTAGATGTCCCTTGGCGATCCCTTCCGACTCTGCTTCTACGTCCAAACTCTTTCTCCGTGGCCAGGAAGGCCTGAGGCAGATTTCCTCTGGGGAGACCAGTGAGGGGCCCTCCCCCTGCTTTCTTGCTCCTCCAGACATGCCAAATCCGCCCCACATCTGCCCCCTTCAGGCCCTTGGCTCCCCCTTGTGGCGCCCAAGTCTTTCCCGCAGGTGGTGACTGTTCCACTTTCTCTTCTCGCATGCAGCTCCTGCCCGTGACCCTGAGCCAGAGGTCTTTGGCCGGATGGCGCAAGGGGAGGCCCCTCCTTCTGAGGCCCCCATGGAGGAAAAGCCGGAAGAGGCTCCCCGAGTGCCCAGCCCAGGTGAGTGAGGCCCCTCGAGGGGTGAAGTTCCTGACTGAGTCCTGCCTTTAAGGGGGTTGGGCTGGATGACCCTTGGGGGTCCCTTCAAACTCTGTGACTTCATGAGCAGCAAATGCGGCCACTGTTGAACCCGATGCCTCTCAGTTGGCGTCAGTTGGCGACCTGAAGGGGACAGATCCTGGTGCGCATGTGGGTTGGGCTGCTCTGGGCTGGCTATGGAGAGCAGCGAGTGCGAATCCTTTTCTGGAGCTCCTGTCTGCTTTGTGCATCCGCAGGAGAAGCCCATTGACAGGCAGGCAAGTCAGGGGGTGGCATGGAGTCTGGGGGGGTCTTACCCCCAGGGTTACACCACCCCTGAGGCGTGTCTTCTTATCCAAGACCAGCAGGGAGCAGAGAAAGCTGCTTTACGTTGGCCTTTGGAGCTCAGGGTTGCCTACACTGGCTGGCAGCAATCCCTGGCAGTGTGTTGCTGTCATGTCCATCATGCTGTGACCATCAGTGACGTCCTGGACTTGTGACGTCCAGCCCCCTGCAGTGTCAAAGGCACTCCCTCCCCTCGCAGACCTTGGGGTTCACTCCTCCAGCATTCAATTTAGACACAGCTTGATTGTAAGCAAGCAAGCAAACTTCAAAGCAGTTTACAAAAAAGATAAGCCCATAAAATGACCGTGAAGAAAAATTAACAATAATTTAAGACGTTTGAAAAGGGAAAATAACACTAGACTAAAAGCAGAATTAAAACTCACGCCAGCATTCTAAGCACCTGGTTGGCTTGTCCAAACAGGAATGTTTTTTAGCAGGTTCTGAAAGGGAAAAAGGCAAGCAGCTGCCCAGTGTCAATTGGCAGGGAGTTCCAAAGGGCAGCTGCTGCCGCCGCACTAGACAATCAAGTTCTGACAGATGCCGAACAGGTCTTTGGTGGCAGCTGGAACTGTGCCAGTTCCTCTCATCCAAGTGGCACCTGTGGGGTCAGGCGATCTCCTAGGGAGACAGGTCCCAAGTTGTTAAGGGACACTAATAGTAGCTCTAGGAATCCTCTTTCCATCCCTAGTCCTTAAAAACAGGTAGCTGCAATTTGACTCTACCTTCCAAGGTTCCCTTGAGCTCCTGACATTCTCCTTCGCTCTCCCACTCTCTCCTCTGGGTGCAGCTTCTGGGACTAAGCGGCAGCTGGAGGTCAGGAGAGGACCAGGCGCGGAGCATCCCTGCAGCAAGACTCAGCCCGAAAAAGCCAAGAGGGACGCTCTGGGTGAGTGGCACCAGAAGGCTTTCCAAGGCAGCATGCAGTGATGGTGCCAGGAGGCCTGTTGCAGCTCTGGGGCCCCGCTGGGACTTGGTGGCCCCCCGTGGGAAGGCCCTGCCTTGCAGGAAGAAGGTCCCGAGTTCAAGTCCCGCTGGCATCTCCAGGAAGGGCTGGGAGAGAGGCCCTGCTGAAACCCTGGAGAGCCATTGCTGCTGGTCAGTGCAGGCCATCCTGGCTAGATGGGCCAAGCACCTGACTCGGTACAAGGTGTGCCGCTGGATGGTATGGGGTGTGTGCCCCCTCTCCACCCTGGGGGGTGTCTCCCTGCCCTCCTGGGAGGGGGTGGTGCTGGGTGAATCAGGCTGGCCAGAAAGGGAACCTGAGGGGTAGGGAAGGGGCACAGGAGCCCAAGGGGGAGCTCTCTACAAATGGGGGGGGGGGCTACTTGGGTTGCAGGTGAGTTTCTCCAGGGACACAGAGTGTCTCTGCCTCCCTCCGGAGCAAGGCTGCTTGTGCCCCTTTGTGACTTGAAACGGGGTGGTCCGAAATGGGCAGAGTAGATTTTCACAGTCACTGGGTGACTTGCAAAAGCCAACACTTATAGAGGAAGGTTGCCTTGGTCACCTTTTATTTCTTCCCCCAGCCCCCCCCCCCGCACCTGTCTGTTTTTTTGCTGGGGACCCTTGAGCTTCCCAGCCTGGGGTCCACCCTCTTTCCTAGCCCTGGCTTATAGACGTCGTGCCATGTCACTATTCATCTGTTGGCCTAAAACGACACCCTGGGGCAAAGCAGACAATGCAAGCACAACTACAAACATACTGATGCAAACACAACAGAAATCACGCTAACTCTTGTTTCAAAAGTATTAAAATGCATCTGTTTTCCTTCCCCAAAGGCCACAGATCATTCAGCTCCTGGCTTGAAGGGTCCCGGGCAGGTGGGGGCAAGGTGGGGGCATGGCTGGCACTCCTGTCTCTCACCTGTCTTGACCTGCCCTTTCTCCTCCTTCCCCAGCTGAGGCCAAGCCCCACATCAAGCGTGAGGAGCAGCGGGGGGGCCCCCAGGGGCCGGCCACCCACCGCTGCAAGGACTGCGGCCGCACTTTCCCCCAGCGGGACGCCCTGATTTCCCACGTCCTGCGCACCCACTTTGGCGAGCGAGCGCTGCCCTGCCCGCAGTGCGGAAAGTTCTTTGGCAGCGACAGCAGCCTGGCCGCCCACCAGAGCACCCACTGCCTGGAGCGGGTCTTCACCTGCATCGACTGCAAGAGCAACTTCGTCTATGAGGAGCAGGAGGCGGCCCGGATCCACGCCCAGCTGGCCCTTGGGAAGCTCTTCAAGTGCTTTGGCTGCAGCTGCAAGATCGCCGCCCTCCTGGCCAGAGACCAGAAGCCAGACGCGCAGGAGGGCTGCCCCCCCTTTGGGCAGCTGGATGCCACCTTCTACAGGTGAGGAGTCTGGGATCCATAGTCACGGAGTCAGGGATAACCTCCAGGCGTCTCTGGCCTGAGAAATTCATCTTTTGGGTTTTAAAAATAAAAAGATCCTGCACGTGGAGGTTGGTCATTCTCTTCCCAGCCCTCCTCCATCCAAGGGCCAAAACTAACAAGATTGAATTTCATAAGCGACAAATGCAAGGTTCTGCACTTAGGCATGAAGAACCAGATGCGCAAATATAGGATGGGGGACACCTGGCTTACTAGCAGTACATGTGGAAAGGACTTAGGGGTTTTGGTGGACCACAAGCTTCACATGAGTCCACTGTGTGATGCAGCAGCAAAAAGAAACCCTAATGATATTCTAGGCTGCATCCACAGATCTAATGTCCAGATCAAGGGAAGTCATAGTCCGGCTCTCTTCTGCCTTGGTCAGACCACACCTGGAATACTGTGTCCAGTTCTGGGTGCCACAATTTAAAAAGGATGTTGACAAGCTGGAATGTGGGTAGAGGAGGGCAACCAAGACGATCAGGGGTCTAGAAGCCAAGCCTTATGAGGAGCAGTTGAAGGAGCTGGGGAGGTTTAGCCTGGAAAAGAGGAGTGAGCTGGAAGGGACCCAAGGGTTATCTAGCCCCCCAGGGAGAGCCATATTCAAATATCTCCATGGCTAGCACAATTACAAGAAAGGATATTCTGACTAAATATCAGGAATAAGCTCTCGGACGGTAAGATCTGTGCCACAGTGGAAGGGTCTCCCTTATGAGAGGGTGGAGCCTCCTTCCTTGGAGGTCTTTCAACAGAGGTTGGCTGTCCGCCTGTCAGGGATGCTTGAGCTGAGATTCCCGCATTGCCGGGGGTTGGCCTGGATGACCCCGGGGTCCCTTCCAGCCCCTTCATTCTGCCTCACTGCCCCCTCTCCTTTCCATCCCTCAGCCGCCAGCGCGCGATGGAGCAGGTCCGCCAGCGGGCCGCCCACTGGACCACCTCGGAGACCAAGGCCTTTGTGGAGCTGTGGGGGGACGACCGCGTCCAGACGGCGCTCTTTGACAACTATCGCAACGAGGTGCAGTACAAGCGGCTGTCGGACAAGATGCGGAAGATGGGCTTCCACCGCAACCTGGAGCAGTGCCGCCAGCGGGCCAAGGACCTGCGCAGGGGGTTCAAGGAGATCCAGGACGGGAACCTGCACTCCAACCGGGCGCGCCAGACCATGCCCTTCTTTGCCCTCCTGGACCGCTTCCTGCTGATGAGCCGGGGGCTGGTGGTGCCCAAGGTGTGCGTCAACAGGACCAAGCAGAGGGGGCGCAAGGGCCGGGGGCGCAGGGAGGAGCCCCAGGGGGGAGAAGCCCCCTTCCTGCTTGCCCTGCCCGCCCAGCACCCCAACTTGCGGGACCTGACGCTGCAGGAGCAGGATCCGTACCTCCATGCCCTGGCGCTCCCCGACTTCCACCTGCAGAGCCGCTTCACAAGCCAGTATCGCCAGGGGGCCGGCCTCCCTGGCTACCAGCTGCCGCCCCCCGACCAGGACCCCCCGGCCAACGCTGTGGGGCTGCCCGGCTGCCCGCTGGAGGGGCAAGATGAGGACTCGCCCGCCCTGCGACTGGCGGACTTCTCCCTGCGGCCGCAGGACCCAGACGCCTCCCTTGCCGTGGAATCCTGCCGGGCAGCCGCTCGCAGCCAGAGCCAGGACCTGGTGCTGAGCCCCATCAATGGGCTTTCAGCCACCAGCAGCCTCTGGTCAGAGATCGCCAACATGACTACTACGGAGAACCCCGCTGGCGTGGCAGCCCCAGGAAGCGCCCAGCGTGAGTATTTGCTTATTGGCATATTTATTCCTTCACAGTATTTACAGCCTGCCCTTCATTGAGCGTTTTCCACCCCAGAGCAAAGGGGTAAAAATAAACACAGAAGCACAATATACAAAAACTGCAAAATCGTATAAACAGGACCAGTAAACAACCAGAAAACCTCTAAACACTAAACCAACAAAATTAGAGCAGAGGGGGAAATCATTATATTAAGATCCACAAGGGGGGGGGGGAGTCAAAGGGGATTATATGTTTATGTTTTTATTTCACTTCTTAACCTGAAGCACCACTTTAGCTAATGGGGCCTCCTGCTGTCGCTGTGCGATTTCTGTTCTCATCCTGAAGCAAAGTTCTTAGCCCAAGGTACTATTTCTGGGCTAGCGGAGTCTGGAACCTGAAGCGTCTGTAACGCGAGGTACCACTGTATTTAGAAAGCAACTCACGCCTCTCTTTTTCTTCCTTCCACCCCCGTCAGCCTGGCACCCTGGGAAGGCCCCCAGCTCCTCTGCCAAGCGGATGCGTGACCTCCGCTCGCGGCGCAGGAGGCAGCGGGCCGCCCTGGCACGGGTGCTGCTGGGGGCCAGCTACCGCCCCAACGACCGGACGGTGTGGAGCAAGACGCAGAAGACGGACTGGTGGGACAACCTGGTGGCCGGGCCGGCCGACGACGGCGAGTGGGTGCGCTACTTCCGCATGTCGCGGGAGGCGGTGCTGGAGCTGGTGGAGAGGCTGCGGCCAGTGCTGCAGCGCGAGGACACCAACATGCGGGCCGCCATCCCCGTCGACAAGCGCGTGGCCCTCACGCTCTGGAAGCTGGCCACCTCGGACAGCTACCGCTCGGTGGCCAACCAGTTTGGCGTGGGGGTCTCGACCGCCTCGGTCATTGTCATGGAGGTGTGCGAGGCCATCCACGACGTCCTGCTGCAGCACGTGGTCCACCTGGGGGACGCCCAGGCCGTCATGGAGGGCTTTGAGCAGCTGGGCTTCCCCAACTGCATTGGTGCCGTGGACGAGACCCACATCCCCATCCTGTGCTCGCCCCACGGCGCCTCGGCCTACATCAACGGCAAGGGGCTGGTCTCCATGGTGCTGCAGGCCCTGGTCGACAGCGCAGGGCGCTTCATGGACGTCTACGCCGGCTGGTCGGGCGGCCTGCAGGACTCGGGCCTGCCGTGGGGCTCCCCGCTCTTCGAGCGCATGGAGAAGGGCACCTTTGGCCCCCAGACCACCACGGAGATCGAGGGTGTGGCCGTGGGCCCCGTCCTGCTGGGGGGTCCAGCCTGCCCCCTGCGGCCGTGGCTGATGAAGCCCTACCCAGAGGCCCCGGAGGGCCCCCGCCAGCGCTTCAACCTCTTGCTGGGCAAGTGCCGCATGGCCGTCAGCTACGCCTTTGAGCGGCTCAAGGGCCGCTGGCGCTGCCTCCTCAAGCGCCTGGACGTGGCCGAGAAGAACGTCCCGCTGGTCATCGTCGCCTGCTGCATCCTGCACAACATCTGCGAGAGCCGCAACGAGGCCATGCAGGAGGGTTGGGAGGAAGGCATGGACTACGCCGACCTGCCCTCGGCTGAGGGTCACGCGGACGCCTTCTCGGACGCGGAAGAAGGGGCCGGGGAGGCCCACGGTGTCCGCGAGGCCTACTGCGCATTCTTCGAGAAGAGGCGGCAGGCGGAGGAGCTCTGAGGGGTGTTGTGCGTTGTGTGTGTTGTGCGAAGACACCCCCTTCCCCACCCCACCCTGTGGGTGCTGCCAAGAAGGGGGGATAGGAACTCAGGCTAACTCAGGTTACAATTCTCTTCCGTGGCTTCCCGGGGGGGCAGCGTCCAGGGGTCCCCCTCGGTGAAGTCCCCCTGCTTACCGGTTGCACTGTTTTGACCTTTTATAAACCTTTTATAAAAATTGGCTTAGTAGGAAGTTTTCACCCTGGACCTCAATAAATCCTTGTTCTTCTTGAAAGGACTTTGGTGGGCGTGTCTTAAATGTGAAATTTCTCAGGTTTCCCCAGTCATGAATGAGGCTGGCAGGATGCGAGGGGGAGCAGGGAGCCCCCAGTTCCCTTTGCAAAACAGAGCTTGGTGCAGGATGTGAATGAGCACAAGAAACACAAGGGCGGGGGGGGGGCGCAGTGAAGGGACAAGTACAGTAGGGGGTGCTGATTTTTACAACAAAGTTGTAATGACTTGGGAATTCAAAAGATTTCTTGGTTAAATTAATATAACTTAGTTTTGCTTGGTAAGTAAACTGTGTAAGATGGCATGGACATCATTAAAAATGACTGCAGTTATATTTTACATTAATATTTTTACTTTTATTTATTAATACTTTTCATTTTTAGCATTACCTGACACTTTCAAAAGGTAAAATTAAAATTAATTGGTTTTCCGAAAACAGTTGATGTGCTTTTTCATCAAATGTAGATTTGCCCAGCTAAACGTTATCTAGTCACAAACTTAAGAAATTTGAATTCTTCACGCGCAGAAAGCCGCTCCCTGAAGAAATGTGCAAAAATTAAGTCCCGCCCCATGAAAGGACTCGCCCTCCTAGCTGAGGCTGGGAACTCTTCCCGAGTGCTGTATGTCCTCTTCTGCCCCTGAGCCCTAGGGGGAGCCCCTCTCCACCCAGGAAGACCCTTGTTGCCCCCTCCTCCCCAAAGCCCAGGCCTGTGGTTGTCCTCAGCGACGAGGGGTTCTGCTGCTTCAGTTCCATGGTGCACCCATGCCAGAGTTTGCCAAGCTCTCTTGCCCAGAGGTCTGCCCCCCCAAAGCCCACTGCACATTTTCTAGAGCAGGGGTGGAGGACCAGTGGATCGCCAGACGACAATTCCCATCATCCTTGACCATCAGCCACAGTGTCTGAACTGAGGAGAGCCACTGGTCAGGCACCTTGATTCTCACATTTGAGGGAACCTGGAGCACCATAGTTAGGAGGGCTCATCTCCCTGTTGCCCATCAGTGCAGCCAACTTGTCCTCCTGTTAATTTCTGTGATTTCTGCCCATTCTTTATACTCAAGAGTGCCTCTGAGCATGTGAGGGGTGTCCTCCCCTCAGCAATTACAATTATTCCTTACACCTCCAGGAGTGTTTTTCAACCTGTCTCAGAGAAGTCCTGCAATGGGCACTGGAGGAGGCGCTTGCTGCAGCGGCAGCAGATGCTCCAGGAAGGGAGAGTTGCAAGTCAGGTAGAAGAGACCAATTCCTGCCTCCTCAGCCGGACTTGGGGAAAAGAGACCTTGCTCTATCATTCTGGCTTTGGCCAAACAAGTGACTGGTCTTTGGGTGGTCTGGTTGGGCAGAGAGCAGCTGGGTAATGATCCAACGCTCGTCTAACCAGCAAAGAGGATTCAGGCACATCCTGTTGCATCAGCGAGCATCCCCACTCTGCGTGCATCTTGCCCCTGAATGTGGCAAGACCTCAAGACCTTTGTTGCAGCAAGAAAACCTCTCACTGGTGTATCGTTAATGTTCAGGGGATGCTGCGCTTGGGTAGCTATAACCATTGAGGTGGGTGCAATTTCTCTACTGCTGAACATTGAGGCAAAGCACCTTCTCAGCAGCTAAGCACAGAGGGGCTTGCATCCATGCTGCCATTAACACCCAGCTGTCCCTAGTAGAATGCCACCGTAACAGCAGTTGCCAGCCCTCCACGCACACCCAGTGAGGCAAAATCATAGCTAGCCAGGTCAAGGTTTTGAGGGGAACTACAGTATCTAGGTATAAAATCTAATAAATAAGAGAACAAGCAAGCAAATATTTGAGATCAGTATTACCGGGCTGCTTCAAGAAGGGCAAGAGTCGCTGCTGTATCTGTGGCCATTCTGTCCAAAGAGATTTGCCTTTTCTTGCAAGGAATCCTATTCGGAATAAGGGAATTTATTTCCCTTTAAAAAAGGGAAATGTTGACAGCTATGTGTGGGTACAGTGAAAGGGCCACCGCAGACTCTGCAGGGACATCTAGCAACACCTTTATGTGAGCGAGGGATACCTAAGACTAAAGCAAAAGTGGATGGGATTCTGCCACAAAATTGCCTCCTGTTTTTGAAGATAGTGCACAATCCTTAAACCTGACAACGGGTGATCTCTAAGCATCAGAAACAGCTTCTCTTAGGAGCACCCGTATCAAATGAGAAGTATGGACAGTCTGGAATCCAGCAAGACTAGTGTTGAGAGAATAAAGGATTTTACTAACATTGTCCAGTTTTCAATCCCTATTCTGTGTTTTGCCTCATAATTGTATGGTGTTGACAGCAAAGAAGGGAGAAAGGAAAGGAAATGAAGGAAGACTAATGGTTTGGTGTGTTTCCCTTTATTGACACACACAGTCACAGAATATGAAGGCAGCTTGCATCTGCTGTGGTGGTGGAGAGAGACATCTAGCTGTGACCTGAAAGAAAGGAAACCAAGGTAGACTTCATGCCACCCCAGGAAGCCTCTGGCCTTGCCCAGAGTTGCCACTGCAAAGGAGCAAAAGGTCAATGGGAAGCTATGCTGATCTAGTTTCCTTATCCCAAGAAATAATTCCAAGCAAATTAAGCTATCTGGGAATGTCCCCGACAGTCATGAGTTCAAAGAATATTTGGGGAAACTACAGGAGAGACTGAGTATGAAACAGGCCAGGGCAAGCGTGAGTGTAGAATTGCAGAGTTGGAAGGAACCCAAGGCAGCATCTAGTCCAACCCCCCGCATGTCGCACTCTAAGAGGAGCACGCGGCTTGGAATCCATCTCTCCAAAAGACCGAGGCAGGGAAGTTATCATGGCACTCTTTATTTAGGAACACAAAACCTTCCCTCCTCCCCCCCCCCACCATGCCCTGGTATCCTCCTCATTCTCTTGGCATGCTGCATCTGCCATCTATACATATAAGAAGGAAGAGGCAGCCAATTGCCTTGAAAAATTCCAGCTGGAAGAGTTCCAGGCACCCTCCAAGCCAAGTCTCCAGGAATGGAAGTTTTCTCCCAGAGCGAGATCCTTTGCTCTGCCTCCTTCACTGCAATCCACAGCCCTGCAGGCTTCTGGAAGCTGCGTGTGAAAGCACAGGCCCAGTTGGCTCCGTGCCTGGCCCAGTCTGGGCTCACTTCTTCTTCTGTACATGGGCACAGTCATACTTTCCCCGCACGACCTTGAGCTTGACCCCTGGCAGGTCCTGCGTCCTCCCGCCCTCCACCAGGACGATGCTGTGCTCCTGCAGGTTGTGCCCTTCGCCCGGGATGAAGCAGATGGCCTCCTTGCCGTTGCTGAGCCGCACACGGGCGCACTTGCGGTTGGCCGAGTTGGGCTTCTTGGGCTTTCGAATCATGGTCTTCAGCACCACCCCTTTGAGCTGGGGGCAGCCACTGGTGGGGCCGGGCCTTGGCGGAGGCAGCTTGGGGCGGCCTTTGCGGTGCATCTGGTTGAGGGTGGCCATAGGGCAGCTCGGGGGTGGCAGCACCGGCCAGGGTGGTGGAATGAAGCTGCGAGGGAGGGCAGCTGCTCCTGGCAAAAGAAGAATACAAGGGTCAGGAAAGGGCCACCCAAATGATCAAGGGGATGGAGAGACCCTCCTAGAAAGAAAGGCTGTGGCAATTGGGGCCTCTTGGCTTAGGTGAGTAAGAGGCAACATGGCTCAAGTTGATAAAGTTCCGTCTGGCATGGAGAGAGTGGAAGGAGAAAAGCGTCTCTCTTTCTCCTTAGGAACATGCAATGAAGCTACACATTAGAAGATTCAGGACAGATAAAAGGGAGACCTTTTTGACGCAGGGCAGTTAAACTCCAGGAAGCAGTGATGGCCACCAACTGAAGACCAATTTGCAGGGGAGGAGAGGAAGGCTCTTGACGAGGGCTGTGCTCTGCCTCCAGGCTCAGAAGCAGCAAGGCTTCCGAAGACCAGGTTCTTGCCCTGGTGCTCCGATCCCGCACCCTGTGGGTGACCGCGGGGACAGGGTGCCGGCCTGGCAACTCTCCTCGGCTTCCTCCCCTTCTCTGAGAGGGCGCCCAGGGCAGGCGGGGGGGGCGCACTGAGGTCCACTCGCCCACGCCTCTCCCCCCCCCCTTCCCAGCGGCCCTCCGAGACGCCGCCGCCACCTACCCCAGCGCAGAGGAGCCGCCAGCGCCCGCAGCAGCCCCGCCGGAGCCATCCTGCGCCGACGCCCCGCTCTCTCCTGCTCACAGGGATCCCGCCCAACTCTATGATCCGGGGTCACGTGGCATTGGTGGGCGGGGCGGCGGGGCCGGACTTCCGGGGGCGTGGCCTGGCGGCAGCCCTGAGGGGTTTCGAGGGCCGCTTTCGTGCCTGAGCGGGGAGAGGGGGCAGCCTCCGAGGGAGGGGAAGGAAGCGCCCAGGCCGCGTCCTCCGACTGGCCAAGGGCGCCGCCCCTCAAGCGGCTCCTCTTCCGATTGGGCGACGGGGCGAGAGGGCCACGCCTCTCTCCTCATTGGGCGACGGAGGCGGCGCCCTCCCGGTGACGCGCCGGGGAGGAGTCGAGCTGCTCTACGTTGATTGGCCGCAAGGGCGGGACGAAGCCTGAAAAGGAAGGAAAAGATTGCCGGAGGGAGAAGTTCCGGGTCAACGACAGAGGCCCCGCCCCCCCCATTGCACGGACTGGGACGCCTCTTTGGGCGGAGGTTGGCAGCAAAGCGCCTCCGGCTCAGCAGTGCCGGAAGTGACCCTGGAGTCCAAGGCGGGATCTTTCTGCGCTGCAGAGCGGTTCCCTCATAGAGCTTGCCTAGCCTTGGGCGCATGCGCAGGGCGCTCTCCAGCGGAGAATTGGCGCTCATTTTGCTGACCTCACGGGTGGCGCTGGGGGTTAAACCACAGAGCCCAGGACTTGCCGATCAGAAGGTCGGCGGTTCGAATCCCCGTGACCAATCCCCCCCCCCCCCCCGTTGCTCAGTCCCAGCTCCTGCCAACCTAGCACTTCGAAAGCACATCAAAGTGCAAGTAGATAAATAGGTACCGCTCCGGCAGGAAGGTACATGGTGTTTCCGTGCGCTGCTCTGGTTTGCCAGAAGCGGCTTAGTCCTGCTGGCCACATGACCTGGAAGCTGTACGCTGGTTCCCTCGGCCAATAAAGCGAGATGAGCGCCACAACCCCTTAGTCGGCCACGACTGGACCTAATCGGCAGGGGTCCCTTTACCTTTCCTTTACCTTGCTGACATCCAAAATGAGCAAAGCCGTTTTCTTTGCTTTTTAGTGTTGTAAGAGAGTCAGGGGCAGAGAGGGGAATAAAGGAAAATGACCCTACTAATATCCGAATTTTTGCCAACAAAGGTCCGTATAGTTCAAGCCATGGTTTTCCCAGTAGTGATGTATGGAAGTGAGAGCTGGACCATCAAGAAGGCTGATGGCCGAAGAATGGATGCTTTTGAATTCTGGTGCTGGAGGAGACTCTGGAGAGTCCCATGGACTGCAAGAAGATCAAACCTCTCCATTCTTAAGGAAATCAGCCCTGAGTGCTCACTGGAAGGACAGATCCTGAAGCTGAGGCTCCAAGACTTTGGCCGCCTCGTGGGAAGAGAAGACTGTTACGAAAAAGACCCTGATGTTGGGAAAGATGGAGGGCGCAAGGAGAAGGGGACGACAGAGGACGAGATGGTGGGATAGTGTTCTCGAAGCTACCAGCATGAGTTTGACCAAACTGCGGGAGGCGGTGGAAGACAGGAGTGCCTGGCGTGCTCTGGTCCAGGGGGTCACGAAGAGGCAGACACGACTAAACGACTAAACAACAACAAAATATCCGAATTATATCATTCTACCAAAAAAGCCCCACAAGAAAAATAAACTGTGCCTTGATGAATGCATCGTATTTTCATGTATCGTTGAATGTGATTTAATATGCCTTTTGATATATCCGTCTTACTGAAAGGAGTCTGGATATATTCTTGCTGAGGTGCCCTTACTGAGATGTATCTCGTTCTCCACAAAGTGTATCTCTTTTCAAATGTATTTTCCTTACAAAATGTAATCGTGAATGTGTCTTTATTGAAATGTTGTATTATGCTGTACTTTTCTGAATGTATCCAAAATGTAGTTTTGAAGAATGTATCAACCAAAGTATTTAAAAATGTATGTACCGGTACTTGACTCAATTTGTATCCAAAAGGCTGCCAAAAACACTCTCCACCACACTGCCATCTACTAAGTCTGCAAATAATGCCAAGAATACCCACAAATGCCGGCTCAAAATAAAGTGGTTTTATTTTCCAGTAAGTATGCAAACATCGGACTATCACACCCGAATTGATAGCAATGCAGAATAGGATTTCACATTTACATTGAAGCCATTTCCTGAGCATCTGCATGCTGGTTATCAGCAGTTGCGGAGGTATTTTCCTGTAGATAAAGGAGAAGCCAATAAGTAGATCCAGAATTAAATGAGACAAAAGGTGTCGGCAAGACTGACACTTCCCAAAAGTCTTTCAACATCCTACTTACCTTACGTTAATCCACTCCTCATGCCATTCATGTCTCTTCCCGCCACCTCCACTGTTATTGATTTCTATGGAAACCAAAAGGTTTAAGAGTCAAGGAAGTCCTTTTGTTCGGGGTCTCACTCTGTTTCATTACGTGAACAGGGACCCTGTTGGAACAGTTTTTTTTTTCTTTTCTGTTTTTCCCCCAATAAAAGATCAGGCTTTGCTTTTTCCAAATCCTGCTGTGGTCTCTGTCATTTCCCGACTGGTATGGAGCCTCCAATCGCGCTCCTTCCGAGGTCCCGGTCCTCCTTCTGAGACAAGGACACCTGGGGGGGGGGGCAATTAATTATTATTTCATCAGGCTGCAGACACGTGAGCTGGAAGGGAAGCTGCAGAAATTGGTAAATCTTTATTTGCTTTTCAATTGTTTTTAGTTTTGATTTTTTGAAATGATTTTGTTGTAGGTTTTTTTTTAAAATCTTTTAAATGTAAACTGCTTTGAGAGATTTTGTGCTTTAGCAGTACATAAATACTTTTACAAACAAATAAATAAAACAAGTGAAGCTGAGGGTGGCCCACCATGGAGCACAGGGGGCTCTGCCCTTCTTTATTTATTCCTAAAGAATTTTATTGAATTGTTAACACACAAAACAAAGTGAAAAAGTAACAAAAAGAAGGAAAGTGAAGAATCAAAGATTTATACCACAAAGCACCACGGACTGGAAGGACAAAGCACAAAGATACAGTGCAGCTCCAAAGGGATAAAAAAGTGTTAACTTTATTAAATCTTCCCTGTGGCAGCTAGCTGTTCAGATATTTCACAGAATCATCAAATTGTAGAGCTGAAAGAGTTGGATGTTGCAGCCTTGACAGCGCACTCTGAGAAAGCCCCACAGAGACTCACTCACTGTTTTGCTCAAGTCTGCAGAGAGTTTGGCCTCACCACCAGAGCAGCGAAGGCCATCATTCTGGGTCAGGATATGTCCAGCACTTGACGCATCATTCCTGCATCACTGGACTAGGTGACCCTTGGAATGCCTTCCAACACAACAGTTCTATGCATGAGGTGGAAGATGATGTTGTCTACCTGGGCTCCACCATTAGAAGCAACCACTCCATTGACGCTGAGCCAAACAAGCATATTGGCAAGGAAGCTACGGCAATGGCTCATCTCTCCAGTGTCCAATACTTGGTCCTGTTACGGAAAAACCTAGGTGTGAGGCTGCTCAGTCACCCAGCTCGTCGGGCAGAGCCCGTGGGTCCCTGCGAAATAAAGGAAAGAGTCCAGCCACCAACCAGAGCAAATAGCTGTAGACCGTCCTGTATTATGGCCATCCTGTATCAAACCATCCCCCTTTGATAGTCCTTCCTTCATGGAGCAAAATAAATGTGGACTGGTGTAAATCCAATGTACGGTTGATTTACTATGAATTTATAACAGAAACGTTGCGTATGTCGTGTGTGAGTGTGTGTACAAACTGAATGATGGGGGGGTGTTCCTGCAACAGTTTCCCTCTTCGGAGATAAGATTGCAAAGGTGGCTACTGGATACAGGATGGTCATAATCCCTTAAGCGTACCAACACGTACTCAGGCGCCCTACCCAGTCGGCATGACAACCTTGATGGTCCCAGACAGAAGACCATCAAAGTCACAAAGGACTTGCATATGGGAGTGGATTCAACATGGACTGGAACAAAGGACAATAATCAGATCTTTCCTCTGGGGGCAGGAAACTGCCAACTCCCCTTTGTCCTCTGGAAATAACTTAGTGGGGGGGGGGGGGGAGGAACCAGCCAGGGGACAAGATACTCAGACACAAGATACTTACCACCACAACTCCTCCCTCAACCCCTCCTATTTGTGATGTGTCAATGATGTAGTCATGATGTAGTTGTGATGTAGTTCTAGGGGTGTAGCTTGGGGGATTAGTAACTAATAAAAGTTGGGGTCTTCTTTTGTTCTGGGCTTCCATTTCGTTTCACCTGGTGGCAGGTGGGAGTCCTGTCGTGACAGTCTTCAATCAAGACCAAGCCTACTGGCTGCTGTTTTGCTCTGGTATTCCTGGCTGGTGTCCTTGTTTTTTTGTCCAAGGGAGCCCTCAGATTTCTCCGTTAACAAAACAAAGAGATGTGCACCACCCCAACCGAATAAATCCATACCACCAGAACAAGGTTCAATTCAGTTGAGCAGTTGGGGAAATAAGGAATATTTCCAAAAACTGTTTGCAAAGCTGGAACTTCCCCATTTTTAAAGCTCAAGCAGAAAGACATGGGGTCAGAAGGGCCCTGGGCTCCTACTTACATCCAGTTTTAGGTTTCATGTCCGATGTGTCATTCTCTGTCCAAGCACAGCAATTCTGTTCGTAGCCAGACTACTATTTTGCTGCAGTACGTGGGCAGACATTTATCACTGCAGTGGGAAATTTATGGCCTCACCCATCATGCCCCTGATCCCCATTGACCAACCCTGCTTAAATCCAGCATTTCCCCTGCACTTAAGAGGAGAGACGTGTGTTGGTTGATATAGCTATCATGTGGTGCCACACCTGACGTTTGAGTTTCCCCCTCAGCTGACATCTTCAGGAAGGCAGTTGCACCTGATGTGTGGAGAAAGGGTTAGGCCTCTTCCTCAGCACTGCAGACCCCGTCCAAATCAAGGCAGGCCTGGTCATTTGAAGGGATAATAGAATGCCTGGAAAACTTCATATTAGGATGTACCAGAAGTAATAAGCTGGAGAAAGTCAGTCAGAAAATAATGGGAATATTATAGGATGTGTTCCAATTTTAAACTGACTGCAAACCTGAGGCCCATTTTCCAATCCATCTGACATTTGTAAGTCACCCCAGAAATCTGTCACTAGTTATCTGTATAAGGTCATGAGTTTAGACAAGAGCTGGGAGCTGAGTGGTGGGAGAGATGGCAAGGAAGCATGAAGGTTGACTGCGGGAGATTATGATGTGTATGTGTGTGGCAGTGCGTTGCTGCTGTCGCAGCAAGATCACATGTGCGAGAAGTGATTTTTCTGGTGTGTGTGTGTGCCCATACAGCTCCTTGCCAGGGGTGCAAGGGACCTAGATATGCCTCTGCACCTCCCTGCAAATTATGATGAGACGATGATGCTTAACCTAATTCTGTTATTTCTATATACCAATCAAGCAAGAAAAGAGTTTTGTTTATGTTCCGTTTATTGAAGATTTTCAAGCAGAGAAGCTCTCAATCCAAAGCAAGATGACTCACCACCCCAGACACACTTAAAAATAATAATCACTTTCCCTCATCTAGAAAGAGGGCCATTTCCCTCCACCATGGGGTGGGGCACAACATGCCAATGCTAGCCCAGAAAGAAGCAGCTGGGTCTTGATTATATGGCAGCAGGTAGACGTTTCATCAAAGGGGATCTCAAGAGAAATGCTGGAATTCATTCAGGACCATGGAACTCAGAGTCTGCAACCTTTTGTCCACGCTGAGAGATCTTTTCCTTGGCAATGATTCCTCCAAGCAACCCTAAAAGTCAGAATAAGAGCAAAAAATGAAGCAAGGGAAGCCACATGACTGTTGCTTGGATAACTAACTACAAGTGAGGTGGAACTTCTTTAAAAGCTCCACAACATTTCCAAGTGAGGCATTTGTGTCAGCTGCAGGGTCATTCTCTGCTGATGATCAGTTTAAGCGGTCAACGGGGAGTCTACCTATTAACAGCCCATGGTGCCCTTCTAGCAAAATTTTGCTTCCCATCCCATCCCATGGAACTTTACTGCTCAGTCATGGATACAGCTGTCGAGCTGCTCAACTGCCTCATTCCTTGAGTCTGAGCAACTGAATCTGTATCCACCTCCCATGTGCCGGTTCATGACTAGGGGCTTCCAGATTTCACGGTCCTGCCACTGAGGACTTCTTGGATCATTCTTTGTCTAGCTCCTCCCCTTTGACCCTACCGCCTTGGGGGACCCTGCTGGGAGTACGAGACTCCCGATTGCCTCGCTCCCAAGGGTCATAGGAACGTGCAAGCCCATACACCACGACAAGGTGATGATCCAGTGAGTGAAAAGCACATTCAGAGGCACATTGTGCCTAACAATGGAGGTGGAACAGAGTCATTGTGGCTGCTAAGCATTGATAGCCTTCTGTGAAAGACCTCCAAGCAAACTTGGGAAGTGAACCATCTGCCCCAGGACTTGGCTCCAGCCCATGACAGAACTCAGACTGTCTCCTCCTTTCCTGCATTCCAATTTATTTATTACTACATTTATACCCCACCTTTTCTCCAAGGAGCTCAAGGTGGCATACATGCTTCTTCCCCTTAGAAAAACACTGGTGTAGGCTGGGTTGGGAGACAGTGACTGACTCAATGTCAAGCTGTGAACTTCCTGGCTGAGTCAGGATTTGATCTCTGGTCTCCCAGGTCCTCTCTTGCCACTACTCCACATTGGCTCAGTTGCCAAATCATTTCCTTAAATCCCCACCAAGACAGCTCCCAAGTGTTTGCTGCACACAGTGGTGGCTGGCTTTGTGATGCGGGTGGGGCTGCGGTCTTTTCCTGGCTTCCCAGCACTGTGTGATGCTGCCAGTTACTCAGGGGAAGTGGAGAAGGGCAGCAGGGTCCCAGAGCAGTGAGGGCACTACTGGCTGTACATTTAAGGAAGCATCTTTAGCCCTTGTCAGTGCCTATTGGGGAAGGATCTTTAGCTGCCAGCTGTACAACAGTCAAGTGAAACCACCTTCCTCTTCACAGTTATGTGAACTGAAAACTTGGCAGGTATTGAATGTTCCAAGCACTGAGATATTAGCACTTACCAGGCGTTCATCCCTTGAGGGTCACGGACAATCCTCTTGGCACATTTGATATCATCTGTGATGTCATCATTTAAGAACGCTGGCAAAGATTTGTCAGAAAGCAAAGGAGGTTACTGGGGATTCCTAAAATGCAAACCCCAGAATACAAACACCCCCAAGGTTGCAGAGGCTGCCTCTGAACTGTGGAATGCCTTTTCTTAGAGGTCCACCCAACTCCAAGCCTGAATTATGTTGGATTATTTTGATTGTTGTTAGCCGCCCTGAGCCCAGCTTCGGCTGGGGAGGGCGGGATATAAATACAAATTTATTATTATTATTATTATTATTATTGGGTTAGAGCTCAAATGTCAGAGGTCAAGGACATAGCAGTTCCATTTTTTGGACGTGATTGGTCAGTTAGTTCAGTCTTTCTTTCTGCCTCCCTGCCCCCCATGGCTATGCCCATGGCTGCCTCCTCTTCTGCCCTGCATCAACACCCTCCTTGTCCCTCGAACCCTGGGTAAGGAGCTGTATTGCCCAGTGGTCTGGGGAACACGCTGATGGCCTGGTGGGATGCGAGCCACTCTGAACCAGAGTGGAGAGGCACAATTTTGCACCCCACCCCCCAGCCTGCATCCTTGGAGGGGGCCAACTTGACTAATATTATATGGTTTACTTACACATATCTACAACCTGGGCCTGCCATGAAGGGGCTCACAGCGTCAACACCCCAAAGGGGGTCTGCCTTCTCCCAGAGCCAGAGCCTTAGATTCAAGCAGGCATCAAACATCAAGGTCATGGCCTAGGGCCATGTTTCCCAGCCTGTGGGTCCCGACCTGCAAGTGGGCAGCCAAACCAGCTGAAGTGGGTCAAGTTCTTCAGTGCTCCCCCCCCCCCCCGTTGGAATACTTTGGTAAGGAGTGCTAGGGCCTTTCTTCACACAGCTGCCTGCCTCCAGATTACTTGAAATAAAATGAAAGAAAGAAAGGAAGATGTACAGTGATCCCTGCATGCTCAGGCTGCTGCTGCTGCTGCCTGCCAGCAAGCAGTGAGTGCCTTGTTTGTCCCGTGATCAGTAAGACTAAATGGAAGGGGTGGGATGGGGAGGAGCAGCAGGGCTGCCCCGGCACATTCAGGATTCTGCTATCCATCAGCCACAAGCAGGTGCCTCCTTTGCCTTGTGCTGGGATGTTTTGTTTTAAAAGGGTTGGAGAATTAAAGGAGAGGCAGAGGTCTCCTCGGATGGTAAGGGGTGTTGCTGCCCACTAGGTGACGCTGCTGGCAGGTGGTTCTTTAGCCCTATGAAGATGCTTTTTAGAATTGGGATATTAGCGCTCAAGTAATGTGTGTGTGAATCATAGAATCCTAGAGTTGGAAGAGACCACAAGGGCCATCGAGTCCAACCCCCTGCCAAGCAGGAAACACCATCAGAGCACTCCTGACATATGGTTGTCAAGCCTCTGCTTAAAGACCTCCAAAGAAGGAGACTCCACCACACTCCTTGGCAGCAAATTCCACTGTCGGACAGCTCTTACTGTCAGGAAGTTCTTCCTAATGTTTAGGTGGAATCTTCTTTCTTGTAGTTTGGATCCATTGCTCCGTGTCCGCTTCTCTGGAGCAGCAGAAAACAACCTTTCTCCCTCCTCTATGTGGCATCCTTTTATATATTTGAACATGGCTATCATATCACCCCTTAACCTCCTCTTCTCCAGGCTAAACATGCCCAGCTCCCTTAGCCGTTCCTCATAAGGCATCGTTTCCAGGCCTTTGACCATTTTGGTTGCCCTCCTCTGGACACGTTCCAATTTGTCAGTGTCCTTCTTGAACTGTGGTGCCCAGAACTGGACACAGTACTCCAGGTGAGGTCTGTGACTCGGAGTGAGATGTGCAAGTTGTGTGAGGAGGTGGGAGAGATGTATTTGTGGTGTGTGTGTGTGTGTGTGTGTGTGTGTGTGTGTGTGTGTGTGATGGAAGAAGGGAGGGACAGATTTACATGTTGTTTCGTGCAAGTGAGAAAAAGGGGTTACATGTATGTGTGGTCAGAAGGGAAGAGGGCAGTGTGTGTCTGTGTGTGAGAGGGACTAAGGTGTAGCGTGGAGGAGCCAGAGGGGTCATCGCCCCAGCACACATTTTTGAGGGGTGGAATCAGGTATCCCCATGACAGGCACCGAGCCCTGGCAGCCGAGGCACAGCGGCAGGCAGGTTGGTCTGGTGGGCAGGTGGATGGAGGCAGCAGTCAAAGAGTCTGTTGGGGGCAGGCTCCATCCACCCTCTGGGGGCTCTGCGTGCCACCCCCTGGCCCCTGCCCCAACCAGGGAGGGGCGGCAACCCACACTACGCTGCTGGTGAGGGCAGAGGGATGCACGCTTGCACGTGTGGTGCATGAGAGAGAGGAAGACAAGCGCCTGAGCAGAGAGAGAGAGAGGCATATCTGAGTGATTGTATATCTGTGCAGTATAAGGTGGAGCAAGAGACACAAAACTTGCCTGTATGTCTGTGGTCTGTATGTGTCAGTATGTTTCCAAGCACAATTCAAAGTGTTGGTGCTGGCCTTTAAAGCCCTAAACGGCCTCAGTCCAGTATATTTGAAGGAGCGTCTCCACCCCCATTGTTCTGCCTGGACACTGAGGTCCAGCTCTGAGGACCTTCTGGCGGTTCCCTCACTGCGAGAAGCAAAGCTACAGGGAACCAGGCAGAGGGCCTTCTCGGTGGTGGCCCCTGCCCTGTGGAATGCCCTCCCACCAGATGTCAAAGAGAACAACAACTACCAGGCTTTTAGAAGACATCTGAAGGCAGCCCTGTTTAGGGAAGCTTTTAATGTTTTAATGTATTTTAACTCTTTTGTTTGAAGCTGCCCAGAGTGGCTGAGGAAACCCAGCCAGATGGGTGGGGTATAAATAAATAAATGATGATGATGATGATGATGATGATGATGATTAGGTGTGTGCTCTGTGTGTATGCAATAGTATTGTCTGGCTACCTTGTATAGATTTTCCTGGTACAAGGAGTACTCCCTGGTGTTATTCAACAACAGCAGTACCAGTGTGTATGTTTGCATGTAAAAACAATATTTAGTGGCACAGTCAGGACAAACAGGGCACAGCTGGTTTCCCATGGTAAACATGAAGTGGGGGGGGGGGGTGAGGAAAGCAGCAATGACTGTACTTTCTACAATTTTTCCTGTGCTCACTCCAACGGCTTTAACTCAAACGAATAAATGGAACCTATACTATGTGAAACATTTTGAATTTCATTATGTAGTTTTTATTTTTATTATTAACTCTGTCATTAGAAGTTCATCACAAATTCAACAAAGATGGGGGCACAGGAAGAGAGAAGTGTGGGAGACACATTTTAAAATTTATTAAGATAATGGTACCAGCATTTATGGAAGTCCTAAGGTCCAAAATTCATTTGACAATAAATCTGTAGTCACCATGTCTTGCAAATTTGGATTTGTGGGTCACCATACCAAAAACATTGGGGACCACTGACTAAGGACAGTCCTGAGAGCTGGACAGAGACATCTGGGGGTGGAGGGAGGGAGGTTGAGGATTTCTTTCTTTAAAAAGTCTTCATGTAAATTCAGCAGTTTTTAAGTGTGAAATTCTCCTGAATGACAGCTTTGTATGCAATTTTTTGTAATCTAATGTACTTTTGTATGTAACTTTTGCAAATATATCTATTTGTAGGCATACTGTGCCCAATGCAGTTGGCTTGAGAAGGGCATTGCAAGATTAGAAGTGAGAGTTTTGAAGAATGTGCAGTGTGTTTGTCTGTGTATTATTTCAGAAAGTGCAAATTAGGTAGATTCACCTTCAAATGTGAACTGAATTAAAGAAGTGGGAGCTAGCAATCCCTGCAGTATCAAGTTGCTTACCATTGCAGGAGGTTTCACACATGTTGGCTGTTGGGCGATGTCCATTGTTGCACCACCAGCGGCTGCTTATCTGAAAGATTCCATAGTCACGATTCCCATCGGAGTCTGGTGGCCCCACGGCACTGGTGTCAAATCTGCTTTCATAAAAAGCAGTACAGACCCCTGGAACAAAGTGGACAAGAAAAGGGCTACAATTTGGGTATACGCTCGGTGTGCACTTTTTTTTTGTCAAAGTTGCAGCATTTTGAAACAAAGAATAATTCAAAAACTTTCTTTCAATGTTCACTACGGAAGCTGCCTGTAATGTCTACCCCCCCCCCCATGGCCTTAAATAGAAATTTGCACAAACAACAAATGAAAGTTGGGACATTTTGATGGGCAGCAGGGTGTGTGAACCTTTTCCCGAAAAGAAGTCCCCATTTCAGCTTTGCCCTTAAAACACCAGAAATTGCAAAGTTGAAGCAAAAGGAAGAGCAAACTCACAGTCAGCCAGGCTGATGCCATGATAGCCATCCAACCCCTCCTGTTTCATACGCTTAGCCAGTTCACATTTATCAAACCTTTTGGCTTCATTCTCTGCAAGGAGGAGGCAGAAGAGGGTGAGGACCAGAACCTTCATCTCTGCGATTCCCTGGAGAGGGATGCTTGGATTCTCTGGGATCCTCAGTGGCTTTTGTAGACCAAAGTTTTGGGCGGAGCCCAGATGGTGAGCAGAACGCCCATCCCTTGCGAGAATTGCCAGTGCCTTCCGACAAGAGTTTGGGTGTAATCTTCAATGCCTCCCTTTCTGTGTAGGTGCAGGTTACAACTATAATAATAATAATAATTTATTATTTTTACCCCACCCATCTGGCTGGGTTTCCCCAGCCACTCTGGGCAGCTTCCAGCTGAATATTAAAAACAATACAGCATCAGACATTAAAAACTTCCCTAAACAGGGCCACCTTCAGTTGTCTTTTAAAAGTAAAATAGTTGTTTATTGCCTTGACATCTGCTGGGAGGGCGTTCCACAGGGCAGGCGCTACTACCGAGAAGGCCCTCTGCCTGGTTCCCTGGAACCTCACTTCTCGCAGGGAGGGAACCGCCAGAAGGCCCTCGGTGCTGGATCTCAGTGTCTGGGCAGAACGATGGAGGTGGAGATGCTCCTTCAGGTCTACCGGGCCTTTGAGGCCGTTTAGGGCTTTAAAGGTCAGCAGCAACACTTTGAATTGTGCTCAGAAACGTACTGGGAGCCAATGTAGGTCTTTCAGGACCGGTGTTATATGGTCTCGGCGGCCGCTCCCAGTCACCAGTCTAGCTGCCGCATTCTGGATTACTGTATTTTTTGCTCTATAAGACGGACCAGACGACACGATACACCTAGTTTTAGGAAAGGAGGAAAACAAGAAAAAATATATTCTGAATCTCAGAAACCAGAACAGCAAGAGGGATCGCTGCGCAGTTAAAGCAGCAATCCCTCTTGCTGTTCTGGCTTCTGGGATAGCTGCGCAGCCGGCATTCGCTCCATAAGATGCACACACATTTCCCCTTACTTTTTAGGAGGGAAAAAGTGAGTCTTATAGAGCAGAAAATACGGTGATTGCAATTTCTGAGCCACCTTCAAAGGTAGCCCCCACGTAGAGTGCATTGCAGTAGTCCAAATGGGAGATAACCAGAGCATGCACCACTCTGGCGAGACAGTCTGCGGGCAGGTAGGATCTCAGCCTGCGTACCAGGTGGAGCTGGTATAACAGTGCCCCCAGCTCCCAGCCCCTCAAGATGTTCCAGAAGGATGCTATGGTCGATGGTATCAAAAGCCACTGAGAGATCCAGCAGAACTAGGAAACAGAACTAGAACTGTTGTCCCTAGCCCGCCGGAGATCTTCAACCAGCGCGACCAAGGCAGTTTCAGTCCCATGGTGAGGCCTGAATCCCAACTGGAAGGGATCCAAATGGTCCGCATCCTCCAGGCGTGCTTGGAGTTGTTCAGCAACCACCTGCTCAGTCACCTTGCCCAAGAATGGAAGATTTGAGACTGGGTGATAGTTGGCAATATTAGCCAGGTCTAAAGATTTTTTTTAAAAAAGTGGTTTAATGACAGCCTCTTTCAGCAGGTCTTGGAAGGCTACCTCACAGAGAGAAGCATTCACCAGCCCACAGAGCCCATCGCCCAGCCCTTCCCAGCTTGCTTTTATTAGCCAGGATGGACAAGGATCAAGAAGACAACAAAGACGGCATTTTTTCATTTCCGCCAAACTAAGCAGTTGGTCCCTTACCTCTCTTGCCCTGACCTCGCCACTGTGATCCACGCGACGCTCACCTCCAGACTGGATTATTGTAACTCACTCTATGTGGGGCTGCCCTTGAAGCTGACCCAGAAACTCCAGCGGGTGCAGAATGTCACAGTGAGACTCCTTGCGGGGTCCTCGCTGCGAGATCACATTCACCCAGTGCACTGGCCCCTGGTGGAGTACAGGATCAGGTTTAAGGTGCTGGTTATAACCTTTAAAGCCCTTCACGGCCTAGGACCCTCGTACCTAAGGGACCGCCTCTCCTGTTCTACCCCACGGAGGACCTTAAGGTCTGCAAATAATAACACCCTGAAGATTCTGGGCCCCAGGGAGATCAGACTGGCCTCGACCAGAGCCAGGGCCTTTTTGGTGGAACGCTCTTCCCCAAGAGACCAGGGCCCTGCGAGATTTGACATCTTTCCGCAGGGCCTGCAAGACACAGCTGTTCCGCCAGGCCTTTGGTCAGGGTTCAGCCTGACTCATTTTCTCTTTGTATAAGAACAAGCGCGAAGGAGGTTCCCAGCCCACTCATAGGTCCTTATAATATCAGTGGAAACAGTTGGTCTTGGCAAATGTTAACCGCTTCCAGTTTTAACCTGAAGATTGCCACTTCTCCAGTTTTAGTTTTAGTTTTAATTGTTTGAATTAATTGTGGGATGTATCTTAATTTTGATTGATTAATTGTATTGTGCATATGGTCTTATTTATATGATGTTAGCAGCTCTGAGCTTGGCTTTGGCTGGGGAGGGTGGGATACGAATAAAATTTATTATTATAACGCTAGGGGAGGGGGAAAGTATTGACAGGAACCCCACCCCCTGCAAAAAAAAGACACATGGTGCAATTTTGGTTTGATATATGATAACAGTGTGCAACTTAGGAAATATCTCAACATTCACGCATCATTTTCAATTGAAGAGAGCAAAACAGGCAGCATGTGTACACTTAAAGATATAGAATCTATGTAATTGTTGTTGTTGTTTAGTCGTTTAGTCATGTCTGACTCTTTGTGACCCCCTGGACCAGAGCACGCCAGGCACTCCTGTCTTCCACCGCCTCCCGCAGTTTGGTCAAACTCATGCTGGTAGCTTCGAGAACACTGTCCCGCCATCTCGTCCTCTGTCGTCCCCTTCTCCTTGCGCCCTCAATCTTTCCCAACACCAGGGTCTTTTCCAGGGAGGCTTCTCTTCTCATGAGGGGGCCAAAGTATTGGAATCTCAGCTTCACGATCTGTCCTTCCAGTGAGCACTCAGGGCTGATTTCCTTAAGAATGGATGCGTTTGATCTTCTTGCAGTCCACGGGACTCTCAAGAGTCTCTTCCAGCACCATAATTCAAAAGCATCAATTCTCCGGCAATCAGCCTTCTTTATGGTCCAGCTCTCACTTCCATACATCACTTCTGGGAAAACCATAGCTTTAACTATACGGACCTTTGTTGGCAAGGTGATGTCTCTGCTTTTTAAGATGCTGTCTAGGTTTGTCATTGCTTTTCTCCCAAGAAGCAGGTGTCTTTTAATTTCGTGACTGCTGTCACCATCTGCAGTGATCATGGAACCCAAGAAAGTAAAATCTCTCACTGCCTCCATTTCTTCCCCTTCTATTTGCCAGGAGGTGATGGGACCAGTGGCCATGATCTTCCTTTTTTTGATGTTGAGCTTCAGACCATATTTTGCGCTCTCCTCTTTCACCCTCATGAAAAGGCTCTTTAATTCCTCCTCACTTTCTGCCTTCAAGGTTGTGTCATCTGCATATCTGAGGTTGTTGATATTTCTTCCGGCAATCTTAATTCCGGCTTGGGATTCATCCAGCCCAGCCTTTCGCATGATGAATTCTGCATATAAGTTAAATAAGCAGGGAGACAATGTGGTACCTTAAAGACTAATAAATGAATAGTTTATTATTGTTATTGTTATTATATTCTATTTATATACCACCCTTTATCAAAAGATAAGTCTGGTGCTGGGAGGTCAGCAGTCAATCCTGCCAAACGGCAAGGAAAGCATTTGTTGAGTAACAAAATATGTAGCAGTGGAGAAAAAGAAAAAGAAGTGTAGCAAGACTGGAATGAGAAAAGAAGGAAGGAAGGAAACAGGAATTCACATTTTCTGGGACTTTTGGGGAGGTAATGGCTCACTAGGCATAATTATGCAGTGATTGAAGATAACCGGGATATATATCTTGGTTACCAAAACTCCCCTTTGAAATAAGGAAGTTCTAGGGTTAGACCAGAGCTTTCCAAACTTTCCAAGTTGGTGACACCCTTTTTAGACGTGCATCATTTCACAACACAGTAATTCAGTTTTACTAGCAAACCGGAGGTTAAACTAACCCCTTTCCAGCCCTGGGAGGAGCATGGGGAGCATTTGTGTGACACACCTTCACACTGCAAGCGACACACTAATGAGCAGCCACACACAGTTTGGAAAGCTCTGGGTTAGACTCTCCTGCTCGGAAGAAGGTATTTGTCACACCAAGAACAAATAGGTTTTTTGAGGGAAAGTTCCAATTAACAGGCTAAAACTGTGGCTATTGGGGAGTTGAGGTTATATGGGTGGCTGTGACCCCAAAGTGGTGAACGCTAAAGGGATTTACCTCTTTGTGGGGAGTCTGTTTCAGTGGGGGAGGAAGGACAAGGGCTGCCCTGTTAATATCTGGAGACTAATGGTATAGATTTCTCCCCTCATTCCCCTTCAACTTCAGGTAGAGAGGCCTGGAGGGCTGCATGTGCAAACTGGTACCCTCTTTTTGGCAATGCATAACCAGTCACATTACTTACATGGTTTGGTTATGTAAATATGAAACTATTGTTATGAGTTGGTGGGTGCAAGACACCCTAAATTCTGGATCCAGCTAGTGTTAGAATTTAATTAAGGCTTGTGTTTTAAAACTGAATGCTAGACCCATGTGTGAATTTGAGCTGTGTACTAGATGCTTCTAACCCACTGGAATCAACATGTGTCAAAAGCTAATTAAGCCCAGCTGGTGCTTCCTGTGATGTGTCAAAAGCTAATTAAGCCTGGGGGTAATGGGGGATTATTCAGAAGGGTGGTGGGAATGGGTGAACTCTCCCCACCCTCTCCCTATATATAAGGGTCTGGTGACTTCTGTTTCAGTGTATCTGAAGAAGTGTGCATGCACACCAAAGCTCATACCAAGAACAAACTTAGTTGGTTTCTAAGGTGCTACTGGAAGGAATGTTTTATTATGTTTTTCTATATTTTGGAAGCTGCCCAAAGTGGCAATCCAGTCAGTTGGGAGTGGTATAAATAGTAAACGTCTTCTTCTTCTTGAATAGGACATCCCTATTGTCATCAGAGAAATTCTGAAGGGTGTGCAACATTTCCGCGAAGAAAGCTGAAGGCATTTCCAAAGAGAAACCATTACTTGTAATATGCAAAATCCCCGCCCACATCCAGTTCCACCCGCTTGTGCAGTTTCTTTTGCATTGTTTCAAAACCTGCAAAACTTGAATGAACACTCTATTTCCCGTAAGTCACTTTTGCATGTGTTCGTTCCTAAGTCCTTTCTGCCCTGTTGCCTCATTTGACTTAAAAAAATCCCCCAAGTATTCATATTTAAATATATTTCTGAACATTTTTTTAAATAAAATTTTATTAGGAATTGCAACATAACATTTTATCAATAAAACATATCAACCTTAATTCCCCCCTTATTTTCCCCCTCCCCCCTCTCCAGAGAAGAACCCATCCTCCCTGCCCCCCCAGACTTCCCTCAGCTCCTCTCTCTGGTTTTTCCATACTTAGAATTCTCTGCATATTGTAAAATTGTAAAGATTTCAGCCGCCTTCCTGCCATGATGGCTTGGCCTCCGCAGGGCAGCCTCTCTCCTCGCCATGTTGGCCCCGCGGAGGAGGCCTCTCCATTGGGAGAGGCCAGGCATGCGGCCTCAGAAGAGGAAGCCATTGCAGAGACGAACCAGACTTGGCTGTTCTCTGCTGAGGGTCTCCTGCCTTTCTCCCAAGGCTTCCTGGGGGCTGCAATGGCCAGAGGAAGAGACAGCCCCCCCCCAGCCTGAGCAACCAGAGCCTACCTTGGAGGAACCTTGGGGTGCAGAAGGGGGAACCCCAAATGGAGCTTAGGCTCCTGGCAAGTGGGGAAAGGAACATTATAAGGCACTTTCCAGACGAGTCTAGGAATTGCTCCCCAGGGACCGATCCGCCCTGGCTTCCTCCTTGGAGGTCCCTTCAGGAGAAGGGGTCCCAGGTCTCCGTGGGGGATTAAGGATCCTTTGAAAAAGATGGGCTCTGCTTTGGAATACACTCCCCCCCCAACCATCTGTAAACTGAACTTCATGGTAAGAAAAAAACCTGTTTTTAAATGTATTAGCGATTCATTTTTTGAATGTTTTAAAGAGTTGTTTCTACCAGTAATTTTAAATCACTTTCAGATTTATTTTTAAACCCAGTCATGTATATGTAGGAGAAATTCAAAAAAAGGTTGCTAGCCTGGAGGTTACCCACAAGGAAACCCAAAAGAAAAGGAGGAAGTCTCCAAGTGGAAAGATAGGCTTTTATTGAAATACAAAGGTCACACTGAGGTAGAAAGATAAATCTGAGAGCTCAGTGGGATGGTTTCTCTTTCTTTCACGTCTGCTAAGTTTCCTGAAGTTTTTTCAGTAACAAAGCTGAAAAACCTTTAGTTGAAAGTTCTTCTTTTACCAATTAACTTTGCCCCTGTGTGATTTACAGGGGAACCAGATGCATCTTAGGAGCTTATCAGAGCTAGCAGGGCAGCAGCTGAAGAAGGAACAAAAAGGGTTTTCTTGTGTGAGTTTCTTGTGGCTGTTTAGCTGCTCTCTCTGGGCAAAGGTCAGAGGGGGCAGGGCTTCTGTTGAGGTAGGTGATTAGCTGTGGGAGGAGCTTATCAGAGCTTTAGGCAGTTTGATCCATATTTTAGATTTAGGGGAGCTAGTCTCAAACATTTGTTGGGGGAGACCTAGGTTTTTTGGGAGGGATTTATTTGTCCTGTCTCCACACTTTTTATGATAGAGGACCACTGTAGTCACCCCCAACGACACGTTCCCAAGATGGAGGGGGAGGGAACAGCTGCAGTCGCCTGTGGTTCCTGCGCAATGTTTGCCATCTTGCCAAAGGTTGCAGGCAGCTTTACCTGCAGCAATTGCATGTTGATTGCCCTCTTAAAAGACAAAGTCCAGCAACTGGAGGAACATGTAGCTACGCTCCAAAGAATTAGAGAGCTGGAGCTCTTCTTGGAAGCAACAGAGCACACCGTCCCCACCAAGGAGGAGACAGGGGACTCCCCTGAGAAGGAGGCTAGTTCACCAACACAGGAGCCAGATATATGGAGAAACGTGACTCAAAGAAGTAGGAGGCCCAGGGTTCGCTCTGATTGTTTAGAAATACACAATCGCTTTGAGGTCCTCTCCCCTAGCATGGAAGACGAAGAGCAGACTCCATTTGAGGATCTCTCCCTCATTTCAGTTGATCAGGTATATGAAGACGAGCAGCAAAGTCAGTCCTCAGGGAATGTGCAGGCGACCTTGGAACGGACAGCTCACGGAAGAACCCCGACCAAACCTAAGAGGAGGCGTGTAGTGGTGATAGGGGATTCCCTATTGAGGGGAACAGAAGCAGAGATCTGTGGGCCTGACAAGATGTCTCGGGAAGTGTGCTGTCTCCCCGGGGCTAAGATCCAAGATGTAACTGAATGACTGCAAGGAATCATAAAACCCACTGACAAATACCCCTTCCTCTTGGTTCATGTGGGAACCAATGACACTGCAAGCAATAGCCTCCAGAAGATCAAAAGAGACTACGAGGCTCTCGGCAGGAAATTGAAGCAACTAAATGCACAAATTGTCATCTCATCTGTCCTCCCAGTTGAACGACGTGGCCCAGGGAGAGAGGGAAAAATAGTGGAAGTGAACAGCTGGCTTCGCAAATGGTGTAAACAGGAACTTACTGTCAGGAAGTTCTTCCTAATGTTTAGGTGGAATCTTCTTTCTTGTAGTTTGGATCCATTGCTCCGTGTCCGCTTCTCTGGAGCAGCAGAAAACAACCTTTCTCCCTCCTCTATGTGACATCCTTTTGTATATTTGAACATGGCTATCATATCACCCCTTAACCTCCTCTTCTCCAGGCTAAACATGCCCAGCTCCCTTAGCCGTTCCTCATAAGGCATCGTTTCCAGGCCTTTGACCATTTTGGTTGCCCTCCTCTGGACACGTTCCAGTTTGTCAGTGTCCTTCTTGAACTGTGGTGCCCAGAACTGGACACAGTACTCCAGGTGAGGTCTGACCAGAGCAGAATACAGTGGCACTATTACTTCCCTTGATCTAGATGCTATACTCCTATTGATGCAGCCCAGAATTGCATTGGCTTTTTTAGCTGCCGCGTCACACTGTTGGCTCATGTCAAGTTTGTGGTGAACCAAGACTCCTAGATCCTTTTCACATGTACTGCTCTCAAGCCAGGTGTCACCCATCTTGTATTTGTGCCTCTCATTTTTTTTTGCCCAAGTGCAATACTTTACATTTCTCCCTGTTAAAGTTCATCTTGTTTGTTTTGGCCCAGTTCTCTAATCTGTCAAGGTCGTTTTGAAGTGTGATCCTGTCCTCTGGGGTGTTAGCCACCCCTCCCAGTTTGGTGTCATCTGCAAATTTGATCAGGATGCCCTTGAGTCCATCATCCAAGTCGTTGATAAAGATGTTGAATAAGACCGGGCCCAAGACAGAACCCTGTGGCACCCCACTAGTCACTCTTCTCCAGGATGAAGAGGAACCATTGATGAGCACCCTTTGGGTTCGGTCAGTCAGCCAGTTACAAATCCACTGAGTGGTAGCATAGTCAAGACCGCATTTTACCAGCTTCTTTACAAGAATATCATGGGGCACCTTGTCAAATGCCTTGCTGAAATCAAGGTAGGCTACATCCACTGCGTTCCCTTCATCTACCAGGCTTGTAATTCTGTCAAAAAACGAAATCAGGTTAGTCTGACATGACTTATTTTTCAGAAATCCATGCTGACTATTGGTGATCACAACATTCCTTTCTAGGTGCTCACAGACTGTTTGCTTAATGATCTGCTCCAGAATCTTCCCTGCTATTGATGTCAGACTGACTGGGCGGTAATTATTTGGGTCCTCTCTTTCCCCCTTTTTGAAAATAGGGACAACATTTGCCCTCCTCCAGTCTGCCGGGACTTCGCCTGTTCTCCAGGAATTCTCAAAGATGACTGCCAGTGGTTCTGAGATCACATCTGCCAGTTCTTTTAATACTCTTGGATGCAGTTCATCTGGCCCTGGAGACTTGAATACATCTAAACTAGCCAAGTATTCTTGTACTATCTCCTTAGTTATTCTGGGCTGTGTTTCCTTTGCTGAATCATTTGCTCCAAATTCTTCAGGTCGGGCATTGTTTTCTTTATCGGAGAAGACTGAGGCAAAGAAGGCATTGAGGAGTTCAGCCCTTTCTGTGTCCCCTGAGAGGGTCCTGAGAGGTCCAGAGAGGGACCTGCAAGGAACACAGGGAAGGAAGGATCTCTCAGGATGGGAGATGGGGAGAAGAGGGGGACACCCAGGGGAGAGCTGGGGAGCCTGCCTTCCTATGTGTTGATGAATCATATGATACAAATATGATAAAGGGTATTTTTAGTTATTCTCCCCCCTTCTCTTTTCTATACAATTGTGTTTTGTGAGGGTTGTTTAATAATTTTTGCTATAATTTTTTTTGCTGCCCCAGGAAGACTCCCTGAGTGAGTGCTTGAGGGCCCTGCTCCTTCCTGCCACTTACCACCTGGCCTGGGGCGGGGCCTGGGGCCTCATAAGGACTGCGTGCGGCTTGCGGCCTGCTGCCCAGGAAGACTCCCTGAGTGAGTGCTTGAGGGCCCTGCTCCTTCCTGCCACTTACCATCTGGCCTGGGGCGGGGCCTGACAGGCCTCACCAGGACAGTTGTTACTGCCGGAGAGGCACAGAGTGTTTTTAAAATGTGTTTTTTTTGTTTGTTTTTTAATTCTTTGGATTTTTTGTATGTGCGGGGTGGGGGTGGGATGGATGTTGGTTGGGCTTGGGGAATTATTTTTTTATTATTATTTTGATGTTTTTGTAATTTTTTACATTTTTCGCTTGTATTGTTTTATTGGTTTTGGTTGTTTGTTTAAGGTGTTATTTTGTTTTTGTTTTTAGGGGGAGGGTTCAGGGCTGCCGGGGAGTGGGCCCCAGCCCATAAAATGGCTGGGGCATGTTCCACAGGGCGGGATGCACTGGGACAACCGATCTCAGTGATCACGGGTAGGAGGAGGAGTTACGCTAAGACCAGACCCTATCATTACAGAGGAGGCAGGTTTAGTCGTTGTCTGAGGACTATCCCTGCCTCCGGGTCTGGTCCTGACCGGATGGATACTAGAATCAGCAAGGGATACCCACATGACCTGAAGGTGCTGCTGTGCAATGCCAGGTCAATGATTCATAAGACCACTGCCATCCATGACTTGATCATGGATGGAGGATTTGACCTGGCTTGTATAACAGAGACCTGGTTGGATGAAGCAGATGGGCCTGTCCTTGCCGCTGCTTGTCCACCAGGTTTCTCTTACGCACAGCAACCCAGGTCATGTGGGCGGGGAGGGGGGGTTGCAGTGATTTTTAGGAAGTCATTAGTTTGCACCAGGCGTCCTGTTGGGAAGACCCAGTTTTCTGAGTGCATGTTCTGGAAGTTGGGCAATAGGGGCAGTACAGGATTCCTTTTGGTGTACCGACCTCCCCGCTGCACCAAGGATTCCCTGCCCGAGCTGCTTCAGGTCGTGGCGGATGTTCTCCTGGAGACACCTAGCTTGGTCGTCCTAGGGGATTTTAACATCCATGCCGACACGACCTTACAAGGGGCCGCTCGGGACTTCGTGGAAAGCATGGCCTCCATGGGGCTGTCCCTGAATAAGTCTGGCCCAACCCATAGCCGTGGACATGCCTTGGACCTGGTGTTTACCTCTATGGATGTTGGTGATCTGACACTAAGTAAAAGCGAAACGAAAGAAGTGCCATGGTCAGATCACTTCCTGGTGCAACTGGACTTCTCTGCGACCCATCCCCTCTGCAGGGAGGTGGGACCAATTCGGATGGTCCGCCCCCGCCACTTAATGGATCCAAATGGTTTCCAGAGAGTGGTAGGGGATGCTTTATCCCATGTTGATGGCCTTTCAGCCATCAGGCCATCACCAGCGGGCTGGTGGCCCGCTGGAATGTGGAGTTAACCAGGGCTATTGACTGTTTGGCTCCGAAGCGCCCTCTCCGATTGCATGGAGCCCGGACAGCCCCGTGGTTTTCCACGGATCTGAGGGCAATGAAACAATCGTTGAGACGGCTAGAGCGCCGGTGGCGGAGAACTCATTCCGAATCTGACCAGACACAGGTTAGAGCTCAAAGTCGAGCCTACCAAGTGGCGATAGCGACGGCGAAGAAGAATTTCTTCACCGCCTCTATTGCATCTGCAGAAAACAGCAGCAGGAGACTTTTTCAGGTGGTTCACAATTTAGCGGAACCACCTGCAACATCGGGGCCCAGTACGGGCCACATGTTCTCCTGCAATGATTTTGCAAAGTTTTTTGCAGATAAAATCGCTCAGATTCGGGAAGAAGTAGACTCCACCGTGGGAGCAGGGCCGGGGCGGGAGAGTGCTAGAGTTCTGTCTAGTCAAGTTGAGTGGGATCAATTCCAATCTGTTACCTCCGAGGATGTGGACAGGCTGCTTGGACGAGTGAAACCAACCACCTGTCTCCTGGATCCTTGCCCATCCTGGCTTATAAAAGCTAGCCGGGAAGGACTGGGCAATGGGCTTCGTGGGGTGGTGAATGCTTCCCTCCGTGAGGGAGCCTTCCCAGACCCGCTGAAAGAGGCGGTTATTAAACCGCTTCTTAAAAAACCATCTTTAGATGCGGCCACGATGGCCAACTATCGCCCAGTCTCAAATCTTCCATTCCTGGGCAAGGTGATTGAGCGAGCGGTTGCCGAACAACTCCAGGCACGCCTGGAAGAAGCGGACCATTTGGATCCCTTCCAGTCGGGATTCAGGCCTCATCATGGGACTGAAACTGCCTTGGTCGCACTGGTTGATGATCTCCGGCGGGCTAGGGACAAAGGTGAGAGCTGTTTCCTAGTTCTGCTGGATTTCTCAGCGGCGTTTGATACCATCGACCATAGCATCCTTCTGGACCGTCTTGAGGGGCTGGGAGCTGGGGGCACTGTTATACAGTGGTTCCGCTCCTTCCTCCTGGGCCGTGTTCAGAAAGTGGTGGTGGGGGATGAGTGTTCAGACCCCTGGGCTCTCACTTGTGGGGTGCCTCAGGGTTCTGTCCTCTCCCCCATGCTTTTCAACATTTACATGCAGCCGCTGGGAGAGATCATCAGGAGGTTTGGGCTGGGTGTTCATCAGTATGCGGATGATACCCAGCTCTACCTCTCCTTTAAATCAGAACCAGTGAAGGCGGTGAAGGTCCTGTGTGAGTGTCTGGAGGCGGTTGGAGGATGGATGGCGGCTAACAGATTGAGGTTGAATCCTGACAAGACAGAAGTACTGTTTTTGGGGGACAGGAGGCGGGCAGGTGTGGAGGATTCCCTGGTCCTGAATGGGGTAACTGTGCCCCTGAAGGACCAGGTGCGCAGCCTGGGAGTCATTTTGGACTCACAGCTGTCCATGGAGGCACAGGTCAAATCCGTGTCCAGGGCAGCTGTTTACCAGCTCCATCTGGTACGTAGGCTGAGACCCTATCTGCCTGCGGACTGTCTCGCCAGAGTGGTACATGCTCTGGTTATCTCCCGCTTGGACTACTGCAATGCACTCTACGTGGGGCTACCTTTGAAGGTGACTCGGAAACTACAACTAATCCAGAATGCGGCAGCTAGACTGGTGACTGGGAGCGGCCGCCGAGACCATATAACACCGGTCTTGAAAGACTTGCATTGGCTCCCAGTACGTTTCCGAGCACAATTCAAAGTGTTGGTGCTGACCTTTAAAGCCCTAAACGGCCTCGGTCCAGTATACCTGAAGGAGCGTCTCCACCCCCATCATTCTGCCCGGATGCTGAGGTCCAGCGCCGAGGGCCTTCTGGCGGTTCCCTCATTGCGAGAAGCAAAGCTACAGGGAACCAGGCAGAGGGCCTTCTCGGTAGTGGCGCCCACCCTGTGGAACGCCCTTCCAGCAGATGTCAAAGTGATAAATAACTACCTGACATTCAAGAGACATCTTAAGGCAGCCCTGTTCAGGGAAGTTTTTAACATGTGATATTTTATTGTATTTTTGGTTTTTATGGAAGCCGCCCAGAGTGGCTGGGGAGGCCCAGCCAGATGGGCGGGGTATAAATAATAAATTATTATTATTATTATTATTATTATTATATTATTATTATTATTTTTATTTTTTCTTCTGTACGAATTCTTTGATGGGAAGTGAGACCATCTTTCCAACTGAAGCTCTTTCCACATTCCAAACACTAATGGGGTTTCTCACCTGTATGAATTCTTTGATGGGAAGTGAGATCACTACTCTGACGAAAGTTCTTCCCACATTCAAAGCACTGATAGGGTTTCTCCCCGTATGAATTCTTTGATGGAAAATGAGACTCTGCCTGTGACTAAAGCGCTTTCCACATTTCAAGCACTGAAAGGATTTCTCCCCTGCATGAATTCTTTGATGGGAAGTGAGATGGGCGCTTTGACTGAAGTTCTTCCCACATTCATTTTTTTTTGAAGTAATATTTATTGAAGAATTAATAAAAATACAGAAAAAGAAACATTTAACAGAATAAAAGAAAAAGAACAAAGAACACCAACAAATAGAACAGAAAAAAAGATTAGTGTTTTCATATCCTATACTTCATCACTAGTTTCTTGACCTCCTCACACCTCCCTTTTTGTATTCCAGTTCAGATATTTAGTTCAGCAAATCCTTACCCTCTATCCTTAACTTTACTCAAGATCTTAACCTATATTAAAAATACATTTTCCCTCATTATCAATCTATATTTACATATTCTTATTAATCTTTTTACCAATACCGCTTATTTTCCATCCAACGTCCATTTAACATTCATAAATTTTACAGTATTTCTGTAGATATTCTTTAAATTTTTTCCAATCTTCTTCCACCAACTCCTCTCCCTGGTCCCGGATTCTGCCAGTCATCTCAGCCATTTCCATATAGTCAATCACCTTCATCTGCCATTCTTCCATAGTGGGTAAGTCTTGTGTCTTCCAATACTTTGCAATGAGTATTCTTGCTGCTGTTGTGGCATACATAAACATTAAAAGTAGACATTAAAACATTAAAAGTTCTATCCTTCTTTGGCACCAATTGGCCGACTATGCCCAGGAGAAAGGCCTCTGGTTTCTTCAAGAAGGTATAATTAAATACCTTTTCCAATTCATTATAGATCATCTCCCAGAAAGCCTTAATCCTTGGGCACGTCCACCAAAGGTGAAAGAATGTACCTTCAGTCTCTTTACATTTGCAACATTTATTATCGGGCAAATGATAGATTTTTACAAGCTTGACTGGGGTCATGTACCACCTATAAATCATTTTCATAATTGTGATGGGATGATGAGCTGCTTGTGCGTAAAATCGTAGTCCCTCAAGAGTTTGTTCAAGTCCACAAACCTCTGTCTGTGACGGAGCCCCTCAGACATGGCTCCTCTAGTCACTGGCAGATTCCGACAGTGGCTGCTTTCGGAATCCCTTCCAACATAAAAGCTCCGTAACGGAAACACGTCTTCTGGACTCACGGCGTGACAGTTTCCGGCGAGGAGTGGGTCTCCCTATGGGAGGTCCAGAAACCTCCCCACTGTTCTCGCTGGAAGTGTCCCTGAGCCATCCCTCCTGCTCGCTTTCCCTCAGAGACCCACCTCTCCCCCTGCTGGTTCCTGCTTCAGCTGCTGGGTCTCTCCCAACCTCCGTGAGCCCTTCCACCACCTGTCCCTCCGATGGCAGTTCCCTGACAATAATGTTCTCTCTTAAGGCATTACATGCCGTATATTTTATACCGGTGGTCCACAACTGTTCCCAGCCAGCAAACGTAATATTATGACCCACATCTTGTGCCCATTTAATCATTGCAGATTTAACCGTTTCATCCTGAGTATTCCATTTCAACAGCAAGTTATACATCTTAGACAAGATCTTAGTTTTGGGTTCTAACAGTTCTGTTTCCAACTTTGACTTTTCCACCTGGAAGCCACTTTTTCTATCTAAATTAAAGGTCTCTCTTATTTGGTAGTAGTGAAGCCAGTCTCGCACTTTATCTTTTAGTTTCTCAAAGCTCTGCAATTTCAATTTGTCTCCTTCCTGCTCCAAAATTTCCCAATATTTCGGCCACTTGGCCTCCATATTGGGCTTTTTCAGAGCCTTCGCCTCCATTGGTGATAACCACCTTGGGGTTTTATTTTCAAGTAAGTCTTTGTATCTTGTCCAAACATTAAACAATGCTTTCCTGACAATATGATTTTTAAACGCTTTATGAGCTTTAACCTTGCCGTACCACAAATATGCATGCCACCCAAAAACATTATTAAAAACCTTCTAAATCCAAAATGTCTGTGTTCTCAAGAAGTAGCCAGTCCTTCAACCAGCAGAAAGCTGCTGCTTCATAATAGAGTTTGAGGTCTGGCAGGGCAAATCCCCCTCTTTCTTTTACATCAGTTAGTATTTTAAATTTTATTCTGGGCTTTTTGCCCTGCCAGACGAATCTAGAAATGTATCTCTGCCACTTCTTGAAACAATCCATCTTGTCTAAAATTTGTAATGATTGAAACAAAAACAACATTCTTGGCAATACATTCATCTTTACAACAGCAATTCGGCCCAACAAGGAAAGCTTCAATTTTGACCATATCTCTAAATCCTTTTTAACCTCCAACCAACATTTCTCATAATTATCTTTAAATAAGTTCCCATTTTTGGCAGTCATGTTAATCCCCAGATATTTCACCTTCTTAACCACTGTTAAACCTGTCTCATTCTGAAATCTCTCTTTCTCAATAGTTGTTAAATTTTTCTCAAGGACTTTAGTTTTTAACTTATTCAACTTAAATCCAGCCACATGACCAAATTCTTGAATCAATTCTAATACTCTTTTAGTACCGGGTTCTGGCTCCTGTAAAATCAATACTAGGTCATCTGCAAAGGCTTTCAATTTATATTGTTTAGCTCCGACCATTATACCTTTAATCAAATGGTCCCTCCTAATCATATTTAGCAAAACCTCCAGGACCGAAATAAAAAGTAATGGGGAAATTGGGCAACCTTGTTGTGTCCCTTTCTCTATCTTAAATTCCTCTGTCACCACATTATTCACTATTAGCTTAGCTTTTTGTTCTGAATAAAATGCACCTATACCATTTTCAAATTCTTGACCAACCCCCATCCCCTGAAGATTTTTCTTCATAAAACTCCAAAAAATGTTCTCAAAGGCTTTCTTGGCGTCCACAAAAATCAAAACTGCTTTAGTATTAATGTCTTCTTGTAACTTCTCCAAAATGTTAATTATATTCCTTGTATTATCAGACAAATGTCTACCTGGGAGAAAGCCAGTTTGGTCCTTGTGTATCACTTCCCCTAATACTTTTTTTAGCCTTTTAGCCAAAATATCAGCAAATATTTTGTAATCCACATTCAGCAGGGATATGGGTCTGTAGTTCTTAAGTTCTGTCTTTTCAGACTCAGTTTTCGGTATAAATGTAATAAATGCTTCTTTCCACGACTCTGGCGCTTTCCCCCCCTCCAAAATTTCATTACAAACCTCCTTTAGTGTTTGAATTATCCAGTCTTTCAAAGTTCTGTAGTATTTAGAGGTTAAGCCATCCAGCCCTGGAGATTTTCGCACTGCATATTCTGAATGGCACCTTCTACGTCCTGTTCCGTAATTTTGTGGTTCAACATTATCTTATTTTCTTGAGAGATTTTTTGCAGTCCATTTATTTTCAGAAACTGGTCTATATCAAACTCTTTCTGGGGCCCTTGTGTATATAATTGTTTAAAGTACCTCTGGAAGCATTTTCTAATTTCCACTGGATTCTGAATGTTTTTCCCTTCCACTTCCAAATTAGTGATGGTATTAAGTTTTTGTCTTTTCTTCATCTGCCATGCCAACAATTTCCCACATTTATTCACCGATTCAAAACTCCTTTGTCTCATTTGTTTAATTTTCCATTCAATTTCCTGATTTATCATCTTCATATATTGCACTTGATATAACTTTATTTCTCTCAGAATCTCTTGTGAATTGGGTTTCACTCTCAATTTCTTCTTGGCCTCTTTTCTTTTTTCCAAAAAAATTTCCTTCTTCTCATTTTGGGCTTTCTTCTTTAATGAATTCTGTTGAATCAGAAACCCCCTCATGACTGCTTTACTTGCTTCCCAGATTACTCTTTTTTCCACAGTAGTTTTCAAATTTATCTCAAAATAGTCTCTCAAGGTTTTTTGGGCCTTCTTAATCACCTCTTGATCTCTGAACCAAGTGTCATTCATCCTCCATCTGAAGGAACCAGTTGGTGTTAGTTTCATCTCCATTTTCACAGCAGTATGGTCGGAGCACGTCTTAGGGCAGATCTCAACCTTCCTGATCTTGGGTACCAGCCCTCTAGTTATCCAAATTTGGTCAATTCTTGCCCATGTCTTTTGAGCTTCAGAAAAGAAGGTTCCCTCTCTTGCCAAGGGATTCCTAACTCTCCAAATATCAGTCAAGTCCATATTGTCAGTCATTTCAAAAAAAGTTTTTGGTAGTCTGCCATCTTTCGTAACTACCTGTCTCTGCGACTTGTCCATGTTTGTGGATACCACTCCATTCATATCTCCCATCAAAATAATGATATAGTCCATATAATCCAACAATGTCTCATGCAACTTTTTATAAAATTCAGATTTCCCCTCATTCAGTGCATAAACTCCAATTATTAAAAATTTTTCTCCTTGTGTTTGAATTTCAATTGCAATAAATCTGCCTTGGTCATCTTTAAAAACAAATTTCGGTGAAAGGCTCTCCTTTGCATAAATGACAACTCCTTGCTTTTTAACCTTATCTGATGAAATAAATTCTTGACCCAGTCTCTTGTTGATCAATATTTTCCTGTGTAGCCTTATCACATGTGTTTCCTGTAAACAAATTAAGTCCAAATGCTCCTTTTTCAACAAATAAAAGACTTTTCTCCTTTTCTCCGGAGAATTCAGCCCATGAATATTCCAACTTAATAGTTGCAGAGACATGTTGTATTTAAATTATTTTCCTCCAACTGCTCCCAATAACTCCTCTTGTTCTGACGGTGGTATCACTTTCTGTGGTATGTCCAATCCCAAGCGTGTTAGTGCCTTGTCTACTGCTGCTTGTCGCAAGGCTCCTGGTTCTCCTTCCACTTGTTTTTGCAGGTCTTCTTCGTGGTCTCTCAAAAAATTTTCTTTCTCCTCCACTGATCTTATTTTGAATTTTTTACCTTTAAAGGTAAAGGATAGGCCTTGGGGAAATTCCCACCTAAATATGATTCTGTTTCCTTTCAGCAATGACACCAGATCAGTATAGTTGGACCTGAGGTCCAAAGGTTGTTTCGGGATATCCCCTGTATGAATTCTTTGATGGGAAGTGAGATGGGCGCTTTGACTGAAGCTCTTCCCACATTCCAAGCACTGATATGGTTTCCCCCCTGTATGAATTCTTTGGTGGGAAAGAAGATGGGCTTTCTGACCAAAGTTCTTCCCACATTCCAAGCACAGATAGGGTTTCTCCCCTGTATGAATTCTTTGATGGGAAGTGAGATGGGTGCTTTGACTGAAGCTCTTCCCACATTCAAAACACTGAAAGTGTTTCTCCCCTGTATGAATACTTTGATGGGAAGTGAGATGGGTGCTTTGACTGAAGCTCTTCCCACATTCAAAGCACTGATAGGGTTTCTCCCCTGCATGAATTCTTTGATGGGAAGTGAGATGGGCGCCTTGACTGAAGCTCTTCCCACATTCAAAGCACTGATAGGGTTTCTCCCCTGTATGAATTCTTTGATGGAAAGTGAGACTCTGCCTGTGACTAAAGCCCTTTCCACATTCCAAGCACTGAAAGGATTTCTCCCCTGTATGAATTCTTTGATGGGAAGTGAGACTATCTTTCCGACTGAAGCTCTTCCCACATTGGAAGCACAGATAGGGTTTCTCCCCTGTATGAATTCTTTGATGGAAAGTGAGACTCTGCCTGTGACTAAAGCCCTTTCCACATTCCAAGCACTGAAAGGATTTCTCCCCTGTATGAATTCTTTGATGGGAAGTGAGATGGGCGCCTTGACTGAAGCTCTTCCCACATTCAAAGCACTGATAGGGTTTCTCCCCTGTATGAATTCTTTGATGGAAAGTGAGATTCTGCCTGTGTTTGAATCTCTTTCCACATTCCAAGCAATGATATGGTTTCTCCCCTGTATGAATTCTTTGATGGGGAGTGAGACTCTGCCTGTGTTTGAATCTCTTTCCACATTCCAAGCAATGATATGGTTTCTCCCCTGTATGAATTCTTTGATGGAAAGTGAGACTCTGCCTGTGACTAAAGTGCTTTCCACATTCCAAGCACTGAAAGGATTTCTCCCCTGCATGAATTCTTTGATGGGAAGTGAGACTATCTTTCCGACTGAAGCTCTTCCCACATTGGAAGCACAGATAGGGTTTCTCCCCTGTATGAATTCTTTGATGGAAAGTGAGACTCTGCCTGTGACTAAAGCCCTTTCCACATTCCAAGCACTGAAAGGATTTCTCCCCTGCATGAATTCTTTGATGGGAAGTGAGACTATCTTTCCGACTGAAGCTCTTCCCACATTGGAAGCACAGATAGGGTTTCTCCCCTGTATGAATTCTTTGATGGGAAGTGAGATTGGAGCTGCTACTGAAGCTCTTTCCACATTCCACACACTGATAGGGTTTCTCCCCTGTATGAATTCTTCGGTGGGAAGTGAGACTGTGGCTGTGACTGAAGCTCTTTCCACATTCCACACACTGATAGGGTTTCTCCCCTGTATGAATTCTTTGATGGGAAGTGAGATGGGCGCTTTGACTGAAGCTCTTTCCACATTCCAAGCACTGAAAGTGTTTCTCCCCTGTATGAACTCTTTGATGGGAAGTGAGACCATCTTTCCGACTGAAGCTCTTCCCACATTCCAAACACAGATAGGGTTTCTCCCCTGTATGAATTCTTTGATGGGAAGTGAGATTCTGACTGTGTTTGAAGCTCTTTCCACATTCTCTGCACTGATACAATTTCTCTCCACTGTGAGTTCTTTCATGTGAAGTGAGGCTATTACTCTGAATGAAGCTGTTTCCTTGATGGGAGGTGGACTGGGAGCTCTGACAGACGTTCTTTCCACACTCTGAATATTTATTTGACTTCTCCGCTATGTGGATTCTGGTGTGGTCCCCCTTGTTCTTCCCTTCCAATTCATCAACATCTGCAATGAAGAGAGAAGCTAATTAGAGCCTCAGGAAGAAATGGACCTCCACATTATTGAACAAAGTTAATGAATCCTTGTGATAGAGGAAAAACTGAAGAGAGTTTGATGTGAGGCCTTACTATAATTTTCACTCCCTTTGTTGGCTGGTATTTACTGACATATTGCTGGCTTTTATCTGGGATAAATTTTGTTTCGCTCAATCCTGGAATCCATTCCAAGGTCAGTCATCTCTTTGGTTAATCAAAGGCAAACAGAAGGAAAAACCACAAACCTGACAGAATTTAATTCAACTTCCCTTAAAGCTCTGAGGCCGACATTTAAAAAGACCAGGGATGTTCAGACAAGCTTGGTCATTGCTTAAAAAGGAATGACTAGACAAAGAAAATTCAGAGAGGAAAGAGTTGATATCCCTCCATTCAGGGCTCACGGCGGGGATGTTAGCATCTCAGATGCTGTTGGTCTCCATCCAAATAGTGGAGGTTCATCACAGAGATATGTATGGAGTTTCAAAACTGATCTTATGATCCAATAGGGAGTTTTACCGAGAGAGTCCATGATCCCACAATTCTTCTCCTTGACTTCCTTATGCAGAACTCTTTGGTCAGGATCCAGCAATGTCCACACCTTGTCTGTAAAACAAACAGCAACATCTTCACCTGCACATGCCCCATCAGCAGTGTCCTCAATCTGGTTGGTCCAAATTTAAATGTAAATTACCTTCTTCACTTTGAACCCCCCCCGCATGTTCATGAGGAGACCAGGGAAAATGACTATTACTCACACTTAATCTAAGCACAACAGCCACAAGAGCTCCTGTCTAGGCATTCGGCTATGTGGTGTTCAATGTTCTCTGTTCTCTCCTGTTTCCCCTTTTTTGTTTCCGTTTAAACCATTTCATGAACCCAAAACTCATACACTGACTACTAATGATGGACCACATATTATAGATCAGGCATGCCCAACTTGAAGTAGGCTGTTGTCAGGGGCTCAGGAACAGAGGTACAGGGGAGAGAGGGAATGGAGAGCGAAGGGGAAGAATCTGAGGGCAGCGTAGGGGAGTATGACAGTGACCCGAGAGATTCCATGAGCTTCTCCAGCGAATCAGAAGATTCCCAGAAGGAGGCGCCGATGGTCAGGGCAAGGGGGGTCCCAGGAGGGACACACCAGAAACAAGGGGCCAGCGGGGACTCCCAAAGCAGCAGCGGGAGATCAGGACCAGCTTCCCCACCAGAGCGTAGTGGGGGGAAGAGTCCCATGTGTCAGGGCCAGCGTCCCCTCCAGCAGGAAGGGAAGAGGAGTCAGGGCTGACCACGCCTCTATCGGAGAGTGAGGGAAGGTCAGGTCCAGCTAGCCTCCCCGAAGGGGGAAGCAGCGACAGGAGCAGTGTAACGGTCAGGAGGAAGGTTGCCGGCTGGGCGCGCGCGCCAAGTTCGAATGTACAGGCGCGTGGGACAGCAGAAAACCCTGATTGGGAACCAGGTCCTAAAGCCCGCCGCAGGCAGGGGGAAGACTCAGGGGACTCAGCGTCAGAAGAGTCTAGGAAGGGCGAGACCCCAGCTGACAGGCGGAGCCAGAGGAGGAAAGAGCAAAGGAAGAGGTGGAGCAAGGCTAGAGTCTTAAACTGGTGTCTGGGGGGAGGAGACTCAGACGGAGCTTCGGCGGTCTAGAGTTTCAGACGTAGAGCTGCGCGCCGCGGCTGTGAAAGCGAAACTGAACTTCAATAAAGACTTTTGTATATAACAACGAACTGGCGTTGGTCCTTGGTGAGCTGGGACCTCGGGCAGCTCTGACAGTAAGCTCCGTCTCAAAAAAAATTTTTTTTTTGCGAGCTCACGAAGAAAAGCAAAGATGACTACAGAGGAGAAGGTGACAGAACTGCAAGAAGCAGTCACGAGGCTTTACGCAGAAGTAGCAGCATCCAGAAAGAGAGAAGACGACGCAGTGGCGCTCTGCCAGGATCTACAAACCAGGTGGGAACGTTTGGGTAAGGAGGGGCTGCCGGGACCTAAGCCGGAGGGAGTTGGCCTCGGGAAGAGGGGGGGCAGCATCGTAGCCCACTTCGACGGGAACCTGCAGCAGTATCCCAACTTCAGAGCGGACATAGTTTTCGCGCTCAATTTGCTTCGGAAAGACTTTAGAGACGAGGAGGAGAAAGTGGGCTTCATAATAACTCATCTGCATGGGGAAGCTAAATCGTGGCTGCGCAATTTATGGCGCGAAAATGATCCCGCCCTCCAAGATTCAAAAGCATTTATCAAGGCTGTGGACGATTGTTTTAAATCAACGGTAGATGTGGATGTGGCCAGGAGGGAAATGCACAGGCTGAAGCAGGGCAAAGCCACTGTGAGACAATATCACTCCCGCTTTTTTGCGTTAGTAAATGTGCTGGGCTGGGAGAAGGACTCCGCTGCCGTCAGGGATCTGTTCTGGGAGGGACTAAATGGGGCCGTGAAAGATGAGCTGGCGAGGGGGGAGAGACCTAACAGCACCACAGAAGTCGTGCAGAGAGCGCTGGCGATAGGCGTGCGCCTGGAAGAACGCCCTTGGAGCAGGGATGAGGGACGTATGGCACGCACACCAGCCAGAACAACTCCCTTCCTACCCAGAGAGACAGGGCGCGCACAATCCACGCCTCCACTGGGGGGGGGGAGAAGAGCCGATGGAGATAGGTGGTGCCAGGGCTCAGACAGCGACCAGAGCCCAAACACCAGGAGCAGTCAAGGCGAAGGCTCCTAGAGGGAGCAGGAAGTGTTATATCTGCGACAGTGCACAGCACATGGCCAAAGAGTGCCCCCAGAGGATCCAGAGGCACACTGCAGCCTCAGCAACAGTAAGGGGAACAGTTCAGCAGCAGGAACAGCTGCAGGGAAACGACGAAGCCTGGTTGGAGGCAGAGGCACTGGGGCCCAGCCAGGCGAGTCAGTGAAGCAGTCCCCAGAGCTTTTGCAGCCCACAGACCCCCTCCCACCCAAACCAGTGGTGCAACTCACCGCATCTCTCCAGCTGCCCAATGGACTCACCCTGGAAGTCCCTATTACCATTGACTCTGCTAGTAATGCAGACTTTGTAGGAGTGGACTTCATCAGGCTACATCGCATAGCGCTCCTACCAGCCACGATGCCCCTAAACGTCGTCACGGTCGATGGCAGAGAGCTACTGGGAGTACAGGTAGTACAGCAAACACCGCCTATGATATTGCAAATTGGAAATCACCGCGAAGTCATCAGCTTCAACGTCACCCACCTGTCGGACACGCCCATAGTGTTGGGCATGAGTTGGCTGGACAGGCACAGCCCGGCATTAGCATGGTACCAGCGGCAATTGACCTTCTGCTCCTCCTACTGCGCAGAACACTGCATCCGGTCCAGCCAGGAAGAGGAGGGGCAAGAGGATGAACCACAGCTACACCTAGGCATGGTGCAAGCGGTACCCAACAAGTACAAGGCGTTTTTGGAGGTCTTCTGCGAGAAGGAAGCGGACAAGCTGCCTCCCCACAGGCCCTATGACTGCGCGATTGACCTCCTGCCAGGGGCGACGCTGCCGACTGGAAAACTGTATTCCATGTCGGAAGACGAACTGCAAGAACTCAGGGAGTTCATAGATCACAACTTGAAGCGGGGATTCATCCAAGAATCCAAAGCAGTGGGGGGCAGTCCCGTGTTTTTCATGAAGAAGAAAGACACGCCCTAACAGAGATTGGTAGTTGATTACAGGATCATCAATTCCAGGACAAAGCCCACAGCATTCCCCATGCCCAAGATCGACGACCTGCTTGCAACGGTGAGGAAGGGACGAATCTTCACCAAGTTGGATCTACGAGGGACGTACAACCTTATACGCATGCGGGAGGGCGATGAGTGGAAGACGGCCATGTTTACGCCTTTAGGCACCTATGAATATCGAGTTATGCCGTTTGGTCTGCAAAATGGCTCCCATTGTTTCCAAGCCTTCATGCACCACGTGTTAGCGGGACTCCTCTACAAGAAGTGCGTATGCTTCCTAGACGACATCCTGATCTTCTCGGAATCGCAGGAGGCTCACGAGGGAGACGTCAAGGAGGTCCTGCAGAGACTACGGGAGCACAGACTTTACGCCACACTGGAGAAGTGCCAGTTCGACATGACGGAGGTGGATTTCCTTGGCTACAAGCTGTCCGACAAGGGACTGGCCATGGACAGCACCAAGGTCCGCTCGGTGTTGGACTGGAAGAGCCCGCGCAACCGGAAGGAGGTCTAGAAGTTCGTCGGCTTCGCCAACATTTATCGCAAGTTCATCAAGGGGTTCGCGAAGGAGACGGCGGCCATCACGGACACCCTCAGCTCCAAGAAGAAGAAGTTCAGCTGGACGGACCAGGCGGAGCAGTCTTTTCGGAGACTCAAGCGTCTCTTCGCGTCCGAAGAACAGCTGCTACACGTAAACCCCAGCAAACCAATGAGGGTTGAAACGGACGCCTCGGACAGAGCGGTGGGGGCGGTCCTGTTGCAGCAAGATCTGCAAGGGAACTGGAGGCCCTGCGCATTCTACTCCAGGAAACTCAGCAAGTCGGAACGGAACTACACCATCTGGGACAGGGAGTTGCTGGCCATTCATGCAGCCTTCAAAGCGTGGCGGCACTTCCTCATCGGAGCCAGACACACGGTGCAGGTCCGCACGGACCATAAGAACCTGGAGTACTGGCGCACGGCGCGGTTCCTGAACCAGAGACACATCCGCTGGGCGGAGTTCTTTGCGGATTTCGACTTCCGGATAGAATACATCCCGGGAGACAACAACGTCATGGCGGATGCACTATCCAGGAAACCGCAGTATCTCGAGGAAGCGGCACCGGTGGCGGCCAAACATTTTCGCACTGAAAGCGTGGGCATGCACTTCAGCCACCGTGGATGTGGACGCGGTACGTCGCGCGCTGCAGACGGATTTGTTCGCACAATCCAAGATGGAGGAGGTGCGAAGAGGCACAGCGAAGGACGACGAGTTCCAGATACGCGACGGACTGCTCACCCGCAAAGGGGCTCTCTACGTGCCGGGACACGACCTCCGCGCAAAAGTCCTGCAGCAGTTACACAATGCGCCCAGCGCTGGGCACTTCGGCAAGGACAAGACGGCGGAATTCGTAGCCAGAGACTTTTGGTGGCCCCAGATGAGGGGAGAAGTCACGGATTACGTCTCTAGGTGTGACACATGCCAAAGGGCCAAACCAGTACACAGGAAGCCGGCGGGACTGCTGGAACCGCTACAGACGCCGCTCGAACCGTGGGAGAAAGTGGCCCTGGACTTTGTCACAGATCTGCCCAGTTCGAGAGGCAAAACAGCGGTACTCGTGGTCGTAGACCTGTTCACCAAGATGGAGCACTTCATTCCTTGCGCGAAGGTGGCCACAGAGGAACAGACCACCAAGCTGTTCATAGACCACGTGTTCAAAGTTCACGGCTTGCCACGGTCCATCCTGTCCGACCGGGGTCGCCAATTCATCTCGAGCTTCTGGCAGAAGCTGCTGGGCATCCTGAACGTCAAGATCAACTTAGCGTCGGCACGACACCCGCAGACCAACGGACAAGCGGAGAGGGTCAACGCCATCATGCAGCAGTACCTGAGATGCTACGCGAATCAACAGCCCTCGACCTGGGTGGACTACCTACCACTGGCCGAGTTTGCCTACAACAACACGAAGCACGGGTCTACAGGGGTGACACCGTTCTTCGCCAACAATGGGCGGCATCCCAGAACCTTCCTGGGGTTAGAGACGAAGGGGGAGGGGGAGCCATGGGGAGCAGAGCACTTGGCAGCAGAGTTGCAGGAGGTCCACGAGCAACTCCGAAGGCACTTGGAACTAGCAAAACACGCCTACAAAATGCAGGCAGACAGGCACAGGAGAGTCGGGGAAGACATCCAGTTGGGGGACTGGGTCTGGTTAGCAGCTCAGGCAGTGCCGGCCAGAACGTTAGCTAAGAAGAAGCTCGGACACAAGCAGCTAGGGCCTTACCAAGTCGAGGCACAAATCAATCCAGTGGCCTTCCGGTTGACACTCCCGGAGGGTTCCAGAATGCACCCGGTATTTCATAGGTCAGTGCTCACACCCTACAAGGAACCCCACAGGTTTCAGGCGCCAGGGAACACACCAGACCCACTCAGAAAATCGCCAACAGGGGAGGAGTCACCGAGGGCGGCACCACTCAACGAGGTCACGGAGATTTTAGACTCGAGATGGGGGGAAGAGGGAGTTGAATATCTCCTCGCCAGGGAAGGTACCCCGGCCAGTGCCAACAGGTGGGTACCGGACTATGCCGTGGAGGAGCACTACCTCAAAGACGAGTTCCATGCACTCTTCCCACACAGACCTATGCCGGCAGATTATTTCGACGACTGGCTTTTCACACCCACACTTTCAGCCAGCACGTTCCAGGGGTTCTCATCAGCTGAGGAAATGGCGCCAGAAACAAGCTCCCCAGAGGGATCACTCTCGGGGTTTGCCACTGACCGCTCTTATTGGTGGGACAATCAACCGGAGGTGGGGTGGAGCAGGGAATTGCTGAGGGGGCCCTCACACGCAGCATCACCCGAGGTAACAGGGGGAGGGAAGGACATGGACGTGTTGGGGAAGGATCCTGGGTTCGAGCACGAATGCAGAGAGATGGAAGCAGAGGAGTTCGACGTCGACGAGCCCATTACGGGCTGGCCGGATCCAGCTGGCCGGCTGCACACCAGGGGGAAAGAACGGTATCCCGCACTCACCCCCACAGCACTGGAGCACCTGGAACCCACACCCGAAGAGGGGGAGGGGGGAAGGGGGGCTTCGAGGGGGGGATGGATGTCAGGGGCTCAGGAACAGAGGCACAGGGGAGAGAGGGAATGGAGAGCGAAGGGGAAGAATCTGAGGGCAGCGTAGGGGAGTATGACAGTGACCCGAGAGATTCCATGAGCTTCTCCAGCGAATCAGAAGATTCCCAGAAGGAGGCGCCGATGGTCAGGGCAAGGGGGGTCCCAGGAGGGACACACCAGAAACAAGGGGCCAGCGGGGACTCCCAAAGCAGCAGCGGGAGATCAGGACCAGCTTCCCCACCAGAGCGTAGTGGGGGGGAAGAGTCCCATGTGTCAGGGCCAGCGTCTCCTCCAGCAGGGAGAGAAGATGAGTCAGGGCTGACCATGCCTCTATCGGAGAGTGAGGGAAGGTCAGGTCCAGCTAGCCTCCCCGAAGGGGGAAGCAGCGACAGGAGCAGTGTAACGGTCAGGAGGAAGGTTGCCGGCTGGGCGCGTGCGCCAAGTTCGAATGTACAGGCGTGCGGGACAGCAGAAAACCCTGATTGGGAACCAGGTCCTAAAGCCCGCCGGAGGCAGGGGGAAGACTCAGGGGACTCAGCGTCAGAAGAGTCTAGGAAGGGCGAGACCCCAGCTGACAGGCGGAGCCAGAGGAGGAAAGAGCAAAGGAAGAGGTGGAGCAAGGCTAGAGTCTTAAACTGGTGTCTGGGGGGAGGAGATTCAGACGGAGCTTCGGCGGTCTAGAGTTTCAGACGTAGAGCTGCACGCTGCGGCTGTGAAAGTGAAACTGAACTTCAATAAAGACTTTTGTATATAACAATGAACTGGCGTTGGTCCTTGGTGAGCTGGGACCTCGGGCAGCTCTGACAGCTGTGATCTATGATCCAATATAAAAACTGGCAGTGATCTACCACCCAGGGATGGGTGTAGGGTAGGTGGGCGCGCACCGGCTTCTTCTTCTGAGGGGCCGGGGGGCACTCAGACTGCTTCCCCTGATGCTGATTGCTTCCCCTGACATGCCAGATATGCGCAGCGGCAAAACATCCCCTCCTGTGAGAGGAGCTTGGCGGTTGCTTCCTGGACTGGGCCCACACATGGTGTTGCAACAGCCCCTCAGGCACATCTCCAGCAGAGGGAAGGCTGCAATCTATGAACATTCATCCCACAACCAACAGATCGATCGCTATTGATGTGTTGGACATGCCTCTTATAGATATTCCTGCAAATTTATTCTGCTATTTTTGAGATATACAAATGACATGAAAAGACTCAGTCTACATATTTGTATCATTTATTATTGCTATGATCCTTGTTTTTAAAAGCAATAAAAAGTTATTCCAAATATCCATAGAAACAACATGAAAGACAATTGGCTAATGTCAGGGAACTGCCATCGGAAGGAAGGGAGGTGGAAGGGCTCACACAGGTTGGGAGAGACTCAGCAGCTGAAGAGGGAACCAGCAGGGGGAGAGGAGGTGAGCCGAGGGGAAGTGAGCAGGAGGGATGGCTCAGAGACACTTCCAGCGAAAACAGTGGGGAGGTTTCAGGACCTCCTGTAGGGACACCCACTCCTCGCCGGAAACTGTCACGCAGAGAGTCCAGAAGACGTGTTTCCGTTAAGGAGCTTTTATGTTGGAAGAGATTCCGAAAGCAACTACTGTCGGAATCTGCCAGCGACTGATGGAGCCATGCTTAAGGGGCTCCGTTACGGACAGAGGTTTGCGAACTTGCCCAAACTCTGAGGGACTTGGATTTTACGCACAAGCAGCTCATCATCCCATCACAGCATTCTGACAGTCCCTGTAAGCAGCTTGTGCAGGAGAAGGCATCATGAGCAACCCAGCCGTAACCGGAGAAGCAGGAGCTGGAGCGGGTCCAAGCCTGGAAGAAAGGTACCGGGCGCTGGAGGTCCAGCTAGCGCTGCAGACGGCGAGGCTCGAGGAGAGGAGGGCTCAAGATGCAGAGAAGGGCAAAACCACCCCGCTCGCCAGAAAGGTGCCAGGATTGGTGCAGAAGTTTGGGGGGGAGCCCAAGGACTATCATGCCTTTAGGACGGAGATGCAATATGCCCTTAATCTGCAGTTTGATGACTTTCCCGACGAGGAATCACGGGTGGCATTTGTGATTGGGCATCTCGAAAAGGGGGCGAAAGACTGGGTGAGGCCCCTGATGGCAACGAATAATGACATCCTGAAGGACACGAGGAAGTTTTTTCGTGCCATGGACTTGATGTTTTCCAGCGATATTGAGCAGGGAGTGGTGCGCAGACAGTTAATCGCTTGCAAACAGGGGAGCCGATCTGTTCGTGAGTACTGGACTGAGTTTACCATGTTGATCCATAAATTGGGGTGGGACCTATCGGCGGAACCCATTCAAATGTTCTTTGAAGAAGGGCTTTCTTCGGCGGTAAAGGATGAACTTTCCCGGGCGCCCAGGGCGGAGTCTATGGACCAGCTGACCAAATCAGAGGCGAGAGCCTTGGAGAGGCGGGAAGGGAAGGGGGAACGTTGGAGGGAGCTTCGCATTCCAGACATTCCAGAGCCACCGTTCCCGCCGGGAGAGCCGATGGAAATCGGAACAGTGCGCGCGCGTGCAGTTTCAAAGCCCAGTGAAGAGTGGAAGAAGGAGGGGAAGGGCGCCAAGAAATGTTATCTCTGCCAACAGCCAGGTCACTTTGCCAGAGTCTGCCCCCAAAGAAAGGAATGGCAAGGAATGGCGGGAGCTGTTGGGTAGAGGGAGGAAAAGGTCCAGGAGCAAGTAAAAGCCAACGCCTGGCTGCCACCGTCGGGGCACAGCAGCCAGGCCAAAGAGCAGTGAAAGTGCCCACGCCGGAACCTCCTAAACCCGCCCTAGTGATAGAGGTGTTACTAGAGCTGCCAAACGGACACCCAATAAAGATAAAGGCGCTATTGGACTCAGGCAGCTCCTGCAACTTCATGAGTAAGGAGTTTGCTGCTGAACACCAGATACAGACTATCCCTTTAAGTAACCCTTTGCAGGTGACCACGATCGATGGAAGGGAGCTGCTGGGAGGAGAAGTCAGCCAGCAGACTGTCCCAATGATAATGAGGGTAGCAAGACACACTGAGCTAATAGCGTTTAATGTGGCTACCTTGGGAGGAGCTCCCATCATTTTGGGGATGAGCTGGCTAGCGTTACATGATCCGCTAGTGGGATGGCATCAGAGAGTGGTCTCCTTTGGGTCAGCACATTGTCTAGAACACTGCAAAGAGGGGGAGGCTCAAGGAGGGGCCAGAGCCACTCTAGCAGGGACGGAAGTAACGGAGAAGGGGAAGGTGCCCCGACAATACGCTGACCTGAGCAACGTCTTCAGCGAGAGGGAAGCAGACAAACTACCCCCGCATAGACCCTTTGACTGTCAAATCAATTTACTGCCTGGGGCACAGCTCCCAGTGGGCAAGCTGTACGCCATGTCAGACAGAGAGATGCAGGAGCTAAGGGAGTTCATTGACAAGAACCTGAAAAGAGGGTTCATCAGAGAGTCCAGGGCGGTGGGTGGCAGCCCAGTGTTTTTTGTGGATAAAAAAACATGGACAAACCTAGGCTTGTAGTGGACTTCCGGGCCTTAAATGCAGTGTCAGAACCAGTGACTTTCCCTATGCCCAGAATTGATGACATTTTGACAAGGGTCAGGAAGGGAAAGATTTTTTACTAAACTGGACCTGAGGGGGGCGTACAACCTGATACGAATAAGGCAGGGGGATGAATGGAAAACCACCATGTTCACCCCTTTAGGGGCATTTGAATATTTAGTTATGCCCTTCGGCCTACAAGCAAGCTCCGCGTGCTTTCAATCGTTTATGAACCACGTCCTGGGGCCTTTGCTTTACAAGAATTGTGTGGCCTTCTTAGATGACGTGTTAGTATATTCAGAGAATGAGGAGCAGCATGTGAAAGACGTCAGGGAAGTGTTGGGCAGACTGCAAGCCAATCAGCTGTGGGTGAAGCTTGAGAAGTGTCAGTTTCATACCAAGGAGGTGGAATTCCTGGGGTACCGCTTGTCGGACAAGGGATTGGCTATGGATCCTGGCAAGGTCCAAGCGGTACTGGAATGGAAAACACCGAAAACAAAGAAGGATGTGCAAAGATTTCTTGGATTTGGAAACTTCTATCGGAAGTTCATCAGAAATTTTGCCCACTTGACGGCTCCCATTACGGACTGTCTCAGCAGTAAGAGGAAATTCGTTTGGACGGCGGAGGCGGAGCGAGCTTTTGAGGAACTGAAAAGGGCGTTTGCTTCGGAAGAACAGCTCCTGCATGTGGATTTACAAAAACCGATGCGAGTGGAAACGGACGCATCAGACCGGGCGGTGGGGGCGGTGCTTCTGCAGCCTGGGAAGGAGAAGTCGGAGTGGAGACCGTGTGCCTTTTTCTCGCGAAAGCTGAACAAATCTGAGAGGAACTACACGGTGTATGACTGAGAACTACTAGCCATTCATGAAGCGTTCAGGAGATGGAGGCATTTATTAATTGGGGCACAACATAAGGTGCAAGTGTGCACTGACCACAAGAACCTAGAGTATTGGAGAACGGCACGAGTGCTCAACCAACGGCAAGTGAGATGGGCCCAGGAGTTCTCCAAATTCCACTTTGAAATTTGTTATGTGCCAGGTCCAGAAAACGTTAGGGCGGACGCTCTCTCACGCAAACCTGAATATTTGGAAGGGGAGGGGGCACCCGAAGAGAGACATGTCATCCCAGAGGACCGCTGGGTGTGTGGGGTGGCATTGGTGGGGCAAAGAGAACTGGTAGAGGAAACAGAGAATGATGAATACGCCCAGAATAAGCTCAGAGGTCTTAGGAGTGAGGGGGAGGAACCAGGGGGTTTCGAGGAAAGAAACGGAGCATTGTATTACAAAGGGGCACTGTATATACCCGAAGGAGAGTTAAGGGGGAGGGTACTCAAGCAGTTGCACGACAGCCCCACGGCGGGGCATTTTGGACAACACAAAACCATGTGGTTGGTCACCAGGGAATTTTGGTGGCCTAAGGTGAGGGAAGATGTACGGGAGTATGTAAGAGGGTGTGAGCAATGCCAGCGAGCCAAAGGGGAGAGGCGGGCGCCGGCGGGGCTATTAGAACCCTTACCAACACCAGAACGACCTTGGGAGGCAGTGTCGATAGATTTTATGACTGATCTGCCGAAGTCCAAGGGGAAAACAGCCATCATGGTGGTGGTAGACCTACTAACAAAGATGTGCCACTTTGTAGCCTGCTCGCATGCAGTCACGGCGGAAGAGACAGCGAAATTATTTGTAGAACACATTTTTAGATTGCATGGGGTGCCATTGAGGGTGGTCTCAGACAGAGGAAAACAATTTACTTCCAGGTTCTGGAGGAAGCTCATGAGCTTACTGCGGGTGGAGGTCAATTTTTCGACTGCCCGGTACCCTGAAACCAACGGGCAGGCGGAAAGAGCAAATGGTATCCTCCAGCAATACCTGAGGTGTTATGTCAATGACAGAGAGAATGACTGGGTAGAGAAGTTGGCGCTGGCGGAATTTGCCTACAACAATGCAGAGAATGTGTCCACAGGGATGAGCCCCTTCTTGGCTAACTATGGGTGTCATCCCAGGGCATTCCCAGGGGGAGGAGGGGAGAGATGGAGCGTCCCGGCAGCCGAGCATTTTGTAGAAGAAATGGAAGCAATCCATCGTCAGCTGCAACTCAACTTAGAAAGGGCCAAGGAAGAATACAAGAGGCAGGCAGACAAGAACCGAAGGGAAGGTGAAACCATAAGGGTGGGAGATCAGGTGTGGCTGTCAACCCAAGGGTTGCCGTTCAAAGGGGGTTGTAAGAAATTAAGACCCAAAAGATTGGGTCCCTTTGAGGTCATTCAACAGGTCAACCCAGTGGCTTTCAGGCTCCGGTTACCCAACCACATGAAACTGCACCCAGTATTTCACAGGTCGTTACTGTCACCGTATGAGGGGGGACGAGAAGGGATGTCCACACGGGGACCGGTCATAGAAGAAAGAGAATGCAGCAGCCATGTGGCAGAAATCCTTGACGCCAGGTGGAAGGGGGATCAGGTGGAGTATTTGGTAGCGTGGGAAGGAGAACCGGAGTCAGAAAACACTTGGGTAATGGCAGAAGAAATCAATGACGAGGTATTGGTAGAAACGTTCCATCAAAGGTTCCCAAGGAAACCTCAGCCTGTGGAGAGGTTCTGGAGGGAATACTTTGGGACCACTGATGAGGAGGAGGAGTTGGAAGGATTCCCAGACTCGGAAGGGGAAGGGGAAATGGACTCTGAGGAGGAGGGGAGGGGCCAAGATGGCGACGAAGTAAGACACGCTTCTCGGAGCTCCCCTTTCCAGTCCATGCTGTAAGTTACTCCGTTCCTATTTTTCTCTGGAAGTTGGCACGATAATGTTTTGATGATAACGCCAGGAACTCACCCGGTGGAAGCTTGCAAAGTCAGCGCCATAAATCTCCTTAATGAGCTTCTCTAACAACCTGATAAGCTGTAACTTGGGCTGCCACCAGCCGCGCTTCCCTGGCCTTCCACCAGCTCTTGCCTGGCCTTTGAAGGACTCTTAGATAACCGAGCCGCTCAAGGGGTTTAGCATGACGAGCCTAAAACGTGGTCGTACCTCTTCTGTGGAAGACCTTTCCTTTAATGCCTCAGAACCTATGTCTAAGGTTTCGAAGCCTACTGGGCTGGATTCACCACCTAAGATCTTAGAGCCTTCTATCTCATCATTGGAGGAGTTTTTCTGCAACCTTGTGCCTCCTTCACCTGTTACTTCCAAGCAGTTAGATTGCCTACATGATCCTGCAATGACTCCAAACAACCTTTTAAACACCTCCAAGCAGGTAGACTGTCCATGTGACCCTGCAACGACTTCAAATACTCCCTTGCCAGGAGACAAATCGCTGTTGGATATAACCTCCAGCCCAGATGGCCTCTCTCCCTACCCCGACCCTCATCGTAAATCTTTATGTGATATAGTACAATCAGTGGAGCTGAGGACTTTGCAGAAATTTTGCCTGCACTTGGCTGACAAAATAAAGGTGCTATCAGCTTCCATCAATATGTTAGAGGAAAAACTAAATGCCTTCACCAAAACCTCTGCCTCGATTTTGAATCCGCCATTAAATCATCAGGGACCTGATAATCATGAGGCACAGAGCCTAAGTAGGGGGCAGCAGCTAGTAAACCTCCAACTCACCCCTAACAATATATGCTTGAACATCGCTCACTCCTGCTTCCCCTACAATGCCTGGAGAAATTGTAAAGCTGCTGTGATCTCATTGCGAATGTTGACCAGGTCATACTTGGCCCAGGGTGGTCTCCTATCATTAGAATGGCTGCCAGAGACCCCAAAATTTAAGCGCTTGTTGCTCAAGTTCGACTCGCCCAGGCTTCCTACACTTTTGAGCAAACTTCAGAATCGTCTCAACTGGTTCGGAATCTTCCCACAAAGATGCTTCTTTAACAACTGTAGGGGCACTATTGGGAAAATCCCAAACTCAGCAAATTTGGTTAGCCGGCCTACAAGGAGGATTGAGGATTATGACCGGAATTCCCAGCAACGGACCCTTCCTATGAACCCCTCCCCACGATTTACTAACCGACCATCCCACCGGCAAGAAGGGACTGCCTTAAGGGGTAGAGCTTTGACGGGTCCAGCTTCGGCCATTATAGATGCTCCTAAAGATTGCCAGACACAAGCCCATGTGGACCCCCCTGCAGCGATAACGATCTCCAATCCTCAAAATAGCTGCATTCCTTGTGCTGATACCATGACGATGCAAGAGACACTGGGAGATCCAGCAGCCCTTTGGACAAACACTGAGGCAGTGGCAAGGCTAAACATGCTACTGGAAGCTAACCGAAAAGGATGTCTTTCTTCTTCTGTCTTACATAGTGCTTTCCCATCAACAAGCCTCGATCCTCAAGGCACGACCCCTGCAACTACAGAGCATACGGCAAACGACGAGTCTATGGACTTGTCAGCTAGTAACACCCCCTCGTATCAAGATTTTCTCTTACAGCGATCTATAAATTCGCCCCAGCCACTGGCTGCTCCTGTGACATGTGACAACTTGAACCTGAAATGCAAACAATCAAAAATCACTGCCTTTTTTCACCCTACTGCCCCTTCACGCAGCGTGCACCCCCATTTGGATTCTCCAGGATTAACCACGCAAGAGAAATCATGACTTGAGGGAAACACAAAGCGGCTTCTTACACTACTATCATGGAATGTGGCTGGTATTAAATCCAAACTGACAGATCCATCATTTGTTGCCTATATAAATGGCAGCCACATCCTTCTATTCCAAGAGTCATGGGCCTGTGAGGACTTCTATCTAACAGGATACAAGGGCTTCTACCTGAATGCCACGCAGAACTCGTTATCACATGGTAGACCGCAAGGAGGCTTGGCTACTTTTGTTTCCTTAGCCATAAATTTTCAGGCCGAAAAAATCGACATCCAGTCGTCACTCATGCTGATTATAAAGTTGCAAACAGCAGAGGAAACGATAGTAGTGGTCAATATCTACTTATGTCCAATTTATAAGAGAAATTTGGTTGATCTGAGATGGCAGGAAATCCAAGTGACATTGGAAACACTTTTTGATAAATACCCCGAAGCCACTTTTCTGTTGGCGGGAGATTTTAATGGTCGCCTGTCACATACTGACCAAATCTTATTCTCTAAATTTAGCAAGTACCCTTCTTCACCTCTTGTGACTACAGATCTTTTACCAAGGAAATTCAAAGATAACATAGCCACTTACGCAGGTTTCAAATGCAGGCAAACCTTGCTGGCCCTCAATTTCCTTCTGCTAAATGGGGCAGTCAGCTCGGACTACCCTGCCGAATTCACCTATTGGTCAGGTTCACGTGCATCCACTATTGATTTTGTATGGATATCTCCCGACCTTACCCCAAAAATATCCAGCTTTAGACTTCCGGTTCAGCGCGAATCCGACTCAGGCGGGGATTTCTTCACAGCGGAGAAACCCGAGCTTCCCGGAGGAAAATAGGGGTTCCGCAGGGCGCAGCGGTCCCCTGAAAAGTATCTGGAGGGCGTGCAGATACACTGGTTCCCGCGGAGCCAAATCGCGAGCCTCCCGGCCGTCAGGTAACTCCGATTTCGGAGCGAGGAGTACGGCGGGGGGGGGGGGGAAAGCGGGCTGAGGGAAGCCATAGCTCCCTCCGAGAAAGCGAAGCCCCGAGCCTGAGGGAAAAGCGCTGGATTCTCAAAAAGAAGTAATTCGAGCTTAAATAAGGAGGATATAATTCGGACTCGATCTAAAAATAATTCGAACTGTAAGGAAGTCAAAAAGAGCTCAACTTTCTATCTGGAATCATGGCGGACGCAGAGATCTAAGCAAAGCGGAGAAAAACGTAAGTGTCGCTAGCGGTCAGACTTCTTTTCCCTTGGAAACTTTCCGGAATGCTTGAAACTAAGTAACAGCGAAAAAGGAAAGTAGAGGGGAACAAAAAGAAACTTTATTGCTAGTAGCCTGTATAGGCTTTTTGAACCTCCAGTCCCCACTACAACGAAGGGGCAAGAAGGATCGGCAGTCTCACTCCTAAAAGCTCTGCGCAAGAAGGAGCACATTGTTTCAGAGACTCCATTGTTCACCTCGGCTGCTGTGTGCAACAGAAAGGGGAAGCAGGAGAGAGGGGTCGTCTGTTTGGCATACTGCTATTGTCTAAATCAAATCCAAGGCTTTATGAACACTTAAATATTGAAAGAATAAACTGCCGGTACTCAGAGGGATTACAATTCGGAAGCAGGGAATATCTTTTCTTTTCCTTTTGTTTTTTTTCCATTTTGCCCCTCTCCCATCGGTTTTGTCTTTTGCCGAACCTTTCGCCGCCGGACCATAGCCTCCGGTGGTAGGAAGAGGAACTACAACTTGTTTTTCCACTTGTTTTTTTTCTTTTCCTTTTTGCCTTCTCTGGCTGCTTGATGTTGGTAGGTCTCCCTGGGCTGATCAGTTATTATTGCAGGGAGAACTCGGGGCATTGAGAAGGAACCTTATTGAGAGTTTATTTACTAGATCGAAATACCCCTACTAGTTTGAGAATCTATGGGATTTAGCCCAATTGAGGGCAAGAAGATTAAGGATCTTAAGAGTGCAGACACGCAGACATGCATAATGATATGGATTAGCCTAAGTGGTGGCAAGAAGACCCAAGAATAAAGACTGCTTGATCTTATTTCTTTTTCCTTTATTGTTGGTCTTTTGGACGCGGAATTTAATCAACAACACTAATATCTGGTGGATTAGCCTAATTGGTGGCAAGAAGAAGTGACATTGTTTATTGAGACTGACCACTAAACATAATCATAGTAGGACTAAAAGCAGTCTTAAAAATATTCTGTACTTAAGGGGCAGCTGTGACTGTATTAGGGGAAGACCATTTGACAATTTTGTTCTGCCTCTTCTTTTTTCCTTTCTTTCTTGTCACTACTGAAGGTGGGATAAATACTTGGGTCGTGTTGGGAAAAGGATTTAAATTTAATTAAACTGTATGAAATGTCGCACACACAGAAAAAAAGTGGTGAGGGGGGAACTCCGGGAGAAAGAAAGGGTTCTAAACAGGACTCAGATTTTAGATCTGAAATATTAAAAATGTTTGGTGAAATTAGGCAGAGTGAAAAGAATTTAGAAACAAAAATGGAACAAATGGATGCAAAGATTGGGAAATTGGATAAGAAGATGGATGAGACGGTAAACGAATTGAAAGGACAAATTAAAGAAGTGTCAAAGAGAACCCATGCGTTAGAAGAAGGAATGAAAAAGACTAAAACAGAAATGAGGGAACTGAAACGGGAAGAGGATAAATTCAGGGCGGGGTTCCTGGAAATCAACAAATCGCAAGAAGAAATGTGGGACGCCATTTCCATGAACTTCGACAACGGGAAGTGAATTTAAGGCTGAGAGGGATACCAGAAACCCACAATGAGAATATCAGACAAAAACTAACTACGGAACTGGCTCAATGGTTGGAGCTCCAAGAAATGGAAGTGGCAAATACAATACAGAATGCCTTCAGAATGAAGGTAAGAATGACTAAAGCGAAGAAATACCCTGGAGATTGTCTGATAACATTCAAAGACAGAGATATGAGAAATTTGGTCCTGCAAAAAAATAGGGAAAAGAGACTGTCCATCGATGGCTGCTACACAATCATTTTTAAAGATATACCAATCAGATTGCTGAAGAGGAGAGACCCCTACAAACCACTGGTACAAATGCTCAAAAAGAATAGCATAGAATTTAAATGGGAATTCCCGGAAGGGATTTCCTTCTCTTATAAGAATAAAAGACATCGACTGACCAGCCCAGGGGAAATAGGCAAGTTTCAGAGAAAATATAAAGAACTGACAGCAGAAGAGGAGGAGGAGGTGAAAGGAGCAACAGGAGGTGTGGATGAAAAGACGAAAGACGGAAGACAATCGGATGAGGAGGAGGAGGAAGAGGAGGAAGAGGAGGAGGAGGAAAAATTGTAACAGCTTAGGAAAACTTTTGGATTAAATTGATTAATTGGAAATATCATGGCGCTAAACATTTGGAATTGGAATGTGAACGGATTGAACGAAAAGAAGAAACGAAATAAGGTAGAACAACTCCTAAAAAGGAAGAACTTAGATATAATTTGTATGCAGGAGACACATGTTGCAAAGAGACACAGAAGAATTTTGATTAATAAGAGACTTGGAAATGAATTCATATCCTCAGAC